>NC_137156.1:96852175-97191888 GCF_951394435.1 Stenella coeruleoalba | reverse complement strand
AAGGGTTTCCTTTTCTCCACATCCTCGCCAACTCTTGTCGTTTCTTGTCTTTCTCATAATAGCCATTCTAACAGGTATGAGGTGATATCTCATGGCTTTGATTTTTGATTTGCATTTTCCTGATGATTAATGATGTTGAGCATCTTTTCATGCACCTGTTGGCCATCTTTTTGTCTTCTTTCATGGATTATCGTTTAAGTCTCCTAAAGGCAACTGAAATGTACAGAAATTATGTAACCTGCCTGCGGTCACACAAACAAGAGGTGACAGAGCTGGGCAGTAGAAGTGTCTCAAGGGCAAGAGCTATGTTCTCATTGCTTAACTCAGGCAGGCCTGTCACTGACCAGAGAAGAATAAAGCTTTGATGGGTGAATGTGTGTGTGCAAAGAGATATGCTTGATCTATAGCCCCCATAAGAATTCTCCCACTCCCCAAATTAAGTTCATGGATGAGTGTGTTAGTCAGCTCAGGCTGCCATAATAGAATACCACAGACTGAGGGGCTTAAACAACAGAAATATATTTCCTCACAGTTCAGGAGGCTAGAAGTCCAAGATCAAGGTGCCATTAGGGTTGGGCTCTGCTGTTGTCTCTCTTCCTGGCTTGTAGACAGCTGCCTTCTCACTGTGTCCTCACAAGGCCTTTCCACTGTGCACGTGAAGAGACAGAAAGAGAGATCTCCGACGTCTCTTCCTCTTCTCAGAGTGACACCAGTTCTATCAGATTAGGGCCCCACCCTTATGACCTCACTTAAGCTTAATTACTTCCTAAACACCTCATCTCCAAATACCATTACATTGGAAGTGAGGGCTACAACATTTGGATTTGAGGGAAGACAGAATTCAGTCCATAAAAATGAGCTCTGAAGAGAAGCTTCTGGGAACCCTTAAAAATTGTGTACAATATTTTGCATGGAAGGGAATCCATATATAACATCTGTTTGACTTCCCAAAAGGTAAGAACCACTGGTGGTATTATAAGTGAACAAAGAGGGAAAGGGTTCATGGAAAAATGGAAACAGAGCTGGCATTAAGGGATAGAAGAAAAAGAAATTTCTTATAATATTGTTTTAATAAGTGTTAAAAAGTGGAGAACAAGAAGGGCAGTGGAAGGTAAGGATGTAGTATTTCAGCCCCATTTTCCATTTGGGGAAGTTAGATGGCCTGCCTGAGATCACAGCATGGAGAGTGGACCTGAGCCTAGAACCCAGTGTCCTGAGCCCCAGCCCACGCTGTTTTCACCAGGCTTGTTGTCTGTGCTGCCCCACAGAAGCCAGGGCCATCTGAGTGAGGCTCCTGGGCTGCTCTTCTGCTGGCCTCATAGATGCTCTTCCCCTTGCTTTCCTTCTAGAAGTGGAGCAGATCGAGGCCATCGCCAAGTTTGACTACGTGGGGCGGTCCCCGCGTGAGCTGTCCTTCAAGAAGGGAGCCTCACTGCTCCTGTACCACCGCGCCTCCGAGGACTGGTGGGAGGGTCGTCACAACGGCGTGGATGGGCTCATCCCACATCAGTACATAGTTGTACAGGACATGTGAGTGGGAATTGAGATCTTCTGTGAAGAATGCCATGATTGATTAGTGATGTCTGGAATGGGCACAGGAATGGGAGTACTGGATTGTATGACAGCACTTTGCTCTCCCTGGTATGACACACTTGGTCTTCCGTAAGAATGGATTATGTCTAACCTCCCTTTGAATGGTAACCTACTTAACAAATAAGCAAATTGCTCATCCTTCAGAGTCCACAGGGACAATGTTTGGTGCCCTTGGCTCACCATCCCGGCCCACCTGACAGCCTCCAGGGCGTTTATCACCCACTATGGTTCTCAGTGTCCAGTGGATCTTGCCATATACCTCCACCCTCCTGGGCCTTCCCTGTAGCCAGTGGCCATCCCACTCCCCTCTTAATAGCCCACCATTCTCTACCCCGAGGTGGCTGTCTCAGGAGATGGGCAGAAACAATCATCCCTTCATTTCCAGCTAAGAGGGTACTATTTTTTAAAAAAGAATTTTGAGCATTAAAAAAAAGCCCTACATCCCAAATACCTAGCCCCACCATAATGCCCAGAAAGTCTACACCTTCCATTCTTTGAAAGCCTGTGAAGGTTCCTGCACACACTCCCTCCGAGCTCCAGTCTGCCTCAGGTGGAACTGATTTACCAAGGAAGCAGCCACCAAGCTGGGCCTCAAGGGGACGGTCTGGAGACAGAGAAAAGTCCAGAGCTTGGCAAACAACAAGACGATCCAAAGCAGCTCTCTGATGTCCCCAGGCCTCTGAGGTCAGGGAGAGGTCATGGGGGGGAGGTGGGCAGGGCACCCCAACAAGCTCCAGGCCCCTCACACCTGTTCAAAGCCCCGGGTGCGGAGAGGGATGGAGATGCCTTCCTTCTCCCTCGCTGGACCCCCAAACTGCTGCTCATTGCCCAGGGCTCAGCTTGCAGGCCCCCTCCCCCATTTCTCCAGCACACCCTCCCCTTTAGCTTATCCCAGTCTCGAGCAGCTGGGAGAGAAGAGCCTAGATGAGGGGAGGAGAAGGTAGGCACGGGCGGTGCCACAGAGGGCCTCCTGCTGGAGAAGCAGCAGCGGCTCAACCACGAGGTGTGTGTGGATCCAGCCCCTCAGGTCTCAGCACATGTCGGTTCTCTGGAGCGAATCCCTCCCAATTCACGTCTGTCCTTCTCCCCAGGGACGATGCCTTCTCGGACAGCCTGAGCCAAAAGGCCGACAGCGAGGCCAGCAGTGGGCCACTGCTGGACGACAAGGCCTCCTCCAAAAACGACCTCCAGTCCCCCACGGAGCACATCTCGGATTACGGCTTTGGGGGGGTGATGGGCCGGTAGGAAACGCGGATTCATTCTTTGCGGCTAGTACAGTGCCGGTTTGTGTCTGACTGGGGAGAAGCAAGAGCACAGGAGGGAAAGAGGGAGGTTGTTGTGGCCCCTTCTTCCCCACAAGATATGACATGGGGCACAGCTGGTGGGCTGGCTGGAACTGGCCTAGAATGTCAGGTAGAAAGTGATCCAGCTTGGGGCAGAGGTGGAGAAAGAGGAGGAAAGACATATTGGCAACCAATGCTTTTTATTTAAAATAATAATAAACGGGAAAGAGAGAGTTGCAAGTTGGCAAGTATTTTTCCTCTCTGTCTCCAGTTCTTACACCTCCTCCCCACTTTCTGTTGAAGACCTAAGTTGTTATATTTAAAAATGTAAAGCTCACTTAGTCCCTGAAGTGCACTGCAGAAACAGAAGCCTCACACCCACTTCGTGGGGGCAAATTGACACTCGGCTCCACGCACATATTTGGTGGGAGCAGATTTGCCAGTTTCTTCACTCCTGCGTGTGGGCGGGGCTGTCACATGATCTTTCCGCCAGGTACGGAGCTGGGCTCCTCACTCCCTCTACAGGTATAGTCCAAAGCACGTGGCTGTTTAAAGAAAAAAATACAATAAGGAAAAGAGAAGGAGGGAGAGAGGGAGGCTGTCGTGGCCCCTTCTTCCTCACAAGATGTGACGTTGGAAAGGAAAGCTGGCAGTGTGTCACTGCTTTCTTAATCGAATTCTCAAAATGTCATATTCTTTGTTTTTCTGGTGGAGAGGTCATGGGATCAACCCACACATGGGGCACTTGCAGATAAAGCCAGAGAAATCAGCCACAATAGGAACATATGTTTATGAAGTTATTTCAGCAAAAGTCCCAGTGCCTCTTTTCAGTGTATTCCGTTCGGTTCAGGGTGCTGATAAGTGATAGAATCAGGGCAGATGGACGGTTGGGGTAGGTAGATGACAGAGTCATGGTCCCTTGACTTCCAGGGGGGCCGTATCTTCTCCTGCCTCAATTTCCCTCTCCCTCTGTCCTCTTTCATCTACCTTCTTCTCGTTCTTTCCCAGTACTCTTCCTCTCGAACACCAATGCTTTGGTGCTGTTGGGGTGCCCACAGGAGGTGCTTAGCTTGGCTGGTGGCCCAGGGTCTAAAGCGCTGCTGACCACACTGAGCTTGGTCCCCGTCACAATCCATTCCCGCACTCTGCCCCTCTTCCCCGCCCCCTTGCCACTTCCAGCCTTCCCTCCCCTCACCAGTGCCTTTGAGTCTTCAGTGCCCTCCATAGGACACAGCAAAATCTCCTGTGGGTAGAACCTCTTCAAAGTGCTTTCCCACCTACTGAACCTCCCTCAGAAGGTGGGCAAGGAATATTATGCCCATTTAACAGATTAATAAAGTGGGTCTGAAAGAGGTCACTGGAAAGTCTGTGACAGAGACAGGACAAGAATTCGCCTTCCTGATAGACACTCTAGTCCCCTTTTCACTCCACCACAGGCCTCCCTGAGGGGTGAAAGGTATCCAAGTGCACGCAAGGCGTTCCAGTGATGCACATTTTACTCTTAATGACTAGTTGTCCAAGGTCTGGAAAAGCCTCATAGGAACAGCCTTTGGTGACAACACTGGGCTGTGGTCAGTTCCCAGGGGGGCCTTCTGAGCTTAGAACCCAGTGTCCTGAGCCCCAGCCCACGCTGTTTTCACCAGGCTTGTTGTCTGTGCTGCCCCACGGAAACCAGGGCCATCTTTCAGGGAGCTTGCAGGGAGCTGGTAACTCTTTGGTATAGTCAAGCCTCAATGCCTCAGACCAGTCAGAGGCCCTTTGGAATCATGGAGACCTCTAAACCGCTTAAGAACATACCATGGGCCCACCTAACCCGGAGCGAAGTGTTCCCAGGTTGAAATCCTCCTGGCCCTGACCTAACGTGTAGACGAGATTCACTATGTAATTGGCACCACCCCCGGCTGGAGCTTGGAACGCCCCCGACTCCTTCGTGTGTGCAGATGAAACCCGCGGGCCTGAGTCACGTGCTCAGACAGTGCCTTCCCTGCAGAACCGCAGAGTCTGGCTGAACGAGGCTTTACTATACCCACTCCCTAGACTAGTGTGTAGCGTTTGGCCTGGGGGTTGGCTGACCCGTGTGACACTGGCCAGGGTTGACCTCTGCCCCACGCCCCGCCCCCTGGCTCCTTTGCAGAGTGCGGTTACGATCTGATGGAGCAGCCATCCCCAGGCGCCGAAGCGGGGGAGACACACACAGCCCGCCCCGGGGCCTGGGCCCCAGCATAGACACGCCACCCCGGGCCGCCGCCTGCCCCAGCAGTCCCCACAAAATCCCCCTCTCCCGGGGGCGGATCGAGAGCCCCGAGAAGCGGAGGATGGCGACGTTCGGGAGCGCCGGCAGCATCAACTACCCCGACAAGAAGGCGCTCTCCGAAGGGCACTGCATCCGGTCGACGTGCGGCTCCACCAGGCACAGCAGCCTGGGGGACCACAAGTCCCTGGAGGCCGAGGCCCTGGCAGAAGTAAGGGCCGGCGGGAAGGCAGGCTGCGCCAGCCAACACCCAGAGGGGCAGGGGGTGGGCACCTGCAGACGGGGGAACCCCTTCGCCCTTCAGGCCAGGCTCAGGCTAAGCCAGAACGTGAGGTAGATAATGAGCTGGCCCCCCTGTGGGAGCGGAAGCTGGATGGGTGCAACTGCTGGCTGGGGCTCCTGTGAAGACCCAAGGGCCCAGTCTCCGGGGCCAGAGGTGGGATTCCCGGATGTGGGGATGTGGTAATGGTAGACGTCTCCATAACATGGCAAGATTGTGCTCTTCATGTTTTCATTCGTTCATCTTGTCATTCATTCATTCATTTGTTCATTCATTCATTTATTGACAAATACTGATTGAGCATCTGTTGTGTGGCAATCACTGGCTGGCACTGAGAGTATAATTGACCTAAAATGGATCCAGGCCCTGCCCACATGGAGCTTATGGTTTAGAGAAGAGAGAGATGCCAACCAGTAACACACACAGCTGTGAAATGGCAGCTGGGTCAGGAGTCTTGAATGAGGGGACTCTGCGTTGCAAGAGTGCTTTTAGAGTTTTGTGTTTTTTTAAATAACTTTTTAAAAATCTGGATGAGAAACCTGTGTGATTTTTACACTTGCCAAGCAAACCAAACACATCCATTTAAGAAATTGTTATGAGACAGTTTGTTCAAGTTGTTTAATAATTTGCATAGCTACTTTCCTGTGTTTTTGATACTTTTATCATAGTTCAGAAGTTTCCATTTTTCCCTCTGGAACTTGGCAGGATGCCCATTATGAATCCCCTTCCCAGTGTTTTCTCCCAGTTTAGAAAAGAGAGACAGTTAAAACCTTTGGGTCGGTTAGGATTGTATTGTGAAGAGTGGCCTTGAATCCCTGTTCACAAGGGGAAGGGAAAGCTGAGAGCTTGGGGGCTGTGTTCTAGAGGAGGCCAGGAAAGGTTCTCAGGGATATCAACACAGCAAGTGAAACACCTCGCAGGATCTAGTTTGGCCCCAGGTCTCAATGCCCACTCCCAAGGTATCAGCATCTTGGCATGGGTCCAGCAGAGCAGCCGGGCAGCCTGCTGCTCCCTCCATTGTTGGAGGCCATTCTTTTGGGAAGCATTGCCCTAGCATCCACCGTCACCTGGAAGGTCAGGCCACCTGAGGCCTGGCCCAGAGCCCTTTACACGGAGAATCAAATGAAGTCTACGCCACTGTTTCCAAAGCAGGTCCCACAGCAGACTGGTTCCATGGGGTATTAGTGGAGGGGAAAAAGGTGTTCTATGGTCAAGAAAGTTTGGGGAATGCTGGTCTTGCAAATTTGAATGGGTTGTCTGCAACAAGCATTATTAAATATGTTGATGTGCATTGTGAATCTTCAAGAAAGAGAGCAGGGCACACCCATCTCCCAGACTTCTTTGACCTTTAGTCACAGAGCATTTTGCAAGAGCGGCCTAAAGAATACACGTGGGGCATGCCGCTCGCATTTTCTGTCTGCAGACATATCTCCACACGCTAATTTGATAGCTGCCATTCGATAGCAGAGCATGGGAAACGGTATGTAAATAGCCAAGGGCACCCTGGATGGCCTCCAGCCTGCTCAGCATTGGCTCTGATGAGCACTTGACATTGCAGGCTGCGGAGGGCAGCTATGTAGTACTAGGTGGAGTTACCTGAAATCCTCTGGTCTCAAAATGTCTTTTAGGATTTAGACTGGAGCCCAGTTAAAGAGGCAGTTTGGGGATCTGGCAGCACCGCCATCCAAGGTGGGAAGGTCTCGTTCGAGAGGAGGTGAAAAGGGATCGTTTTCCCCCGCTGTCCGTGCTCCCCAGCGCCTCTCTGCAGCTCCACTCTGAGATCACGGCATCACCTCTCAGACTAACGCAAGGCTCACGCCTAAACCCCCCAGCTGATCTTTCTCTGGACTCGCTGTCTTCCTGGCTCACACTCTGCGAGGGTGGAGTGGTGGTGGTGGGGATGGTGGTGGAGGGGCGATAATTATATTTTATTTATTAGTTTTGCCTTTTGGCTCCTGCTGGAGTAGAGCAGACAGAGTAGTGATGTCAGTGGGGGACTTTAAGCAGACTGAGACGCGGAAGGCGGGCTTGATCACTGCAGGGTTGGGATGTAGCAAAGGTTGGGACAGGACTGCCTTCTCTCCTGTCAGGTGGGACCCCCGTCACAGCCCCACAGTTATTCCTTGTAGGTAAAGGCACAAACAGCATCTTCTTTAAAGTAGACAGTGTTAAGGGCAAAGGATAAAATGTCCTGGGGAAGCATAAATGCTAATATTAGCCATTAGCTAATCATCAGTAGTCTCTTCACCAAACAAGATGATAGGCTGGGACCCTGATAGAGGCCAGATTGGAGCCTGTCGTGGAGGCCCAGTGGGCAGGAGCTGCCTGAGGACAGGGGAGGAGAGGAGGTGAAAGAAGACGTGGACGAGGGAGGGGCCGGCAGGACCCCTGTGGGCACCAGCCCCATCAGTCTGACCAGACTTTCAGTTTTCCCAGAGCTGCCCCAGGGCAGAAAAGCTAGTGTGTCTCAATAGTCATCCCGGAGCCTGAGGTGGGTCAGCACTTTCCAGCAGCGGTTCTGTCCCTCCTTGTCCTCTCGGTGGCCCAGCTCAGCCTGAGCAGCTCCCCCTGCCTCTGTGTGGAGGCATCCCTGGGAAACCCCACGGGACCCGAGGACTCTGGCTGAAGGGAGTGTGAAAACCACCATCCAGCAGTTCACAAAGTGTCATCACGTCCACTGTCTCATCCCATCTTCACGGCCAGCAGGGGGCTTTCAGCACCTGGACCGAGTGTTGTGCAGAGCCACTGAGACTTGCCCGAGGTTGCCCAGCAGCGGTAGCAGAGGAACCTTTTTCCCTCCCAAACCTGGGCTCTGCATCCAGGCCCAGGGCTCCTGGGTTAAATGCTGTCATCCAGCTCCAGTGCTCACTCCTGGAATGCTGAGCCCCAGGTTGGCCCTCTGGGCTGCCAGAATCTCTCTCTGTGTCAAAGTGCTCTCATGCTGATGAGCTCTTAAATATCGCAATATCTCTGGGAATTGTGTAGGCAGATGAAGATTTTTGTTGCTTTTTAAATTTTCCATTTTTAAAAAAATTGTTCCGATTATAATACAGAGAAGAGAGTAACAGTCCTATCATCCTGGGGTGAGCATTGCAAACATTCTGATATACAACCTCCACACAAATTTCCTATGGACAAAGGAGAGATATATTTTTTAATAATAATAGTTAGGGGCATGAACGCTGGAGCCAGAACTACTATGCTGCTAAGTAGCTGTGTGACCTTGGACAAGTTACTTAACCAGTCTGAGCTTCCATTTCCTCATGTGTGACGTGAGCGTAATGGTAGTTCCTACCAGATAAGTGAGAGGATTAAATGAATTGTTAGGGGGAGGGGCTTGAATTGGTGCTTGGTTTTAGCTGTTATTGTCATTGTTATTGTCATTATTTGGAAATACTCACTAGGTACCAGGTGCCATGCCATGCTCTTCGCAGGGACCATATCATTAAATACACTCATCAACCCCTTGAGGTCAGTATTATACATGTCTGTAATCTACAAATGAGGATTCTGTGACTCAGAGAGGTAAGGTGGCTTGCCCACAGTCACACAGCAGGGAAGTCACAGAAATAGGATTTGAACCCAGGTCTGTCTGACTGCAGAGCCTGCCACCACTAGGTCTGTGATACTCACACTGATTTTCCTTACGGTTATAAGAGTCCCTGGGATCCAATCTCCATCCCTTCCATGAGATTTGTGGGGAAGCCTCCCTAAGAATCCTACAAGCTGGGTAGCAGCCCCAGAAGGGTTAGATCCCAGCCCTCCAGACTCTGTGCTGACGAGCGCTCTCCCTGTCCCCAGGACATCGAGAAGACCATGAGCACAGCTCTGCACGAGCTGCGGGAACTGGAGAGGCAGAACACAGTCAAGCAGGCGCCAGATGTGGTGCTGGACACCCTGGAGCCCCTGAAGAACCCGCCAGGCCCCATCAGCTCAGAGCCGGCCAGCCCCCTGCACACCATCGTCATCCGCGACCCCGACGCCGCCATGCGTCGCAGCAGCAGTTCCTCCACCGAGATGATGACCACCTTCAAGCCAGCCCTGTCCGCCCGCCTGGCCGGCGCCCAGCTGCGCCCGCCCCCCATGCGGCCGGTGCGGCCCGTGGTCCAGCATCGGTCCAGCAGCAGCAGCAGCTCGGGCGTGGGCAGCCCGGCCGTGACGCCCACCGAGAAGATGTTCCCCAACAGCTCGGCCGACAAGTCGGGCACCATGTGACCTGCGGGGTGGCGGGCACCGCCCCGGCCCGCCGTGGCCCGCCGTGGCCGAGGGTGGCCTCTGTGACTCCCACGTCCTCCCGGTGCTCCTGGCCTTGTCGGGCAGGGCCCGGAAGGTCAGCCTGGGAGCGGGTCTGTGTGGAGCTGAGGCCCAGGCCCGAGCCACAGCTCACCTTCAGCCACATGAATCCACAGGCCTCCCTCCTGTGTGCACACAGACGGCCAAGCGGAGAGGAGCAGCCGCCCCAGCCGGAGCCTTTCCCGAGGTCGTGGCAAATGTTAAATGGCTTCACCCGCGTATCGTCACTGGAAAGTTATTCTCTCGACATTCTCTCTACATGCATCCATACGTGTGTATGTATGTGTATGTGCATATGTACACGTATATATGTACGTATGTGTCTGTAGGAGTGTGTGTGTGTATATATATATTTATGCATCTATATACATATACTAGATCTGGACACACATATGAAATGTATATAGGATCTCCTTTTTCTTTTTACGAAACTTAGATTTACCTCAGACCCATGCCACCAAACATCTCCCACTGAGTTATTTGGTGGGATTTGCAGGGACTTTTCTGGGAGAATTTAAGGCCCACAGTAACTGCGAATGAAGCAATATACTACTAACCTGCAGAAAAACAAAACCAGTCTCCCACTGTCTCCAGAAGTTGTGGCCTTCCAGAACAGTCTGCCCCTAAAGGAAGGGTGGGGCAGGTGGTACCCCGGGCAGGCTGCTCCCAGAGGTGGGGAACCCTTCACAGAGCCCCTCCCCCCCGTCCACCCCAGAGACCCTGCCTTTCCACACGGGGGCCAAGACCAACTGCACCCCAAAGGCATGGAGGACGTTGGCGAGAAGAGCCCTGTCTGCGGCGGCCTGTGTTCGACTGTAGAAGAGGGGATGGTGAGAGCCTGAGCCCCATCGTAGCGCAGTATTATGTGTGGTTGGGAAAAAGGGAAAAAAAAAACCCAAACAGTGGTGTGGAACACTTCAAAACCTAGAAACGCTGTAGGAATAAATCTGTGGTAACTATAGAGGTTTAACTTATACCATTTTCAAAATATTTAATTTTGTCTTTTCCTCTTTCTACTAATTATACTGTGTCAAAATCTGGAACTAAACAGGCAAGGAGACTTTGAGTCCCATCATTTTAATTTGAAATCAGGCCGTGACATGCTCTGGCTGGTGGCCTCTTGCATGAACCACACGGGACCGTAAGTGCCCACCTCAGACCAGGGCCGGGGAGGGAGTCCTTGGCACTTGCCGTCCTAGAGAACACTTCGGTGGACTTTATGCAATGAAATAAGCTTCCCTCTCCCCTTTCCCTTCCCTTTTGCCCACCTCCTCCAGCACATTTAACTCAATTGAAAATATGGGGTTAGGTTTGGGGGGCGTGTCACCCACCTCACTGAACCTCTGTCTCCTGCTCCATAAAAATGTAAGCGAGCAAGCCATGCAACCTAGAAAGCATTGTGCCAACACGATTGCTCTCTTCACGGTCATCACTAAGGTGAAAACCATCCAGCGCCATCCTTTTGAAACCTCCTAATGGCATTTGAGAAGTGGGCAGTAGAATTTTCCTGCCAGCTTCATAAGAGCCATGAAGCCCGGTCCTGCAGGTACATCACCTCTTGACATTCCATCATCACCATTTCAGCCCATTGGATTAAGTTTCGCCCTCTCCTCTGGTCCCCAGACGGGGGGACCTATGAAGCCACGTTACCTAGGTGTATAGGGGTGGTGAGCCACGCTGCCTGGCCTGAAGCACTGGCCTTGAGAGCACACAGTGGAGGAAAGAATAAGAAAGGGCACAAAAAGAGAATGCCAGGGAGAGGCCAGTGACAAACTTGACCTTCCTTGTTTTGCCTGTAACTCCTGGAAATGAAAGAGCCTCAGAACGAGCTAGGAGCCCTCTGTCTTTTTAGCACATAAACATACCCCCATATTACAGGTTAGGAGAGGAAGCAAGGCCTTAGGATGGCTGTGACTTGTCCAAGATTTAATAGATGGCTGAGAGTGGGGCTGGGTCCAGCTCCTAAAGTCATTTATTTGCAAGGAGGCTGTGCCGTTCAGTGGGATAAGAGACTTCTCATGTCCGCCCCAGAGAGACTCGCAGACCTTAAATGCAGTGGCCTCCTGTGCAAAATGCCACATTCTCTGCCATGACTACCAGACGAAAAGTGAAAATCTGAGTTGACAGATCTGTTGCCTGAAATACATAACACCAGTCAGATCATGTGGATTTTCCTCTGAGATGACTAACTTCATCTTTCCTTATTGAAAATAGGCCTGCCTTTCACTGAATTACCTGAGGGCAGAGCCTTTGCCGTTTTCTTTAGGCACCTATTCTTCCATTGGGAAATGGCTGGTGAGTTCACATTTAGGGAAGCTCACACCTCACTCATCCAGCTCCAAATCTGAGCCTTGACGCAGAACCACGTGGAAAAGTACTTCCCCCTGCCCCACCCATCTGGCGCCCTGCATGTCTCAGGCCCCCTCCACGCGCATCCAGGCCCGCCCCCTGTCACGAGCATTGGCATTCTCGTCCTGACTCCTGCCTGTGTTAGTCCACTATATATTGCTGTATTTGCTTAAATGCTGGAAAGTAACTGTTAAAATGTGAAACTGTAATTTTTAAAAAGGCTACAATGAAATCACAGCCAATGCCACTCACCAAATCTTTGCACCTAGTAGATAGATCAGTGTAAAAAACAAGTACCAGAAACCTAACTGTACAGTGAGCGTGGGGGGAAACGTAGTAACCTAGTTAGTAGTCCTCAGTATAACCAGTTGTACAAGGGGAAGTGGTGTTTACCTGCTTGTCCATCACGATTACCGAAAGCTGTACTGATCAGTTCATTGATAACGGGCAATTTTTTTTTTTTTTTTCTTCACAGAACAGTTTCTTAACCTTCAACTTACCCTGAGGTCAAGCCTTTTGTCTTTATGTGTTACTGGTGTTCAGTCTCTTTTAGGAATGAACCAGCAAGATGTTCATTTAAAACTGACCAAAGACAATTCATTCCTGGTCTAGTTTCCTGGGCCTGGGGCCCAGCCTCTGGCCACTAAGGACCTTTCTTGGATAAAACGGAGAATGAGCCGTGCTTCCTACCCCTCTCTCACTCTCTCCCTTTAGTCCCCTTTCCTCTTAAAGAGCTGCTCTGAGCTGTGGGATTCTGTGAAAAATTCTTGCCTTTCCTTGTTTTCAGTGCTAACGATTTCTCACCTTGAAGCGCCTTTTGAACCCCAGACAGAGCGCACAACTGGAGGGAATTGTCAGCTTGGGAATCAGACTTGGGAGTCTTTTCTCTGAGGTCACTGGGCCCAGGGGCAGGAGAGAAACGGATTCCCGAGGGTCGAAAGGTTCCTATTCCATGAAGAAATCCAAGTGGGAAGAGATGCAGGGAAGTGGAGTCATCCCTCGGCTGCCGGCGGAACTAGCAGCTCAGCGATCTGCCTTATAAACAAACACTCCAGAACTGGCTGGTGGTACCCCCAGGGGGCCAGCACAGGGAAGGGCCTGGCGTGGGGCTTGCTTTCCTGTTGGAGGCCCTCGGAGTGCCTTGTCAGGGGGATTTCTTTCTCATTCAGGAGGCACGGATGCAGAGGACTTCCTGGGACCTGGTCATTACCTGGCGCTCAGCGCACGTACACAGCTGATGGAAAACCATGAGGCCTAATGGAACGGTTCTTCCTCTCAGTCTCTCTGTCCCTAACTTTTCATACTAGAGCAAATGCCTCATCCTCCTGAGAAACCTAGAAAGAAGGACGGCTGGCTCACAACCATGGGGGTTAGGGGCTGCTGGGTTCAGGGAGGGAGACCTGGAGGAAAAGGCAGGAAGCGGGTGAGCCGAGGTGTTGCTAAGATGATTTTCTGCTGTGCAGAGCTAATGGTGATGTTTCATGGCAACTTCCCCGGTTCTCTGGGGTCCCCGCTCCTCTGAGCAGCCGTGTGGAGAATTCCGCACATACCTAAAGCTGCTGGGGGAGCTGAGGGCAGGGGCTTTGCTGCCAGGTCTGCGTCCTCCTTGCCTCTCTGAGGTTGATCTGCCAGGGTCCCGCCGTCTCATCCTCTGGGACTGCCCCTTGCCGACACCTCCTTTCTGTGTGAAAGGACAAATGACAGGCAAATGACAACCTTGAACCAGAGCAGCCAGAGTGCGTTTTGCTTCCCTCGAATGGAAGTAGCTTCTGGCCAGAGTTTCTGCTCAGGCTCTAGTCCCCGGCAGTGTGACTGTTTACTCGGTTTGGCAATAGGTTTGGTTCTGATTGCTTCAGAGTGGCTGGTCTATTTCGTTTCCTTTGGTTTCCTTCCTCCCCAAACTGTCAGGAAAATCAAACCGAAATCACCCTAGGAGATTGCTGGTTGCCTGTCCCCGTGTGGCGATAAGTGTTGCCCTCTCCCGGACATCATTTCTCTACCTTACAACCCAGCGCCCGTGCTGTAGAGTGTCTGACTGGATCCTCTGTCGCGTATTCTGATGGTGCCTGCTGGTTTGACGTGGAGCTATCCTGTGAAATAAAACAGCTTAACTTTTCTCAAACGTGCTCCGGTGGCTTTTTGGAAGGGTGAGGTCGCCCGCTGGGGATGGGGAGGCCCCAGGGGGGTGTTCCTACCCTCCAGTCCACGGTCAGTGTGCTTCCCCCGGGAAGCATCCCTGAGATGTCCTTTAGCTCAGGTCGAACATTGTGAAGGCCAAGTTTCCAAAGAGGACTGCGTCCGCTGCAGAGCTAACTGAAGGAGGTAAGTGTGGGGTGCCTGCTGGGAAAGCGAGAACCAGGACGGTCAGAGCAAAGGCAAGGGGGAGGGGGAGCCGTCATCTGAGGAGAGGCCTTCCTGAGCTTATGACGAATCAGCGGAGGCCACAGGATACTATTGCCAGTGTGACTGCGTATGCAGCATTTTAGCACCTGTTGTCTACACACGTGTGATACAGCCCCTTGGAACTGTGTGTGTGTGTGTGCATGTGTGAAGTGTTTCTTGATCACTTATTTCTGTCCCAGACACTAGATTAAGTATGCATTTCTCATCAAATTCTCAAAACAGCTATTGAAGGTAAGTACCCTTCTTAAACCCCATTCTGCAGAAGATGAAATGGAGGCTCTGAGAGGCTAAGCAACTTGTCCGAGCTCAGGCTAGGAAGTGAAGGAGCCCGAATCTGAATTCAGCCCATCTGACCCCGCAGCCGTGCTGTTTACACATTCATTGTCTTGCCTGCCCTCAAGCAAGCTCATCACAGTGGGATTGGCGGCAGGATCCCATGATGAAGGTAGCTCCCTGCGGGCCGTAGTCAAGGAATACACCGGGCCTTTCCTTTCCAGTGAGCCCTCTGGTGGACCTTCACACAGGGGCCTTTGCAGAAGAGAACCAGGTCTTCTGCCAGCCTCAGGGAATCCATGAGTCCCCCCATAACCACTCACCACTCAGTGGCGGCCTTTCGCTAATTCCAGGCTCCAATGCGGTGCAGCCTGCTGAGGGTCTAGATTTTGGGTGCATTCCATAATCTCTTATCTGGCTCAAAGCAACCGTGCTTGCTTGAGAACCCTGAAAAAGAAGCCTGTCATTCAACAAGTGTGTGGTAAGCACCTTGGTGTGAGCCTTGCCCCAAGCTGGCTGCTGGGGAGACGGACGAGACCCAGTTCCTACCCTCAAGTTGCTCGCAGTCTAATTGCACAAGACGATCACTCCAGAATCCTGAAATCAACTTTGACTCATTAAAGCAACGATGCAAAGGACAGCATCTCTGACCCACGAAGGAACAAAGAAAGGACACATTTTAGCTGCCTGATGGCTTTGCCAGCCCCAAAGCAGTCCATTGCTGGACTGCCCACTTCTGGGCATATCTGTTTAGGACTCTGCGAGGGACGAGCTATCCAACCCACATAGCCTTAAGGAAAGAGAATTTACTTGCTCACATAGCTGGGAACTCCAGGCTAGGACAGGCTCCAAGCCGGATGGTCTGAGAGTGGCGTGGTCTCCCAGCCGCAGTCCCCTCTTCTCAGGCTGGCTCTACTCAGCTCTGCCTGTTAACTTTATGCTCACAGGGCTCTCCGATATCTTGCGATTGCCCGATGGCTGCGGAAGCTCCCCCTGCCTGCACCTCCTCAGCTTCAACACAAGGAAAGTCTTAAGTTTGATTCACCTCGGTCAGAATTACGCTGCAGGTCATCCCTGAAGCAGCCAGAGGGTCTAAACAACCCCTGGTGTCAAGGGTGGTGTCAACCCCACCCACACCTTCTCTCAGGAATGAATAGTTGCCCAAAGGAGATCCTGGGGGCTGTCCTTGTGCTGTAGACCGTGATAAATACTAAATGGTCACTGAGTTGTAGAGTGGTTAGTTATGCAGCAATAGCTAACTGATAGGCTAGAAAAATGCTCATGCAGATATACTCCAACTTTGCACTTATCCCTGGACTCCAGGTCAACTTAACAATAATAAAACTAATATTCATCAAGCACATGCTGGGTGTTCTTCCAAGAACACAGTGCTGAGTACTTCACATACTTCACCTTACTGAAACCTTAAGACCATCCACAGGGGTAAATTCTGTTAGCATCCCTATTTGACACATGAGGAAGGTGATGTGCAGGGGCTTTAAGCCCAGGATTCCATACCTGCTCTGGTCCCCTCCTATGACCCCTGTCCCCATCTCTAGGTAAGTGCTTTGTCTTCCCACAGCACCCATTGCCTAAGAGGAGTACAGCCACCCTCGTGGATGTGAATGACTGCAAGGCCAGACTGCCTGGGTTTGAACCCTGGCCTCCCCTCCTTACCAGCAGAGAAGGCTCAGGAAAATTCTCTACAGTTCTGCCCCTCAGTTCTGTCACCTCGAAAGCAGGGATAGTAATAGTACCTGCCTCAGAGGCTTGTCATGAGAAGTAGATAAGTTAGTACATAGAACATGCTTGGGACAGTGCCTGGCGCAGAGAAAACCCTCAATAAATGTAGCTGCTATAATGATGATCTTGCCTTCTGGAGAGCCCTAATTCCAGTGCCCCAGTCCCAAAGCCAGATTTGTTGTTTTCCCCAATGGGCCTTGGGGCCTTTGAGTAAATCAGCTAGCTCACCGCCTGCCTCTGTCCCAGAACCCCAAATGGGAACATATAGGTATATAAATACATCTGTATTGAGCATCTACTGTGTGCCAGGCACTGTTCTAAGCAACTTACATGGACTATCTCATTCTCTTCCAACAGAGAGACTATAATGTATGAACCATTACTGAGCTCCATCAGGTTCAGAAAAGTAAAGTAACTTTCTGAAGATCACACAGTTGATAAGTGGTAAACTTGAATACCTGTGGAAGAGGTCAACTCAAAACATAGGTGGCTGGCTTCCCCCCTGCCCCCCATCCCTGCCCTCATATTAATTTCTTTGTTTTCAACGTGCCCGGCCTAGGTCTCCATTCCACTGATGGCAAACATATAGACACCCGTGACTGCTCAGACCCACCAAGACTCCTGGTGACAGCTCCTTCCTGGCCCCCAGATATACAGACGCTACTTAGACAAAGTGGATGCAGGAGGGCAGGGGTAGGGCTGAATTTGACTCTTTGTCCCCTATAGGCCCAACACAGGCACTTTAGTGAAAGGTCGATTAAATGCAAGGATGAGATTTTTTAAAAAATGTATAAGGAATGCGTGGGGTGATTGCTCTTCTGCATTTCTTCCTCAAAGCTTGGGCTCACGTCCAGCCCGATACTCTACTGCCATCATGTGGCTGTTTGTAAAATGGCAGGTGGGATCTGTGGTCTCCAATTTTTACTGTGAAAAATTTCAAACTTCGAGAATACAGAGGATAGTGTAACCTATTATGTCTATCATTTAGATTTAACAATTATTTAAATTTTTCCAAGTTTGCTTTATATTTTTAAAATTTCAAATAGATCACCATCATGATATTTTACCCTGAGATACATCAGCATCATCTCTAAACATGACATTTTTCTACCTAATGACAGTTGCATGTTTACAACTAATCAAATTAACAATAATTTCTCAGTATAATTTAATACCTAATTCATATTCAAGTTTTAACGATTGTTCCCCAAAACGTCTTTTAAAGTTTGGTTTGCTCAAATCAGGAGCCCAACAAGGGCATAGTGGGGTTACATCTCAAGTCTTTTTTATTTTAAAACAAAACTAACCTCTGGGCATGACTTGGGAAGAACTCTGGCTTGCTTTCTGGTAGAATGCCCCATGGTCTGGATTTCTTTGATTGCTTCCATGAGCTGTCAGTTCCCTGTGGCTGCCCTCCATGTATGTTTGTGAGGTAATAGAAAATATGTGCACTGGTCTCTGCCCCAGTTCCTGGCACAGCGCCCCTAAAGCCCTTGTAAATTCCTAAGTGATAAGTTCACTAGCGGCACCTTTTTGTTCTAACGAGAGGACTCTGGTGGTCTCCTGGATGACTCCGGGATGGGGTCTGGTCACCAGAAAAGCCAAGCCATCATTAGAAGCTTGGAATTTTCAGCCCGCCCCAGCCTTCTCCAGAGAGGGGAGAGGGGCTGAAAATGAGGTTCATAATTGATCATGCCTACTTGACGGAGCCTCCATAAACTCCCAAAGTAGGGGGTTCAGAGACCTTCCAGGGGGACAAACGCACCCACACTGGGAGGGTGATGCACCCCAACTCCACCGGGACAGAAGGTCCTGTGCCCTGCATGCTCCCAGACCTCACCCTGTGTGTCTCTTCATCTGACGGTTCATCTGAGTCCTTTGTCATAGCCTTTAATGAACTGGTAAGTGTGTTTCCCTGAGTTCTGTGAGCCACTTTAGCAAATTAGTCGAACTCAAGGAGGGGTCATTAGAACCTCTGATCTACAGCTGTTGCTCAGAAGCCAGGCGATAACATGAGTTTCTGATTGGCATTTGAATGGGGTCGGGGAGGCAGGCCTGTGAGACTGAGCCCTTGACCTGCGGGGTCTGACACCATCTCTGGGTAGACAGTGTGAGAACCGAGTTCAGTTGTAGGACAGCCAGCTGGGTCGCAGAGAATTGCTTGTTGTGGGGAAACACCATGCATTTGGGGACCAGAAGTGTGCCAAGTGTCACATGTGGCTAGCGGTGGAGACTCACGGGAAGAGAGACGCATTAGGGAGCGTTCCCTGCACAGAAGAACTGAGTTTATCTGATTCAGTCTCGTAACCTGGGAAGTGGATCTAAATGTTTGATTAGGCTCAGTTTCACCATTTCAGGCAGGAATGCTTCCTGGAGGGTGAGTACTCCACATCATGTCACATCAGGGGCTGTGTGCTGTTTGGTGCCCCCTTTCAGGATTGATGAGATGGGTTAGTGGGTTCAGGTGGGTTCACCCTCAGCCTCCCACCATGGCCTGATCATTTGGAACCTAAGTATCCTGTCCCTCAAGAACCTCCCACCCAATGGTCTTACAATGACTTTCTAATTTCATTCTATATTTATCAGCTAAAATTCTCGTCAACAGGGGCTAGTATTTCCCTAAAATACAGTTCATTCTGTAGAAGAATAAATGCTTAATTCTTCCTCCTTATCTATCAACCTTCAGAGTAAGAAGCCAATACAATCTCAACCTCCAATGGTAGCAAATGAGGGCTTTCTTTTCTTCTGCTGAGACGCATTATAAATTCCTGGATTTTCAAATATTCATTGCATTCCAATCCGTTGCAATCCATATTCTTTCCGTGGCTTAAGTCTGCAGGGTTAGCTTCAGGATGGCTCCATTAGTTTTGGGCAACTCCCTCATTTGGGCACAGTATGATTTTCCAGGCTCCTCTTCCACCTACTCTGCCCCAGACCTAAAATCAGCCATGTCTCCAAGGAGCCCTGATTTCTCTTCATGGGGACAGTATTTAGGGACCCCAATCTGTGCACTAGTAAGTGGTGGGGCTGAGATTTGAACTCAGGCAGTCTGACTTCAGAGCTGGTGCTGTTAACCTCTCTGATGTCTAGTTAACAACAGGTATTAGTAATAATTATAACTATTACTCCTACTGCTATAACTGGCCACTCACTACGTGTCAGATACCTTGGTAGGTGCTTCCCAAGATTTAAAAAACAAAGTTATTCTAACAACCCTCTGAGATAGGCATTGTTACTCTTATCCTAGAAAAGAGGAAACTGAGGCTCTGAAAGGTTAGTGACTCATCCAAGGTCACCGGGTCAGCGGAAGAGCATAGATGCAAACTGAAGTCTGTGTGACTCTAAACCCTCCAAGAGCTCCCCGTGGGGGTTATAGAAACATAATAACCCTGGCATCTGACACTCACACGACACTTGCTTGTTAGGTGCCAGGTGCTGCTCTAGGCACTTAAATTACAATAACTTATTTAATTCTCACAACATCCCTATAAAGCAAATACTACTATTGTCACCCCATTTTACAGATGAGAAAACTGAGGCACAGAGAGGTTAAATACTTTGTCCAAGTTAACATGGATTAAAACCCAAACTCTTTTCTCAAGTCCTGGAACTCTCCACAGCCCCGGTCTTTACATGGCTGCCTCTAGCTTATCAGTTGTATCCTAGCACAGATGTCATCTTCTCAGAGAGAGCTTCCCAGATCAGCCAGTTTATAGCGTCTCCCCACTCTCTACCACACCATCCTCTCTTGTTTTCACATCACTTCCCATTTTATTAAATGCGTTTATCTACTCCTTCTCTTACATTCTCCCTTGTTTCTGTCCTGGCCCCATCCTCTGCCGAGGTGTCAGCTCCTGAGAGCAGGAACCACGACTCTTGTTCACCTCTGAATTCCAGCACCTGGAAGAGGTGGGTACCGGCTCAATAAACATTTGTTAGAATTGAGGGAGGAAAAGAGGGAGGGAGAGAGGGAAGAAAGAAGGAATAAAGCCTCCTTCAATATTCCCCTCCCATGCCTAGAATAAGGCTGGGTCCTGGAGGAAGAATGGAGGACAAAGAGGAGTGTGATTACGAGAAACCCCGGCAAGGAACTTGGGGGCCTGGGACCCCTCAAGGTACAGCCAGACCAGGCCCCACACTCAGCTGGGAGAATGTTCTCCTGATTAGGGTTGTCAGATTTGGCAAATAAAATACAAGATGCTCAGTTAAATTTGAATTTCAGATACACAGTGAATAAATCTTTAGTTTAAGTATGTCATGTGCAATATTTAGGATATACGTATATTAAAAAACTGTTTGCTCTTGATCTGAAATTCAAATTTGCTGGACATCCTGTATTTTATCTGGCCACCCTATCCCAGATCCTCTCTTTGCGCTAGTGCAACAAGAGATTCTCCTGAGCACTGGCTTTTTCTGTACGGAACGTTTTGTTTTTACTCCCGAATAAGGAAGTGCAATCTCTTTATTGATCTAACAGAAGGAGAATGTCTGTGGAACCAGCAGCTTGTTAGAGGAGATTGGCTCCTGCGGGTGGATAAATACTGTGGGGAGGGCAAGGCAGATGCTTTGTCCTGAGCTCAAAGTGGCTTTCAGAACCTGCTTGTGCCCTTGTGTGGACTTTCCTTCCCTGGCCCAGAGGTGGGCTTGAGTGGGTGCTATTGAAGAGGGCAGGAAGGGAACTGCTTGGCCAGGGAGGGGATTTATGGGTATGTGGGCTTATTCCAGAGATTCGCTCATTCATTCAGTCCCACCAAGCAGCTGGTGGCAGGAAGTCAGAGATGAATGGTCCTGGGTGCTGCCCTGGAGGCTCTCCAGAGACGGGGAGATGGGTTTGGACCCCAAGGCCAACGAGTGATGCCTGCTTCCAAACCTGTCTTCATAGTTGAATAGGAAGCGTGCATTTCTTTCCCTGTCTTGTCTCTCTCTCCCCTTCCTTCCCCATTCCTTTTCTCTTTTCTCATCTCCTCTCTATCCTTTTCTCACCTCCCCAGAGCTTTGCCACCTTAAACCTTGTAGCCAACTAGTACCATAAAAGAACAATTACTGGTGCACTCAGGCTTGGGATCTGGTCTTGGTCTCATTTCCTTTGTCTTCCCAAGCCTACCCCATCTCCTTGCATCCAGGACTAGGCAATGCATCCAGCACAGCCTGGATCCAATACATCCAGCGTAGCCTGGAGTTCATTTACATGCCCCTTTCTAATTGGCTGATAGAAACCCACTGCCTCCCCTAACCTGCCACTCCCCACCTTCCTGTTGGAGCCCCACTAGGTCTAGCATCCTGGGATCCTTAGACCTCTGCCCTGCGGCCTTGTCTACTCAGTTATTTCTCCATAAAATGTCAGTGGGTGATCCCTTCTGGTTTGGGGTTAAAAGATCTAGATTCAACGTCGGACTTTGCCACTGACAAGCTGTGTGATCTTGAATGAGTCCTTTTGCCTCTCTGAGACTCAGTTCCTACATCTATAAAATGGGAATAATTCTCATGATGGGGTCCTTATAAGAATATTCTGTAGTACTTAATATGGACGAAAGCCAGACTGCCCAAGTCAAATCCTTCCTCTTCCACTTACTAGCAGAACGCACTATGCCAGTTATCTATTTATTTCTCTTTCCTCATTTGGTTGGAGTGAGTCTGAAATAAGTCAACATACGTAAACACATCTAGAACAGTGCTTTGCATACAAAGTGCCTAATAAATGTCAGCTATTGTTGTGATGGATATTAAAGTCCTTTGTCCAAATGCTGTTAATATCATTATTGCCCAATGAGTCTTTGGGCACAGGCTGGGAAAAATCAATTTAATATATCTCTGACTCAGGGGCCAGAGTTCCTTATGAAGAGAGCCCAAAGGAGTGAAGCCTTAACCTCTCTGAGCCTCCTTGTCTTCATCTGTAAAATGGCAATAGCAGCCTCACTTCTGCCTACTTCACAGGGACGCTCTGACTGGCCAATGGTAAGCACTTAAAAAAAAAAATTATGAAGGAATGAATACATGGACCACAGCGGGAAGCAGTGGCAAGCTGCAGGGGTCTTCCCTGAGTAACTGACTTGCTGTATGCTGACTTGCTGCCCACGAGACATGATGTGAAGGAGGCCCACATCAGGCAGCCTATCGATGAGTGCTGAGTTGAGCAGACAGACTGAGTGGTGCGATGGTCAACGCTTCACATCTGGGTAACGGGCACTCGTACTCACTTGGTGAGAGTATAAAAGTATCGGTACAGCCCTTTTGGAAAATCACATAGTGCTAGCTATCACAGTGTTTAAAGAACACACAAATTCACCTAGCAGTTCCATTTACAGGAAATCATCCCCCAAATATTCTGGCTCAAGTGTGCCAAGATTTATATAGATAGTGTGTTCCTTGCAACTGTTTGCAATAATGAAAAACTGGAAACAACCTAAATGGTCCTCAGTATGGGTGTACATAAGTAAATTGTGGTATATCTGTATTATGGACTATGTAGCTATTAAAAGGAACGAAGTAAATCTATATGTATTAACATGGAGAGGTCTCAGGATGTATGTAAATAAACCCACAGAAAACCTCAAGTTGACAGAGGTATGCATTTAATGTATCAACATTTGTGGGCAAAAAACCCTGTATCTATGTATCTGCACAGGAAATATCTGGAAGGCTACACGCCAAAGTTAAGATGATTAAATTAAATTAACCATCCTATTTGATAAAAGAGCTCCTATTTTAAGGCCAGAGGCCCTATGTGTAGTCTGGTCAAAGAAATTCCGTGACTCAGAGAAACTCTATTCACTTTTTTGAGCCAAAGCTTTCTCTTGTGTAAACGAATAATGATATTTACCTCTCAGTATTGTGATGGGGTGAGATGAAATAATGGATGTGAAAACCCCGTCTATAATGAGCAGAGATAGCTCATTATAGCAATCAGGGAGGGCGACCGGAAGGAAGAGGCAGGAGCCCAGACCTTGAAAGGTTTGGCAAGGCCTGGATTTAGTTTGACTTTAGGCTGTCTCTTCCTAACATTCAACAGGTATTCACTTATTAACGGTACAGTACAAAACCCGCAAGTGGGTTTTTTAACCACACATCTGCGCAAGGAGGCGTAGCGTAAGTCTGGCGCGTGCGCAAAGAGAGCACCTTCGGTTGCGCTTCGGCCACGTCCTACAACTCCCAGCATGCTCCGCACCCGCGTCGGGCGCGTCGCCGACTGCTGACGTAGCTCTGTAGCGCGGGGAATTTCGAGTGGCAGTGGAGCGCTGGAGACCAGTGGGTCGCGGACCCTCCACCTTCTTTAGGGGAGGCCATGGACTCCCTAGTAGAGCCCCGGTGGCCTCCGGGCCTGGCAGTCATGAAGGTGAGTGCTTCGGGGAGGTCGGGGGCGTACGACGTCCGCGGGAGGCCAGCCCCGCCTTGAGGAGGAGAAAGGACGAGGCGCCGGCGCCGAATTGGGCCAGGATTCCCGGCTCTGCGTTGCCATTTGCCACCGCGTGGATCTGGGCCTCAGTTTCTTCCTCTCCTGGGAAGTACCGGGGACAGGCCTTGGTCCCTTATGGTGAGCCTAGGTTGGCTGTCGTATGGGACGGGGTATTCTGCCGTTCAGTCACAACAATCACAATGATGTGGAAAGAAACACTTACTCTAAACGGTGGAAACGACAGTGATACGTAATCCTTTCTTAGAGCTTACTGCGTGCCAAGCATTATGTAAACTCTCCCAGTACTTTAGTGAAGAATCTCCCACAGTGACACCGGACACGGTTTGGAGTGGAGCTTGCATCAGAAAACATTTATTTAATCACCTAGCAAAGCGGGCAGTCTCCTTTACATTCTCATTCATTTCTTCTAATTACCCTCAAGAAGCCTAGTGCTACTTTGCCCTAATTCCTCCCTAACGTGTCCTAACTCTTGATAGTTGTGCATCCTCTCTTTTAAACAAAGAAATCAGGACTCACGTTTAGCACTAGCCTTTTTTTTTTTCGGCACGCGGGACTCTCACTGTTGTGGCCTCTCCCGTTGCGGAGCACAGGCTCCGGACGCGCAGGCTCAGCAGCCATGGCTCACGGGCCCAGCCCCTCCGCCGCATGTGGGATCTTCCCGGACCGGGGCACGAACCCGTGTCCCCTGCATCGGCAGGCGGACTCTCAACCACTGCACCACCAGGGAAGCCCTAGCCTTTCATTTTATTGAAGTCTTTCACTCAAATAACATTGATTTTTGTGGCTACTTTGTTTTTGGCAATGCATTCCTGTTTCCGTGGACGGTAGTGGTGAGTCCTGGATTCCTACTATGTTTGGTCAAGAGCAAACACACCATTCTGTACTAGCTAAAATCAGTTGCTTGGTTTTTCTCCTTGGTCTGTGATTATTTCCGTTTGTGACTGAGCAAAATCATGTTCTTCTGTTGCTCAGTTTTTGTAAACTACGGATTATGGTATCTGCCCCACTGACTCATAAGGTGACTTTGAGAATTAAGTGAAGGGACTTGGGGGAGGTTAAAGTAAGTATAAGGCCTTGTTCTACCTGCCATCATCAGTGTCATCTACAGGGCTTGGTGACTGAAGATCTCCCCATGTTGAAGAGCTGACATTGTGGAAGGATCTGGGAAAGCCGTGGTTTTGCAGTTGTGGTGGCTTTGGCTCCAGTGTGCAGTGGAGAAGAGCATAGATTTGAGTTCCAATGGTTCTGGCTTAAATTTAGTCTCTGCCTTCTATTTAACTGTGTGACCTTGATTCAGTTACTTAACCTCTCTGAGCCTGGGTTGCCTCAACTATAAACTGGAGACAGAAATAGTTTATAAGGTTGGTTAAATGAGTTGATGTGTGTGGATAGGGATCCTGTCTGGCTTATTCACTGTGCCTAACACAATGCCTGGCACGTGGTGGGTGCTCAAAAATTATTTGCTAATTGATTGAAGGTATCTAGAAGGTAGTAAGCATTAAATCAATATATCTTTATTATTATTATTAATGCTTAACATGTGTTAAGTATTTCTCCCCCTGCTTTTTAGTGGTTGTCATGAAGATTATGAATTGGATAAGGGAAGTGAAAGCTTCCCCCTTCCACTTTCTCTAAGTTGAGGAAATCCCAGGGCATCCACTGGACTGAACATCTGTGCAAGAATGTTATAGCTCATCGGATGCGGTATCACTTCCACAGATCCTGCTCAGCACATCTGTCAGAACCACTCCTCCAGGAGAGGACGGTGATAGAGAAGAAAGCAAATAGACCAGGTGTCAGGGCTTTGGCTTCTGGTCCTGCCTCTGCTCTTGATTGATTTTCAACACAATCCTCTAGCTGTTTGTGTCAGTGGTAGCTTACCATCCAAAGTAATGGAAGATTTGGGCATTTGAATGTTTATTTCCCTGGTTTTACTATAACAAACATTTGTTTTTGACAGATTATAAATGTAGAATGTGTATATAGTAGAAAAAAATTAAAATTTACAGTAAGATAAAGGAGGAAATGAAAGTTACCTAGCATCCTACCATCTAGAGAGAACCGCTGTTTAACATTTTCTCTTATTGTTCTTCAGTTTTTCTCATGTGTGATCATGCACACACATACCCACAATGTGTATATGCATTTAAACTTTGGGATCACCTTGGAGTCAACCTCTCGGATTTGATCCAACGCCTTATAAGCTCTATAGGCTTCATCTAAAAAATTGGCATATAGATGCTATAGACCTCCTAAGATTGTTAAGGAGATTAAACTACATAGTTCTGTTGTTATGTATTATTGTTGTAGGTTTGTTCTCTGATTTTTTTTTTTTGTTTGCATTAAAACATGAACATTTTTCCATGCATTAATTATTCTTTGAAAGCATGTTTCCTTTAATGGCAACAATATTTCATATGTGAACTATTAGAGACATTAGTCTTTTTGTTTGTTTGCATTTTAAAAATTTAGGTCATACACTCATGGTTCAAAAAGTACGCGAAATAAAAAGTAAAAGTCTTCCTCCAAACTTGTCCCTCATCTGTCCAGTTTCCTGACCCCTTTGACCATTATTTGTTACGTTCTTGTGTTCAGATTTGCATTCAGATTTATATTCTTATTCCCTCCTCCCTTTTTAACAGAAGGTCACAGACAGTGTGTACTGCCTGTACCTTACTTCCTTTTTTCACTTTTCTTGGCAGTCTTTCCGTACCAGTACATGAGAGCACGCTCTCTCTCTCTCTCTCTCTCTTTTTCCTCTTAAATATCTGCTCAGTATTCTTTTGAATGAAATAACATTTTAGGGCTTCCCTGGTGGCACAGTGGTTAAGAGTCTGCCTGCCAATGCAGGGGACATGGGTTCGAGCCCTGGTCGGGGAAGATCCCACATGCTGCAGAGCAACTAGGCCCGTGCGCCGTAACTACTGAGCTTGCGCTCTAGAGCCCGCACGCCACAGCTACTGAAGACTGCGTGCCACAACTACTGAAGCCTGCGCGCCTAGAGCCTGTACTCTGCAACAGGAGAGGCCACCACAATGAGAAGCCCGCGCACTGCAACGAAGAGTAGGCCCCGCTCGCCACAACTAGAGAAAGCCTGCGTGCAGCAACGAAGACCCAACGCAGCCAAAAATAATAAATAAATAAATAAATTTATAAAAAGAAAAGAAATAACATTTTAAATGATTTAGAAGATTTTAGGTTGCGAGAGAGATCCTTTCGTGTTTGGGTTTCATTCCAGATGGACGCACATCTATCTGACTTTGCAGATTGCCTGCCTCTTCCCCTCCTTTTGCTGTCACTGGCGCCAGCTCTTTCCAGGGCTTCCTCATCTGGCTCCACCCTGTAGTACTGTACAGTACCGAGCAGAAAGCACTGGATTGACGGCCGGTAGACAGGAAGTTTTGTCCTGGCTTGACTCATGTGCTGTGAGCCTGCTCTGGATACAAGTTTACTCATTTGTGAAGTAAGGGTTTTAACTGGATAATTTCTAGTGTTTCTCTTTAATATTCTCTGATCTGGTTCTTACCCTGTGTGGTGAATGGCTGCTGGTACCTTTCACCCCCGCAGTGACAGTGGGCCAGGGAATGGGGTCTGAAGAGGAGGAGGCTTGGAGGAGGAACTGGAAATACATGGCAAGTAGAAGAGAAATAGAGTAGCCCTTTTGTGACGGGCTGGCAATATGGAGTGGGATTCTGTACAGTGTCAGCTTTATCTTTCTGAAGTGTTCTCTGTAACCTAAGATTTGAATAAGTCATATGGGGGAGGTTTTCTCTCCCCTGCAGTTTATGTGGACTTAGCTTTTGAGTTTGAATATTTGACGAAGAAGTATTATTAAATTATTTTTTTAGGGAATGGAGAAGGAGTTCTGTGGCAGATGTTCCAGTCTTGGTGGCTTTCTGATAGGTGTGTATGTATTTATGCATTTCAGACAATAGATGATTTGCTGCGCTGTGGAATTTGCTTTGAATATTTCAACATTGCAATGATGATTCCTCAGTGTTCACATAACTGTAAGTATGTATTGTTTCTCTGAGTTACAAAAATGTGGTTTTTTATGTAATGTAGTATTATTTTAACACCAGACATAAGTACACATTTGTTATTTATTTCTCACCTTTAGCTCCTCTATCTTGAGGTTTTAGCATGGTCTTTTCCATGACCTCCCTCTTAAATATTGAATATTTTTTACAAGGCTCCTATATTTTCTGCCACCTCCCTCTTGGATACTTTTATGCCTTTTGTAACATTCACAGGAAGATTTTGATCACTATATATTGTTATTTGCCCGGCACTTTTAGATGTTAAATTTCAGATTTTTCATTTTTAGCAGGATAGGAGATAGGTGGTTCAACCAAGTAGTCCTTGGCATAGAATTTTAAAGTTAAAAAATTCCACTGGGAGAATTCTACAACTGAAGAGTATTACAGACAGTTTTATCACTTAACTTGCTGTGTGATGGTGGGAAGACTCATATATTGAAATGTGCTTGTACTTCTCTTCGTGAGTCTAGTATGTACATAGTTTTTATACTGTGGTTTGACGTATTTAGTGCATGGGGTGCACTTATTGTTCTGGATTTAGCCATCAGTTTATGGATTATCTAGGCTTATGATCGTTCTTATTCTCTATTTTCGAGTTGATTTGCCTTGGAAAGTTAAAAAAAAAAGTTAGGCTTAAAAAATGGTTTTAGTGGATAGTGGTAGCTTTGGTGAAAAAGTTTCCATAGGGGAGACATAATAAGAGGATGGTGGTGGTAGCAACATGGGCATTAGAGATAAACTTAGGCTTGACTCTTAGCTCTCCACTTATTAGGTGGGTGAAATTGCAAACGCTCAACATTTCTTCAGATGTGAAACCCTGGTGAGTAGTTTCTGCCTTAGGAGATGGTTGTGAGAATTAAATGTACAGAGTCCAGTGTCTGGCACGTTTTAGGGCCTTAATAAATCTTAGTTTCCTTCTAGGCTAGATTCATATTAGGAACCAAGATAAGTTTTGGGGATTGTTTCTAAATATGTGTTAAAATCACCTTTATTTAGGTATGATTTATATGTAGTAAAAGGCATCCATTTTAAGTGCGCAGTAAAATGTGCAAGTGTCAACGAGTTTCAACAAATGTTTATACCAGGTAATGACTACAATTAAGATATTAAACATTTCTATCACTTGACAGAGTTCTTCCCATTATCAGTCAGTATGGCCCCAGGGAATTATATGTGGGTCTGTTTCTGGATCCTCTTCTATTTCATTGATTTTTATGTCTATCCTGTGCCAGTACTACACTGTCTTAATTACGGTAGCCTGCTAGTAAGTCTTCAAGTCAAGTATTGTAACTACGCCAACGTTGTTTTTCTTTATCAAGATTGTTTTGGTTCTTTTAGGATCTTTGCATTTTATATGCATTTCAATGTAAATTTTAGAATCAGGTTGTCAGTTTCTACCAAGAAAAGCCTGCTGGGATGTTCCTTGGGATTGCACTAAATCTAGAGATCCATCTGAGGATATATGACTTTTTTTTTTTTGAGATTTATTTATTTTTTATTTATTTTTGGCTGCGTCGGGTTTTAGTTGCAGCACGTGGCATCTTTGTTGAGGCATGCGGGATCTTTCGTTGCAGCATGTGGGCTTCTCTGTAGTTGTGGTGTGCGGGTTTTCTCTCTCTAGTTGTGGCGCACAGGCTTCAGGGCGCATGGGCTCTGTAGTTGTGGGGTGCAGGTTCCAGGACGCATGGGCTCTGTAGTGTGTGGCCCTCAGGCTCTAGTTGAGGCGCGCAAACTCAGTAGTTGTGGCACTCGGGCTTAGTTACCCTGCGGCATGCGGGATCTTCGTTCCCTGACCAGGGATTGAACTTGCTTCCCCTGCATTGTAAGGCAGATTCTTTGCCACTGTACCACCAGCGAAGTCCCTATGACATCTTAACAGTGTTGTCTTCAATGTAAAAATGTTGTCCTAAATTAGAAATAAATCCCAGAAAATAGTCAGGATTATCTTAAAGCAAAAGGACAGCTTTATTGCTTGCAAGGTTTGCAAACAGGGGATATGCAGTCTTTGGCTGTAACCTAAAGTACCTTTGGGTGTAGGGGGTAAAGAGAGAGGGATTTTTAAAAACAAACTGTAGAAGTCACAGTTGGGAGACTTGCAGAGAGGATTGGCTGGCCTCTGCAGCCTGACCACAAGTCCTTGAAGCTTGACTGTAGTTTTTGATGATTGGCTTGGTCATCAGAGCTTCTAGTTGGGGACATTTCCAGGTAGGACCTTTAGCAGAATCAGAAGTCATAGTTTTCTGTTCTTGGTTTTAATGAGAACATAGAGTACGTGACTGAATCCAGTCTGTCATGACTGCCTGGCTCTGTTTTATTTTGAGTCCCTGTTAGCCACACTGGGTCCATTTTCTAAGTTCCTTACACAGGGATTCCTCTTATTTTTACTTTTCCTTAGGGGATTTTATTTTTATATGAACGTGGTGTGTTCCTCCATTCTTTAGCTCTTCTTTATTTCTCTCCACAGTGCTGTTAGTTTTCAGTGCACAGCCCTTGCACATAGAAATAACAGTTTTTTTATTGACTTTTTATCCTGTGATCTTGCTAAATTCACTTTTTAATTCCAGCATCTTTTTTGTTGATTCCTTAGGAATTTTTATATACACAATCATGTCATCTGTGAATAAAAACAGTTTTACTTCTTCCTTCTTTAATCTGCGTGCCTCATATTTCTAGTTGTTAGACAGGCTAAGTACCTCTAATAGAATGTTAAAAAGAAGTGGTGTAGGTGAATATCCTTTCTTTATTCCCAGTTTTATGGGGAAAGCTTTCAGTCTTTCAGGCATAATGTTAGCTGTAAGTTTTATCGTATTCTTAATACATTTTCATAAATTTATCAGGTTGAGGCAATTCGTCTATGCTCTGAATTAGCTGAGGTTTTTTTTTTTTAATCATGAATGGTTACTGAATTTTGTCAAGTTTGTTTTTTTTGCATGTATAGAGATGCTCATATGATTTAATTCCTTTATTTTAGAATATGATTAATTACACTGATTTGTTTTTAAATGTTACAACAACCTTGAATTCCTTTCAATAAATTTGTCCATTTAATCTAAGCTGTTGAGTTTATCAGCATAGAGCTTGAAAAATGCTACTCCCTAGGGACTTCCCTGGCAGTCCAGTGGTTAAGACTCTTCCCTTACACTGCAGGGGGTGCGGGTTTGATCTCTGGTCAGGAAAAGAAGTTCCCACATGTCGTGCTGCAACGGCCCAGAAAAAACCAAAACAAAACAAAACAACCTACTCCCTACTGTCCTTCTCTTGTCTGGAGGATATGTAGTGATATTCCCTTTTATCCATATGCTAGAAAGGTGTGTTTTCTTTTTTTTTCCTTGATTAATCTAGCTAAAGGTTTATCAATTTTATTGCTGTTTTCAAAGAACCAACTTTTGGTTCATTGTTTTCTGTATTTTATCTTTTCTATTTTATTGATTTACACTTTCAAAATCTTTATTATTTCCTTTCTTTTACTTATATGAGTTTAATTTGCTCTTATATTTCTAACTTTCTAAGGTAGAAGATGAGATCGATATTAGACCTTCTTTTCTAATATAAACGTTTAAAGCTATAAATTTTCCTTTAAGCCCTGCTTTAGCTACATCCCACAAATTTTGATATGTGAGTTTTCATTTTTGTTTAAAGTGTATTCTAATGTCCTTTTTGATTTATTTTTTGACCCATGAGTTATTTAGAAGTCTTTAGTTTAATTTCTAAAAATTTGGGAGTTTTCCTGCTATCTTCCTGTTATTAATGTCTAATTTAATTATGTTCTTTTCAAAAGTCAAACAATTATGTCCGATTTCAGTTTTTAAATCAAACTGAGACTTGTTTTATGGCCCACAATATGGTCATTCTTGGTTAATGTTTCACGTATACTTTAAAAGAATGTCTATTCTAGTTGGGCGGAGTGTTCTATGAATGTCAATTAGATCAACTTGGTTGATACTGCTTTTTAAATCTTCTGTATCTCTGCTGGTTCTCTGTGTATTATTTTATCAGTACTGAGAGAGGAGTGTCGAAATCTCCAAATATAATTGTGGATTTGTCTGATTTTTCTTTTTACTTCTGTAAGTTTGTGCTTTATATATTTTTGAAGCATTTTTATTAGGCACATACACATTTATGATTATTTTGTCTTCCTGATGAATTGGCTGTTTTGTGATTGTGAAATGGCCCTCTTTATCCCTGGTAATGTTCTTTGTTCTAAAGTCTTCTTTTTTCTGATATTAATATAGTCACTCCCACTTCTTTAAGATTAGTGTTTTCATGGTTTGTCTTTTTCCATCCTTTTACTTCTCATCTACCTGTGTCTTGATATTTATATTGGACTTTTTTAGACAGTATATATTTTGGGTCTTCCCATTCAATCTAGTCTGAAAATATCTATTTTTACTTGGAATATTTAGACATACACTGTATAATATAGTAGCTGCTAGCCTCATACGGCTATTTATATTTCAGTTAAAATTAATTAAACTTAAATAAAATTAAAACTTTAGATTCCCAGTTCCACTAGCCTCATTTCAAGTGTTGAATAGCACATGTGGCTAGTGGCTGCTATCTTGGATAGTGCAGATATAGAACATTTCCATCATTGCAGAAAGTTAATTATTGGTAAGGCTGGATCTAGATATACTACCTTGCTTTCTGTTTTTTATTTACTCATCTATTTTTTCTTCTCTTCCAGCCTTTTAAAAAAAAATTGAACATTTAAAAAATATTAAATCTTTTCCACAGTTGACTTATTAGTGCTACTTCTTTGTTTTATTATTTTAGCGGCTGTTTAAAATAGGCATCTTTAAGTTATTACAGTCTCCCTTTGAACGATATTATACCACTTGACTAGTGTAAAACTGTTACAGCTGTGCACTTCTTCCTTTTTTAAATTGAAATATAGTTGATTTACAATATTATATTAGTTTCAGGTGTACAACATAGTGATTCAATATTTTTATAGATTGTACTACATTTAAAGTTATTATCAAATATTGGCTACCTTCTCTGTGCTGTACAACAGCGGTCCCCAACCTTTTTGGCACCAGGGACTGGTTTTGTGGAAGACAATTTTTCCATGGACGTGGGGGGTGGGGGATGGTTCAGGTGGTAATGTGAGCGATGGGGAGTGATGGGGAGCAGCAGATGAAGCTTTGCTCGCTCGCCTGCTGCTCACCTCCTGCTCTGCAGTCTGGTTCCCCTGCTTTGGCACCCCTGCTGTACAATATATCCTTGTAGCTTACTTATTTTATAAATACATAGTAGTTTGTACTTCTCAATCCTTCACCCCTATCTTGCCCCTCCCCCATTTCCTTTCCTCTCCCCCATTTCCTTTCCCCACTAGTTCTCTCTATCTGTGAGTCTGTTTCTATTTTGTTATATTCATTTGTTTCATTTTTTAGGTTCCACATGTGAGAGATAGCATATAGTATTTGTCTTTCTCTGACTTATTTCACTAAGCATAATAACCTCCAGGTACATCCATGTTGTTGCAAATGGCAAAATTTCATTCTTTATTGTGGCTGAGTAATATTCCATTGTATATGTACCACCTGTTCTTTATCCATTCATCGTCTTTAAGTGATAGACACTAAGTTGCTTCCATATCTTGACTGTTGTTAAATAACGCTCCTATGAACATTGGGATGCATGTATCTTTTCAAATTAGTGTTTTTGGTTTTTTTGAGGTATATACCCAAGAGTGGAATTGCTGGATCATATGGTAGTTCTGTTTTTAGTTTTTTGAGGAACCTCCACTGTCTTCCATAGTGGTTTCACCAACTTACATTCCCCAGCAGTGTACTAGGGTTCCCTTTTCTCAACATCTTCACCAGCATTTGAAATTTGTGGTCTTTGTGATTCGTCATACTGACAGGTGTGAGATGATCTCTCATTGTGGTTTTGATTTGCATTTCTCTGATGGTGAGTGATGTTGAGCATCTTTTCACGTGGCTGTTGGCCAGCTATATGTCTTCTTTGGAAAAATGTCTATTCAGGTCCTCTGCCCATTTTTTAATTGGGTTTTTTTTTTTTTGACACTGAGTTGTATGAGCTGTTTATATATTTTGAATATTAACTCCTATTTGGTCATATCATTTGCAAATATTTCTCCCATTCAGTAGGTTGTCTTTTTGTTTTGTTGATGGTTTCTTTTGCTGTGCAAAAGCTTTTACGTTTAATTAGGTTTCATTTGTTTATTTTTGCTTTTATTTCCTTTTTCACAGAAGACAGATCCAAAAAACTATTGCTACGATTTATGTCAAAGAGTGTTCTGCCTGTGTTTTCTTTCGGGAGGTTTATGGTTTCAGTCTTACATTTAGATCTTTTGATTTTCTTTTTGTATATCGTGTGAAAATGTTCTAATTTCATTCTTCCTTTTTCACTAACTGCCTTTATTCTTTTTTTATTTTTTAATAGATCTTTATTGGAGTATAATTGCTTCACAATACTGTGTTAGTTTCTGTTGCACAACAAAGTGAATCACGCATATGCATACACATGTCCCCATATCCCCTACCTCTTGAGCCTCCCTCCCATCCTCCCTATCCCACCCTTCTAGGTCATCGCAAAGCGCCGAGCCGATCTCCCTGTGCTATGCTGATGCTTCCCACCAGTCAACTGTTTTACATGTGGTAGTGTATATATGTTGATGCTACTATCACTTCGCCCTAGCTTCGCCCTCCCACCCCATGTCCTCAAGTACGTTTTCTATGTCTACCTCATTATTCCTGCCTTGCAACTAGGTTCATCAGTACCAATTTTTTTTCAGATTCCATATATTTATGTGTTAGCATATGGTATTTGTTTTTCTCTTTTTTTTGTCTTTCCATGTCTTCATCCATTCTTTTTTTTTTAAATTTTATTTTATGTATTTTTTTATACAGCAGGTTCTTATTGGTTGTTTTTCTCTTTCTGACTTACTTCACTCTGTATGACAGACTCTAGGTCCATCCACCTCACTACAAATAACTCAATTTTGTTTCCTTTTATGGCTGAGTAGTATTCCATTGTATATATGTGCCACGTCTTCTTTATCCATTCATCTGTCGATGGACATTTAGGTTGGTTCCATGTCCTGGCTATTGTAAATAGTGCTGCAGTGAACATTGTGGTGCATGTCTCTTTTTGAATTATGTTTTTCTCAGGGTATATGCCCACTGATGGGATTGCTGGGTCATATGGTACTTCTATTTTTAGTTTTTTAAGGAACCTCCATACTGTTCTCCATAGTGGTTGTATCAATTTACATTCCCACCAGCAGTGCAGCAGGGTTCTCTTTTCATCACACCCTTTCCAGCATTTATTGTTTGTAGATTTTTGATGATGGCCATTCTCACCGGCGTGAGATGATACCTCATTGTAGTTTTGACTTGCATTTCTCTAATAATTAGTGATGTTGGGCATCTTTTCATGTGCCTCTTGGCCATCTGTATGTCTTCCTTGGTGAAATGTCTGTTTACATCTTCCGCCCATTTTTTAACTGGATTGTTTGGTTTTTTGATATTGAGCTCCCTGAGCTGTTTGTATATTTTGGAGATTAATCTTTTTGTCTGTTTCATTTGCAAATATTTTCTCCCATTCTGAGGGTTGTCTTTTCGTCTTGTTTATGGTTTCCTTTGCTGTGCAAAAGCTTTTTAGTTTAATTAAGTCTCATTTGTTTATTTTTGTTTTTATTTCCGTTACTCTAGGAGGTGGATCAAAAAAGATCTTGCTGTGGTTTATGTCAAAGAGTGTTTTTCCTATGTTGTCCTCTAAGAGTTATATAGTGTCTGGTCTTACATTTAAGTCTTTAATCCATTCGGAGTTTATTTTTGTGTATGGTGTTAGGGAGTGTTCTAATTTCGTTCTTTTACATGTAGCTGTCCGGTTTTCCCAGCACCACTTACTGAGGAGGCTGTCTTTTCTCCATTGTATGTTCTTGCCTCCTTTGTCGTAAATTAGGTGTCTGTATGTGCATGGGTATATCTTTGGGCATTCTATCCTATACCATTGATCTGTATTTCTGTTTTTGTGCTAGTACTATACTGTGTTGATTACTTGTAGCTTTGTGGTATAGTTTGAAGTGGGGGAGCCTGATTCCTCCAACTCTGTTTTTCTTTCTCAATATTGCTTTGGCTATTTGGGGTCTTTTGTCTTTCCATATGAATTGTAAAATTTTTTGTTGTAATTCTGTGAAGAAATGCCGTTGGTGGTTTGATAGGGATTGCATTGAATCTGTAGATTGCTTTGGGTAGTATGGTCATTTTCACAATATTGATTCTTCCAATCCAAGAACATGGTATATTTCTCCATCTGTTTATGTCATCTTTGATTTCTTTCATCAGTGTTTTATAGTTTTCTGAGTACAAGTCTTTCACCTCCTTATTCAGGTTTATTCCTTGTATTTTATTCTTTTTGTTGTAATGGTAAATGGGAGTGTTTCCTTAATTTCTCTTTCTGATTTTTAATTGTTGGTGTGTAGAAGTGCCAGAGATTTCTGTGCATTAATTTTGTGTCCTGCAGCCTTACCAAATTCATTGATTAGTTCTAATAGTTGTCTGGTGTCAGCTTTAGGATTTTCTATATATAGTATCATGTCATCTGCAAACAGTGACAGTTTTACTTCTTCTTTTCCTATTTTTATTCCTTTTATTTCTTCTTCTTCTCTGATTGCTGTGGCTAGGACTTCCAAAACTATGTTGAATAAGAGTGGTGGGAGTGGACATCCTTTTCTTGTTCCAGATCTTAGTGGAAATGCTTTCACTTTTTCACATTGAGTATGATGTTTGCTGTGGGTTTGTCATATATGGCCTTTATCATGTTGAGGTAGGTTCCCTCTATGCCCATTTTCTGGAGAGTTTTTATCATAAATGGGTGTTGAATTTTGTCAAAAGCTTTTTCTACATCTATTGAGTTGATCATGTGGTTTTTATTCCTTAATTTGTTAATGTGGTGTATCACATGGATTGATTTGCGTATATTGAAGAATCCTTGCATCCCTGGGATAAATCCCACTTGATCATGGTGTATGATCCTTTTAATATGCTGTTGTATTCTTTTTGCTAGTATTTTGTTGAGGATTTTTGCATCTATGTTCATCAGTGATATTGGTCTATAATTTTCTTTTGTTGTGATATCTTTTTCTGGTTTTGGTATCGGGGTGATGGTGGCTTCATAGAATGAATTAGGGAGTGTTTCTTCCTCTGCAATTTTTTGGAAGACTTTTAGAAGGATCGATGTTAGCTCTTTTCTGAATGTTTGATAGAATTCGCCTGTGAAGCCATCTGGTCCTGGACTTGTGTTTGTTGGAAGATTTTTAATTATGGTTTCAATTTCATTACTTATGATAGGTCTGTTTATATTTTCTAATTCTTCCTGGTTCAGTCTTGGAAAATTGTGCCTTTCCAATAATTTGTCCATTTCTTCGTGGTTGTCTGTTTTATTGGCATAGAGTTGTTTGTAGTAGTTTCTTATAATCCTTTGTATTTCTGCAGTGTCAGTTATCATTCTTCCTTTTTCATTTCTAATTTTATTGAATTGTGTCCTCTCTCTTTTTTTCTTGATGAGTCTGGCTAAGGGTTTATCAATTTTGTTTATCTTCTCAAAGAACCAGCTTTTAGTTTTATTGATCTTTGCTATTGTTTTCTTCATTTCTATTTCATTTATTTCTGCTCTGATCTTTATGATTTCTTTCCTTCTACTGACTTTGGGATATCTTTGTTCTTCTTTCTCTAGTTGTTTTAAGTGTAGGATTAGATTGTTTATTTGAGATTTTTCTTGTTTCTTGAAGTGAGATTGTATTGCTATAAACTTCCCTCTTAGAACTGCTTTTGCTGCGTCCCGTGGGTTTTGGGTCGTTGTGTTCTCATTGTCATTTGTTTCTGTGTATTTTTTTATTTCTTCTTTGATTTCTTCAGTGATCTCTTGGTTATCTGGTAGCTCACTGTTTAGCCTCCATGTATTTGTGTTTTTACAGCTTTTTTCCTGTAATTGATATCCAGTCTCATCACATTGTGGTCAGAAAAGGTACTTGATACAGTTTCAATTTTCTTAAATTTTCCGAGGCTTGATTTGTGACCCAGGATGTGATCTATTCTGGAGAATGTTCCATGTGCACTTGAGAAGAAAGTGTATTCTGCCACTTTCAGGTGTAATGTTCTATAAATATCAATTAGATCTATCTGGCCTGTTGTGTAATTTAAAGCTTGTATTTCCTTACTTATTTTCTGTTTGGATGATCTGTCCATTGTTGTAAGTGGGGTGTTAAAGTCCCCTACTATTATTGTGGTACTCTTGATTTCTCCTTTCATGGTTGTTAGCATTTGCCTTATGTGTTCAGGTGCTCCTATGTTGGGTGCATAAACATGTATAATTGTTATATTTTCTTTTTGGATTGATCCTTTGATCATTATGTAGTATCCCTCCTTATCTTTTATAACAGTCTTTATTTTAAAGTATATTTTATCTGATACGAGTATTGCTACTCCAGCTTTCATTTGATTTCCATTTGCATGGAATATCTTTTTCCATCCCTTCACTTTCAGTCTGTTTGTGTCATTAGGTCTGAAGTAGGTCTCTTGTAGACAGCATATATACGGATCTTGTTTTTGTATCCATTCAGCCAGTCTGTCTTTTGGTTGGGACATTTAATCCATTTGCATTCAAGGATGTTATTGATATTTATGTTCCTATTACCATTTTCTTAATTGTTTTCAGTTTGTTTTTGTTGGTCCTTTTCTTGTGTTTCCCTCTTAGAGAAGTTTCTTTAGCATTTGTTGTAAAGCTGGTTTGGTGGTGCTGAATTCTCTTAGCTTTTGCTTGTCTGAAAAGCTTTTGACTTCTCCATCAAATCTGAATGAGATCCTTGCTGGGTAGAGTAATCTTGGTTGTAGGTTTTTCTCTTTCATCACTTTAAGTATATCCTGCCATTCCCTTCTGACCTGAAGAGTTTCAACTGAAAAATCAGTTGATAACCTAATGGGGATTCTTTTGTGTGTTATTTTTTGTTGTTCCCGTGCTGCTTTTAATTTTTTTTCTTTGAATTTAATTTTTGTTAGTTTGATTAATATTTGTCTTGGTGTGTTTTTCCTAGGGTTTATCCTGTATGGGACTCTCTGTGCTTCTTGGACTTTCCTATGTTAGGGAAGTTTTCAACTATAATGTTTTCAGATATTTTCTCAGACCCTTTCTTTTTCTCTTCTTCTGGGATCTCTATAATTCGAATGTTGGTGCGTTTAGTGTTGTCCCATAGGTCTCTGAGATTGTCTTCAGTTCTTTTCATTCTTTTTTTTTTTTTTTTTTTGCGGTATATGGGCCTCTCACTGTTGTGGCCTCTCCCGTTGCGGAGCACAGGCTCCGGACGCACAGGCTCAGCGGCCATGGCTCACGGGCCCAGCCGCTCCGCGGCATGTGGGATCTTCCCAGACCGGGGCACGAACCCGTGTCCCCTGCATCGGCAGGCGGACTCTCAACCACTGCGCCACCAGGGAAGCCCTCATTCTTTTTTTCTTTATTCTGCTTCTCAGCAGTTATTTCCACCATTTTGTCCTCCAGCTCACTTATTTGTTCTTCTGCCTCAGTTATTCTGTTATTGATTCCTTCTAGTGTATGTTTCATTTCAGTTATTGTGTTGTTCATCTCTGTTTGTTCTTTAGTTCTTCTATATCTTTCTTAAACATTTCTTGTATTTTCTCGATCTGTGACTCCATTCTATTTCCGAGATTCTGGATCATCCTTACTATCATTACTCTAAATTCTTTTTCAGGCACATTGCCTGTTTCCTCTTCATTTATTTGGTCTTGTAGATTTTTACCTTGCTCCTTCATCTGTGACATATTTTTTTTGCCATCTCATTTGTTTTTCTTTAATGAGTGGGATTGTGTTCCTGTTTTACTGGTTGTTTGGCCTGAGGCTTCTAACACTGGGGTTTGTAGGCTGTTGGGTAGAGCTGGGTCTTGGTGCTGAGAGGAGGAACTCTGTGAGACGTCACTCCGATGAATATTCCCTTGGTCTGAGGTCCTCTGTTAGTCCAGTGGTTCGGACTTGGAGCTCCCACTGCAGGAGCTTCGGCCCAACCCCGGACTTGTGAACCAAGATCCTGCAAGCTGCCTGGGGCACAAAACAAACAAACAAACAAAAACAATGATAACAAAGTAAAAAATAAAATGAGACTAGGAAACTAACATATCTGTTAGGAAGAATATAAAAATAAAAATTTAGATGACTCAACAACCAGAATGCACAGTAGTACCATAATAGTGAAAAAGAGGAGGAGGGGGAAAAAAGGGTGCCGGGGAGGCCTTGGCTGTGGAGGGCGAGGTCTAAGCAAGGGTGAGCTTTGGGCGATGGACGGGGCCAATGCCCAGGTCCCACAGGGCTGGAAAAGGCCCTGGGGGCTTTGGGGGCTGGGGCTTAGGCTCAAGGAACAGAAGGGGCCCAGGTGTGCCCCCCATCCCTGGTCTCGGAGGGCAGGGGACCTCACCTGGGAGCCCAGCAGGCTTCCTGGGCTCAAGTGGGCAGGGCAAATGCCCTCCTCTCCTTTCCTCTCCTGTTCCTCTGGTCTGTGAGGGCCCCTCCCACCTGCCTCTCCTGATCTCCCCTGTCTCCCTCCTATGCCCCCAAGGACTCACATGGCCTGGAGGGGGGTTTGGAGGGCAGGGGATTGGCCTGGGAGCTCAACAGGCTCCCTGGGCCTGAGTGGGTGGGGCAGTCGCCCTCTGCTCCTCTCCCGCTCCTCCTGGAGGGCCCCTTCTGCCTGCCTCTCCTGATCTTCCCTGCCTCAGGGGTGCTGATCCTGTCTGGCCTTCACTTCTCCTCCTCCCTCAGTCCCCCTATGTCCTACCCGTTCACTTTGGGGTTCCTCCCATCTCCTTGGGCGTCAGAGTCCCCCACCAGCGGCTGGTGGGTGCCCTAGTTGTGGGGAGATGCTAACTCCGCGTCTTCCCACACCACCATCTTGACTCTGCCTTCTAATTTCATTCTTTTACATGTAACTATCCAGTTTTTCTAGCACCACTTTTTTTGAAGATAATGTAGTTTCCCCATTATATATTTTTGCCTTCTTTATCATAGATTAATTGATGATAAGTGTATGGGTTTATTTCTGGTCTCTCTTTTCTGTTCCACTGATCTATGTGTCTCTTTTTGTGCCAGTACCATGCTGTTTTGATTACTGTAGCATTGTAGTATACTCTGAGGTCAGGTAGTGTGATACATCCAGCTTTGGTCTTTTTTCTTAAGACTGCTTAGGCTACTTGGGGTCTTTTATGATTCCATATAAATTTTAGGATTGTTCGTTCTATTTCTGTGAAAATGCCATGGGTATACAACTGTGTGCTTCTGTTCCCCCCCTTCTGTCATCCTGTTGTTGTCTTTCCTTTTATGATGTGCACATATACTACAGACACAATACATTGTTATTATATTTGCTTTATTTATTTACTTTCTATAAATTTACTTATTTATTTATTTACTTTTGGCTGCATTGGATCTTCGTTGCTGAGCGCGGGCTTTCTCTAGTTGCAGCGAGTGGGGGCTACTCTTCGTTGCGGCGTGCGGGCTTCTCATTGCGGTGGCTTCTCTTTGTTGCAGAACACAGGCTCTAGGTGCGCAGCCTTCAGTAGTTGTGGCACATGGGCCCAGTAGTTGTGGCTTGTGGGCTGTAGAGCTCAGGCTCAGTAGTTGTGGCACGTGGGCTTAGTTGCTCTGTGGCATGTGGAATCTTCCCGGATCAGGGCTCAAACCTATGTCCCTTGCATTGGCAGGTGGATTCTTAACCACTGCACTAGCAGGGAAGTCCCTGTATTTGCCTTAGACAGCTCATTATCTTTTAAGACAAATTTAAAAATGAAAAAGTAGTCTTTTATATTTAGACACATTTATCATTTCTTATACTCTCCTTTGTATACATCAACGTTTTCTTCTTATGTCGTTTATATTTTCTCTGTTGCATTTCTTGTAGCACCAGCATGCTGCTAAAGAATTCTCTCAGCTTTTGTTTCCCTGAAAAAATTATTTCATTGCTTTTTGAAAGGTGTTTTCAGTGGGTATGCAGTTCAAAGTTAAATTTTTCTCCTTTCTGAATGTCATTCTACAATTTTCTGCCTTGACTAGTTTCAGATGAAACCAGGTGTGTTAGGTTTTTTTTTTTTTATAGGTTTCTGTATATAATGTGTCATTTTTCTTCTGGCTGCTTTTCAGATTTTCTCTTTATTACCAGATTTTAGAAATTTGTAATGTGCTTTAGTGTGATTTACTTTGTGTTTGTACTGCTTGTGGTCCACTGAACTGCTTCAGTTTATGGGTTTATATTTGGAAAAAATTTAACACTTTCTCTTTGAGTATTTTTCTGTTTACACACCCACCTCCACACCCGAGCTCCAATTCAGATTACACTTTGTTAGACCTTTATTAACTTTATTCCACTACTTTATGTTAATCTATAGACATTGAGGCTCTGGTTTTTTTTTCTTTTCCTTTTTGGTAATCTCTCCCCACCCCCATCCTTTTTGTGCTTAATTTTGGATAATTTATTTTGTTATGATTTCAAGTTTATTGATCTTTTATTCTGCACTGTCTCATCAACTGTTAGTCTCATCCAGTGAAATTTTCATTTTAGATATTGTATTGTTCCTCTCTAGGAATTTTACTTTTTTAGTGTCTTCCATTTCTTTCCTTATTAGGTTTGTGTGTGTGTCTATTTTAATCCTTGAATATATTGAACATATTCTAATAACTAGATTAACCTCACTGTCTGCTAATTCATTATCTCTGTTGTTTCTAAAACTATCTATTGATTGATTCCATCCCCCCCCACATACTTCTGGTTATAGAGCACATTATTTTTTGCTTCTTTGCATTTCTGGTAATTTTTGATTGGATGCTTTCCATTGTAGTTTTCACATTTTTGAGTGTTTACATTTTGTTGTATACTTTATTAGAGTGTTGGGTTTTGTTGTGGAAGGCTTCTTTTTTTGTTGTGGAAGGATCAGATTGGTTCTGTCAAGTTTTGTTTCTAAGCTTTGTCATGATGAATCTAGAGTAAACTTTTTTATAGGACTATAGTGGGGGAAGGATGAGAAACACATAACATAAAACCTTCTCCATTAACAAGTTGGTAAGTGTATAGTATAGTATTGTTAACTATATGTGCATTGTTGTACAGCATGTCTTTAGAACTTTTTCATCTTGTATGACTAAAATTCTGTACCTGTTGCACAGCAGCTACCCTTTTCTCCCTCCCCCTGGCCCTGGCAACAACCATTCTATTTTCTGCTTATATGAGTTCATTTAGATACTGCATATAAATATAATCATGCAGTATTTGTCCTTCTGTGATAGGCTTATTTCACCTAGCTTAATATCCTCGAGGTTCATCCATGTTGTGGCATATGACAGAATTTCCTTCTTTTTTAAGGCTGAATAATATTCCATTTTATGTCTATAGAGAGCATATATTTTTTTAATCTGTTCATCCACTGGTGGACACTTGGGTTGCTCCCTCCTTTTGGCTCTTGTGAATAATGCTGCTATGAACACAGGAGTGCAAATATCTCTTTGAAATTCTGTTTTCAGTTCTTTTTGATCAATACCCAGAAGTGGGTTGTTGGATCATATGGTAACTGTAGTTTTAATTTTTTGAAATGCCTCCATACTTTTTTCCATAGTGACTGCACCATTTTACATTCCCATCAACAGTGCACAAGGGTTCTGATTTCTCCACGCCATCACCAACGCTTGTTATTTTCTTTTCTTCTTTTTCTTATTTTTGATAGTGGCTATCCTAACAGATGATGTCATTATGGTTTTGATTTGCATTTCCTCCATGGTTAGTGATGGCGACGATCTTTTCATATACCTGTTTGCCATTTGTATGTCTTTGGAGAAATGCCTTTTCAAGTTCTTTGCCCATTTTTAATCAGGTTACATGTTTTTTTGTTATTGAGTTACAGGCGTTTGTTGTATGTTTTGATATTTTTGGATATTAACTCATCAGGTATATGGTTAGCAAGTATTTTCTTATGTTTCATAAGTTGTTCTTTTATTCTGTTGATTGCAGAAGCTTTTTAGTTTGATGAAGTCCCACTTGTCTATTTTTGCTTTTATTGCCTGTGCTTTTGGTATCATATCCAGGAAATCATTCCTAAGACTAATGTTATGAGGCTTTTTCCCTTTATTTTCTCCAGGCAGCTTTATAGTTTCAAGTCTTTATTCTTTTACAGTGGAAATCCAGTTTTCCCAGCACTATTTGTTGAAGAGACTGTCCTTTCCCCATTGTGTACTCCTGGCACCCTTTTCAAGGACCATTTGACTGCCTATGTGTGGGTTTATTTCTGCGTTCTCTATTCCACTGGTGTACATTCCTGTCTTTATGCTAATACCATATTATTTTGATTACTGTAGATTTGTAATATGTTTTGAAGTCTGGAAATGTGAGACCTCTAGCTTTGCCTTTCACATTATTTTGGCTATTCAAGGTCCTTTGTGGTTCCATATGAATTTTAGAATTGACTTACCTGTTTCTGCAGAAAATACCATTGGTATTTTGATAAGGATTGCATTGAATCTGTGGATTGCTTTTGTTAGTACGAGCATTTTAACAATGTTAAGTTATCCAGTCAGTGAACATGGAAGTGTCTTCTGCAGTTTCTTTCAGCAGTGTTTTATAGTTTTCAGTGTACTTGTCTTTTGCCGCCTTGGTTAAGTTTATTCCTAATTATGTTATTCTTTGTGATGCTATTGTAAATGCGATTGTTTTCTTAATATCTTTTCTGGATTGCTAGTTTTAGAAGTGAAACTGACTTGTGCATTTTGATTTCGTATCCATCAACTTCGCTGAATTCATTTATTAGTTCTAACAATTTTTCTTGTGGTATCTTTAGAATTTTCTACATATAAGATTATGTCATCTGTGAACTGAGATAATTTTACTTCTTCCTTTCTGATTTGGATGTTCTTTATTTCTTTTTAACATTTAATTGCTCTAGGTAGGACTTCAAGTACTATGTTGAATAGAAGTGGCAAGAGTGGGCATTGTTGCCATGCTTCTGATCTTAATGGAAATCATTGGGTATGATATTAGCTGTGTGCTTTTCATAATGGCTTTTATTATGTTGAGGTAATTTCCTTCTAATTTTGTTGAGTTTTTTTTTTTTATCATGTAAGGGGGTTGAATTTTGTCAGATGCTTTTTCTGCATCTATTGTGAGATGATCATATGATTTTTATCCTGGTTCTGTTAGTGGTGTAGCACATTGATTTTTTGTGTGTGTGTGTGTGTGTGTTTTTTTTTTTTGCGGTATGTGGGCCTCTCACTGTTGGGGCCTCTCCCGCTGCGGAGCACAGGCTCCGGACGCGCAGGCTCAGTGACCATGGCTCACGGGCCCAGCCGCTCCGCGGCATGTGGGATCTTCCCGGACCGGGGCACGAACCCGTGTCCCCTGCATCGGCAGGCGGACTCCCAACAACTGCGCCACCAGGGAAGCCCCACATTGATTTTTGTATGTCAACCTGTCCTTGCATCCCAGGAATGAATCCTGCTGGGTCATGGTGGTGATGCTTTTAATGTGTGGTTGAATTCAGTTTGCTAATATTTGTTGATGATTTTTCATCAGGGATATTGGTCTGTAGTTTTCTTGTAATGTCTTTGGTATCAGAATAATGCTTGCCTCATAAAATAAGTTTGGAAGTGTTTCCTTCTCAATTTTTATGAAATGTTTGAGAATGGTGTTAATTCTTTTAATGTTTGGTAGAATCCTGCGGTGAAGCCATCTGGTTGTAGGCTTTTCTTTGTTGGCAGATTTTTGACTACTGGTTCAGTCTATGCACTAGTTTCAAGTCAGTTCATATTTTCTATTTCTTCATGAATCAGTCTTGGTACGTTCAACTTGTTCGTATATATTGTTCACACTAGTCTCTTTTAACTCTTTCTATTTCTGTGGCATCAGTTTTAATGTCTCCTCTATCATTTCTGATTTTATTTCCTTGAGTCTTCGTTTTTTCTTAGTCTGGTTAAGGGTTTGTCAGCTTTGTCAGTCTTTTCAGGAACCAACTCTTAATTCCATTGATTTTTTTTTTTTCCTATTCTCTTTTGTTTATTTCTGCTCTAATCTTTACTATTTCCTTTCTTTCAGTAACTTTGGGCTTAGTTAGTTCTTTCTCTAGTTCCTTGGTATGTAAAGTTAGGTTTTTATTTGAGATTTTTTTTCTTGTTCTTAGTGTAGCCATTTACTTCTATAAACCTCCCTCTCAGTGGTGCTTTTGCTGCATCCCTTAAGTTTTGGTGTGTTGTGATTTCATTTTTTAAAACATTTTCTGATTTCCCTTTTCATTTCTTCTTTGACCTATTGCCTGTTCGGGAGTGTGTTAATTTCCACATATTTGTGAATTTTCCATTTTTTTCTTCTGCTATTGATTTCTAGTTTCATTCTGTTATGGTCAGAAAAGATACTTGATGTGATTATTTTCTGACTCAACATGTAATCTCTCCTGGACAGTGATCTGTGTGCACTTGAAAAGAATGTGTGCTCTGCTGATGTTCTGTATATGTCTATTAGATGCCTTTGGTTTATTGTATTGTTTAAATCCTCTGTTTCCTTATTGATCTTCTGTCCTATCCATCATTGAAAGTTGAGGCATTGAAACCTTCTACTATTATTGTTTTGCTATGTGTTTCTCTAGTCCTGTTGGTGTTTGCTTTGTGTGTTTGGGTGCTCTTTTATGGTGTCCCATAAGTCCCTTAGGCTTCTTCTTTCTTTTTCCTTTTTGTGCCTATGAATGAATAATTTCAAATGACTTGTCTTTAAGTGCATTGATTCTTCTGCTTGATCAAGTCCACTGCTGAGCTCTTCTGGTAAATTTTTCATTTCAGTTTCAAGTATCCCCTGCTTTTCAAAAGTTTGCTTTATAACACTTCCCTTTTATGAAAGACCTACATTAGGACCAATTTCCATTAACCAAAAGAAATCTGAAGAGGATTTTCACTTTTACAAAAAAAAGGCAAAAGGTGAAAATAGCCTTCAGTATTTTTTTTGAATGAACTGTAATAGAAGTGGTGTGCACCCTGAACAGCGAGAGTGGCACCCCTGGCAACTACACTCAGCATCGCAGCATCAAGCTGCCATAGCTTTGAACTGTGTCTGTGAGTATCTGTGTTTCATCTTGCTTTATTTTGTGCATCTTCACTTTTTCACTTTATGCCATTTTGGCTTATGAAAGTTTTCACAGGACCAGTCAACTTTCAGGTGGTGGGGGAAACCTGTATTATATTCTTCATCTCCAGAATTTCTGTTTGGTTCTCTTTTGTGTTTTATGTCTGTGCTGATACTTTCGTTTTGTTCATGCATCATTTTCCTTAGTTCATTGAGCATCTTTATGATGGTTATTTAAAATTTTTTGTCAGGTAATTCATACACATCTGTTTTTTTAGGATTAGTTTCTGGAGATTGGCCATGTTTTCCTGTTTCTTTGTATGCCTTGTTACTCTGTTGGGATCCATGCATTTGAAAAAACAGTCACCTTGTACAGGATTTACAGACAAGCTTCCTATAGGGAAAGCCAGATGTTCCTGCACTAACTCACCAGCCAGCCCAGCTAGAGATTCTGGGGACCTCTTAAACCTTTTCTGTGGATGGATCTTCTCTAGACGTATGAGTATAGTTAGAGATGTTTTGCTGGTTTCTTTTTTCATTACTGTGTAATCTTTTGCTGCTTCTTGTATCTGTGGTACTTCAGAGTATTTGGAATTGCAGCAAACTGCCCAGCTCTTTTTTGTTCCTAGCGGCCCCCAGGCACTAGAGTATGCCAGGTCCCATCAGAACTCCAAGTCAGGCAAGGTAGAAACAGTCCCTGGGGCAGCCCCTTGGAAAGCTGAAATACTGGTTGCATCCTTTTCTCTTCTCTTTCTCTCCAAATGAGAAGCCACTGAGTTATATCGGCCTCCAATTGTATTGTGGGTCCTCTGGAGCAGTGTCCCAGCTCTTTTTTGTTCTCGTTAGTCTCCAGGCATTTAGAGTATGACAGGTCTCTTCAGTACTGTGAGTTGGGTGAGATAGACACAAGTCCCTTGGGCAGCCCGCTGGAAAGCTGGAACGTTGGATGCACGTTCTTCCCCAAGAGAAGCTGAGAGGTGGGAATTTCTCCTGCTCGCTCCCAGGGGAGGGGTAATGGTGAATGAGTGACTACTCGTGCAAACCGTCACCTTTGTTCTCATCCATTCCAACCTGGTCCCCTTTCTTGTCAGTGATTAGATTCAGGCAAGATGGAAACCAGTCCCTGGGGCAGCCACATGAAAAGTCTGAACATTTCATATGTGTTTCAGTCTTCTCTTGCTCCCTCCCCCGGAGTACGGAATGTCTTTCCGATTATGTGGTGCTGAGCCAGGGGTAGGAACTCCGGCAAGTGAGGGCCACAAGTTTTCTACTGGCTCTGATGTGGCTGGTTTTGTGCTTGCCTTGGGGTATAGGAGCATCTTAACTAGTATCTGGATTTCTCACAAAGGGAATTGGTTTATGTATTGTTGTTGATTTGTGTTTCCATGGGAAAAGTAGGGTCTGGCTTCCTGTTCTGCCATCTTGCTGACATCATCCACTTTCTATGGCTAGTTTATTCATATACTAAGGTATGACATTCTGGGGTGTCTACTCAATGCCCATGCATTTAGTGAGGTTCCTCCAACCTGCCTGCTAGAAATTTCATGAACTCTTGACGCTTTGTTACCTCTCCAGTTATTGTTCTTTCCCTGGAAGTTGATCTTTGTTTGGCCTTATGGATTTTCACGCCCATGTATGTGCAGATTTGCCTTCAGTCATAGAATTGAATGGATTTGTATTCATATTTCTGGAGGTCTTTCTGTATGTAGCATCTTTCTTTCTGGTACTCTGCCCTACAAATTCTAGCTACCTGGATTGCCCTGAACTCTGATCTTTGTTTTTTCAACTAGCAAGACTGATGGGCTTTTGGCTTTCCTCCCTGCACTGTGGTCCAAAGTCTGAAAATTTAGAAAGAGTTGTTTTATATTTTCCCTTGGTATTTTAGTTGTTTACAGAAGGAGGGTAATTCTGGATATTGGTTACTTTCTCCTGGACAGAGATGGAAGTCTACTCTATATATTTTAATTATGTCATTTTAGGGAGGAAAGCCTTGACTTTTTATGAAATCAGTGAACTCAGCTGAAAAATTAACCTTTACTTCCATTCTTTTTTTTTTTCATGTTTCTTTGTCACATACAGTTGTCACTGATGTCATTCTTTATCTAAGAGGAATTCAGTGGAGAATACTTCCAATAAAGATAATTTATTTTATGAGCACTTATTTTTCATACTCTACCTGTCATGATTCAATAGGCATTCTACTAATCATCAGTTGTCACAGGTTCCCTCAAGACTAAAAGTTGCTCTGGATCTGTAATTGTTTTAATGACACAAAAGCCCCCAGAGTTTAGTAGAAGCCAGACTTAGCTATCGTGTTCTGCTATCATCCTGGATTGACTAGAATTGGTGACCCAGAATCCTAGCCACTTTGCTGTTCCTTTCCTTAAACATTTCAGGATTTGTCATTTTAAATTTCTTTATTCGGTTTTCCTATGTTAGCTTTTTGGGTGTAGGTAGTGAATACTGCATTTGCATATCTGCTGCTATTAAGGTTTGAGTGGGGTGCAGTGGCAGAATGCAGGACAGTTAAATTGATCCAAATTCATGCTATTAAAGAGGGAGAGGGCCTGGACTTAACTCCAATCCATAAAACACCATTAAGTGAGAATGTTCTCACTAATAGATTCATCTGCTTAAGTGCCAATTTACTTTGCACTTTTTCTGACTTGAAAATGGAAGATGCTCAAAATATTTACTGCTAGGTGAAATCATTGGCTTTTAGGCACTGTTAAATTACTACTATTTTAAAGATGGACCAGCAGTCATTTTTCTTTTTCTTTTGTGGATTTTTGACTCACAAAATTAATTGAGGCTTGTGTTGTAATAAAAAGCAATTTAGGGCTTCGCTGGTAGCACAGTGGTTAAGAATCCACCTGCCAATGCAGGGGACATGGGTTCGAGCCCTGGTCTGGGAAGATCCCACATGCTGTGGAGCAGCTAAGCCTGTGTGCCACAACTACTGAGCCTACGTGCCTAGAGCCCGTGCTCCACAACTAGAGAAGCCACCTCAATGAGAAGCCCGTGCACTGCAATGAAGAGTAGCCCCTGCTCCCTGCAACTAGAGAAAGCCCATGCACGGCAGCAAAGACCCAACACAGCCAAAAAAAAACAATTTAATTTTACTAAAAAAAAAAGTGAAATGTGAAATGTTCCGTTTACTGACTTTTTCTAAATTAAGAGGCAATGTAAGATTCTTTTAGGCAAATAGTCAATGTTATTCTTCTTTATCATTCTTATGAGGCAGCACTGTGAAGCAAGACGGGAGAAAAGAGATAGTTACACATACAGAAGGGACATATAGTTATGCAGAACTGCCCTTATGGAGATGCTGGAGTGCTGGTTGTTAGTTGGAGGGATGTTATTCTCTTACCAGCTAACTGGTCACTTAACACTGAACTTGGAGGCAGAGGCCAGCTTTCTCAGCTTTGAAAGGAGCCTTCGAAAGCATCTCCTATACCAGACGTTCCTGCACTAACTCACCAGCCAGCCCAGCTAGAGATTCTGGGGACCTCTTAAACCTTTTGTGTGGATGGAACTGGATTTTCTTTTTTTAATTGGACACTTTAGAATTACTTTTGACATGGTTCATTTTCTCATAAAATCCTTAAGATCACATGCAAAATGGATTGGCTTAAGTTTTAGAAACTTGCTTTTTACTGTCAGGATGCTATGCTCTTCTGATATATGAAAGCCAGCTTAAGTAATTTATTATGTTGCATTTGTGTTTTTGCAGACTGTTCTCTTTGTATAAGAAAATTTCTGTCCTATAAAACACAATGTCCAACTTGCTGTGTGGTGAGTTTTTCTTTTCCTTTTTTTCTTTAAACTAAGTGGTGCAGATATTTCTGCTTCATGTATACACAAAAGCCCAGGGAAGATGTATAATTATTGAATGAAGCTATATCAAAGACAGTTTCAGAAAGGACTTATAAAATACATATATGGAGAACTGGACTTTGTTCAACTTTTCATAAAGATTTCTGATAACCTAAATGTATTTTAGGAAGAAAAAACTAATTTTAAGATCAGGACACTTTAAATCTTATGAACTGTGTTTTTATGGCTCTTCACTTTTTATAATTTCTCAACTTGGGTAGAAAATCTGATGGTAGGATCATTTATCTGCAAAAGATTGATGTTTAAGTATTTGTGCAGAAGGCAAAGATTCAGCTTAACTGGCCCCTTACCTCTTTCCCAAATGAGACCTTCAGGGAGAACACCAAGAAACTTGTTAAAGTTTCTGAAGCATTTTATGTAGTGGAAATAGGTGAAAAGGTATGTAAAAAGGGAAGGTAAACATACGTAGGAATAAAGAAAGAAGAAAAAGAGATAGTAAGGTCTGATAGAAAGGACACTGGGGCTAATGAAAGGGTTTGGGTTCTAGTTTGGTGCCTCTGGTAGGTGCATCGTGTCAGGATGTCACTGAACTTGTTTGGCTCCCAAGTCTAAGCTCTTTCCAACTAGGGATGCTGCTGTCATCAAGATGGTATCATCACAGAGATAAAGTGTATGCCATTTACGCTAGATAGCTACTGGGTTTATCGTTTTCCTCTTGCAGTCTTGAACACCAATCTTGTTTTAAAAGTCTCTTTGAGCACCTAAGGCTCTCGTGTTATTACTTTAAAAGAGCATCTCTGTTCTGCTTTTCAGGAGACATTTTTGGGAAAGCTGAGTGCTGGCATTTTGAAGAAGGATTCTTGCTCATATTAGGTTTTATCTTAGTACAGAGTACATATGTTTTTACCAGATGCTTTGGAGAGCTTTTAAACAGACTTCCAGTCAGCAGATAGTGATTCACTGTTTTAAAATTCCGTATTAGTATGAGATGAATGAACTTTATTTTGAGGTTTTCCTGGAAGACTTAGTGGGATGGGGAATCTCAGGAGGATGAGACATACGTTTTCAAAAACAAGATTATGACAAGTTAATTATTGTTTCTGACCTTTTTCTATCTGTTGTTTTTCTTTTCCAGACAGTCACAGAGCCGGACCTGAAAAATAACCGCGTATTAGATGAACTGGTAAAAAGCTTGAATTTTGCACGGTATGATTTTCTTTTGTGACTAATCCCTAACTGCTTTTGCCTTTTACATGTGTCCGTCCCTTTACTCTGTGCACTTTTCGGGATTAGGGAATGCAGGGCTGCATATTTGGGGGTAAAAGAAGGGATGCAACAACAGTCATTAATCACATATGGACAATCTAATCATAATAGGATTTTCTTCCTTTACCTAACAGAAAGTCTCCTGTTATGAAAAACAAGAGTTAAAATGTAGATTTGGGCAATTACTTTCGAGTATTTCAGAAATACTTCAGCTTTATCTTTTATTTTCCCTGCCCCAGCATTAGAATCAACCATTTTCCCGAGGAGCCCTGGGTCCTTTTATTGGAGAATGGCATTTAGAAATCTGGATCTGGAGCTGGGTATGCTCATTGTTACTGGGGTGTCATTGCTTCTAAACCCTCTCAGTGGACAGAGCTGGGTAGCATATGCATGTGTATGTGTACACACATATATGTATAATAGTTTCTGTGTCATATATTAATCCATTAATTCTTAATCCGATTTGCTCAGCATGTATAAAATGATGTGTAACATGAAGTGTGTGATTGCTGGTGCTTCATAAAGTGCAGCTCTACTTCCTAACTGTCGAATGTATGATGGTGATAGTCAGTGCTCACCCAGAGGGATTTAAAAAGGCATGTTTTATCAGACAGTATCTTGAATTATTTTTGGTTTTAATCATGCAAGCCAAGCAGGAGTTTTTGGAGTTTTTATTAGGAACATACTGTGTTTAGTTAATGGTTAGGTGGCCACATACTTAAGTACATGAATTCCAAGCTTGTTGGGACGTTCTTGGAGGTTCATCACATTACTTCTAAAAATGTAAAGAGATTTCTTCCAGTAGAATTGCACATTTTTTCATTGGTTTGCATACTAAAAATGATCGGATTTAGTACTCTGAACTCGCCTAGTAAGGCATTTTAGAAATCAGCTGGTTGGTTATTTCCCTAGGGAGAGTCATAAGAAGGTGGTATACTTTCCTAGATTAAGGCACTCTGAGATTCTCTGGTGCTCATAATTAAAGTGATTGCTTTTCTTATTTTAAAGTCCTTCACCAGTTAGATATTGAAGTTGGTAAGAAAAGATGGAGACATGTATTTAAAAAGGAATTGATCGGCTGTTTGCTTTTCTCTGAGGCAGCAAAATTGTATCTCATGGCTTATTTTTTCCTCAGCTGGTATTGAAAGCATAACAGCCTCCCTGCTAGGAAAAAGGGACTCTTACGAAGAACTGCATCTGTTTGTTGAAGATAAATGATCAGCATCTTTGGGTTCATAGACCCTTTGGTAACTTAAAGGGAGGCCTTGGAATGATTGTGCTCCCTCCCCAAAGAAATAGGCTATTTAAATATTCTTTGTAGTGGGTGTGGCAGGGTAGGAAGCATTCTTTGTAGATTTGGGACGGATTTTATCATTTGTTTCTCCCTCTGTTTGCCCTCTTGGAATTGCTTTATGGGGAACATTTCTTGGACATTTGTCATATCTAAAGTGCTGTGGTACTTCATTTGCAAAATTAGTAGGGTTGAAATTCAACGTAATCGGTTTAACTACTTGTTTGAAATGTGGTTTAGATCAGTGAGGGAGGAAGTTTAATTTTATGAGTAAAATGTAAGTCATTTATATTGTTTATTGATTTTATTTCTTCCTGTGCTTCCCATCTGTCATTGCCATTTTATGATATTATGATTTTTAAAAATTTAATATTCTAAACTGAATAACAAAAGAGTATTGGAAATAATTCCAGAGGTCTTCAGGCACGAGGCTGACACGCAGATCTTACATTTTCTTCTAACTTTTGCCCTTTATTTTCAGGAAACAAGTGTTTTGTTTTCTTTTTTCCCTTGACTCTTTTTTTTTTTTTTTTTTGCGGTACGCGGGCCTCTCACTGCTGTGGCCTCTCCCGCCACAGAGCAACAGGCTCCGGACGCGCAGGCCCAGCGGCCACGGCCCACGGGTGCAGCCGCTCCACGGCATGTGGGATCCTCCCGGACCGGGGCACGAACCCGCGTCCCCTGCATCGGCAGGCGGACTCTCAACCACTGTGCCACCAGGGAAGCCCCCCTTGACTCATTTTTATTTAAAATAATGTTCTTAAGAAACTGTTGTATTGGACAAAATTTATTTAGAATATTGTTGTCCAAGTGGAACATCATTCTTTTTTTATTTTAAATGAATTTATTTATTTATTTTTGGCTGCGTTGGGTCTTCGTTGCTGTGTGTGGGCTTTCTCTACTTGCAGTGAGCAGGGGCTACTCTTCGTATGGTACGCGGGCTTCTTACCGTGGTGGCTTCTCTTGTTGCAGAGCATGGGCTCTAGGCGTGCAGTGCGGGCTCTAGAGCACAGTCTCGGTAGTTGTGGCGCATGGGCTTAGTTGCTCTGTGGCATCTTCCCGGACCAGGGCTCAAACCCATGTCCCTGCTTTGGCAGGCGGATTCTTGACCACTGCGCCACCAAGGAAGTCCCTGGAATATCATTCTTGACCTAAGCAAGAAAATGTTGTTTTTGTATTTTTGCATAGCAGCCAGTCTACATGTATATTATATTTTTTTAGAAATTGAGAGTATAGAGCATTATTTATTGCTTTGGTTTATCCACCATCAAGGTATGAATTTTTCTCCAGGTACTTTTTCCAAGTTTAAAAATTTAAACAGGGACATCCCTGGTGGCACAGTGGTTAAGAATCCACCTGCCAGTGCAGGGGACACGGGTTCGAGCCCTGGTCTGGGAAGATCCCACATGCCACGGAGCAACTAAGCCCGTGTGCCACAACTACTGAGCCTGTGCTCTAGAGCCCGCGAGCCACAACTGTTGAGCCCACGTGCCACAACTACTGAAGCCCGTGTGCCTGGAGTCCGTGTTCCACAACAGGAGGAGCCACTGAAATGAGAAGCCCGTGCACCACAACGAAGAGTAGCCCCCTCTCGCCGCAACTAGAGAAAGCTCGCGTGCAGCAATGAAGACCCAATGCAGCCAATAAATGAATGAATGAATAAATAAATAAATAAATTTAAACAGATGATAATGGATAATTCCCTTAGCATCTCACAAGAGTATGTAGAGTATAATTTCACCTTTCCTTATGGTATAGTTTAAAGCATACTGGGTTTGGGTTCAGGCAGAATTAGGTTCCAGTCTTGACGCTACTAGTTTTGATATGAGTGTGATCAAGATATTAATCCTTTTTGGCTTCTATTCCACATCTGAACAATGGGAATAATATTGTTGACACTTTGAGGAATTGTAAGGATTAGAAATGAAGAGATATATTAAAAGATATATAGCATAGTACTGTATCTGGAACAAAGGAGCCTAAGAAAAGATTCCTAGCATTACTATCTATATATTTTATCTATTTATATTGTGGTGCCCTGTTATACATATGTGCATGCCCTAAGGAGCTAATGAGACCTTGTGCTTTGGTGGGCCTCTGCCTGTTTGACCAAATGGTCCTAGACTGCCGTTTGCATGTTCCAGATTAGAACAGATATTTTCAGGGACATTTACTAGTTGCCAAAGTCCATGGACTTGATTGCATGGATTTTATGACTGCCCATGTCTACCCAGAGGCCTGTTTTCACTTTTGATTCTTAGCCACATTCTGAAGACGTAAAGTTATTGTATAGTTAGCAAATGGGGAAGATTTTCCTGTATTTTATTGTCACAGTTATTCTGAAAGTCCATAATTCATCCAATTTGAATGTCTGTGAGGAATGCTGTTAGGCGTTATAATGCCAACTCACTTTAATATACAGGAGTGATGGAAAGTGAAGGAAAAATTAGCAATTCAGTCTGAGTATCAATTTTTGAATTAATATTTTCACACAGCTCATTTTTAAGGTATGTGAATTGCCGTAAACAGTCTCATGGTTTTAAATACCAGTTGTACGTTCATGGCTTGCAGATTTATATATCAGCTAGATCTCTCTCCAGGACATCATCGTCACATATCCAACTGCTTATCTCACCTCTGCTTGGACCCCTTAAAACCAGAACTAAACTGATTCCCTCTGCTGCTCCCCAGGCCCCACTCCCAATCTGCTGCTCCCACAGTCTCGCTCGTGTCAGTAAATGGCAGCTCCCGCCTCTCTCCCTCAAGGCCAAAAAACCTTGGGGTCATCCTTGACCCCACTCTTTCACACTTAGTCTGTCATTCCATCAGTAAGTCCCATTGGTTCTATCTCTGTTCTCCGTCCAGAATCTGACAACTTTCCCTCACTATGCTAATCCTGTTCAAGCCAGCATCAGCCCAGATACGGTGATTACTTCTTAGTGGCCTTACCTCTGCTTTTGTCCCCTTATAGTCCTTCTGAGGGCAGCAAGCAAACCGATCCTTGAAAATAAAAAGTAGGTCATACTGCATGTCGCTCAGATGTGGTTTCCTATCTCATTTGGAGCAGAACCCCAAGTCGTCTCAATGGCAGTCCTCTGGGCCCTTCAGAGTAGGCTCCCTGACTTCCTTGCCTGCTTCTCTCCCCCAGGTCAATTAGCTCCAGTCACACTGGCCTTCTCCCTGTTTCTCAAGCATGTTAATCACACTCTGACCTTAGAGACTCTGCTTACTGTTATTTCTAAGTGAAAGTGTTTCCCTAGATGTCCACACAGTTTAATCCTCTACTTTCTTGGGCTGTGTTTTTCATAGGCATCTTCTCAGTGAAGTCTTCTGTGACCATCCTGTAAAGAGTATCAAGCTTATCCTCTCCGAATTCATGGCTTCATCGGCTTCCTTTTTTTCATAGTAATTTTCACATATGTTGTGGGTGTCTATTCTCTCTTCCCTTACTATAGTGTAAACTTCATGAGGATAGAAACTATTTTGTTCTCTATTATATTTCCACTGCTGAGATTAGCAGGCACCTGAAGAAGTTAATGAATTTTAATTTTAGCATGGGGCATAATTTTATTATTGCAGTGGTGCAACTGTCTGCCACGTTCTTTATTGGCATGTGTTGAAGTAAGAGATCAAATTGGAAGACTAAAATTCGTCTCAATTGTGAATAAAAGCAAAAAGGAGTTATCTCTAGGGTAGACACTTAGCTGAAAAGGTATACTTGTGTAGCAGCATGGAAGTGATTTATCAGTGATAGTTTTATCCATTAGTTGGAGAGTGTGTCTTTTACTTTGTCATAACGAGAAGAAAGCTTTTCTCAGAACCTTCTTTGCACCAAATCCACATCCTAGAAGAAAAAGAGACTTAATGATTGTGGTTCTCTACTTTTACTTTATTTCTCTTTCCTCGCAAAGATGAAGATCCTGAATTTTTTTTTTAACCTTTCTCCCGCTGTAGCTTTTATTTATTCACTTTCAAACTTTTTATTGTGGAAAAGTTCAAATATATATAAAAATAGAGAACATGGTGTAATGACCCTCAGGTACACATCACCTTCCTTAAACATTTATCAGCTTATGGACATTCTTGATCTTCTACACATCTACTCACCCTCTCTCAACCCTGATTATTCATTTAAAAATATTTAATAGTAATGTTGAAAATAGTAGATATGCCTATTAGTCTAAGGACATATTTAAAACAATCAAAGCATTCAGATGACTGGCAATTAAATATAATATAAAGCAGGATATCTTGTTGTAAATAGAGTTTTTGTGGATTTCTGTAAAACCGTAAAGCAGAATAAGATATTTACTGCTTTTTTCTTTTTGTATTATTTCCTGCCCAGTGAAGTAACTAACCCCGAGGTGGTATGAGTGTTAATAGAGTAGTTTTATTGACTTCAGGCCAACAGAGAAAGGGAAATTCAGTAAAAAAGTATGTCGTTGTGGTAAGCATTTGGTCTTTTTCTGAATCTTTTGAATTCAAGTGATAGTATATGGATTATTTTTTCCCTGTTTCCATATTGATAGACACTTGGGCTGTTTCTGGTTTTTGTCTATTATGAATACTACTGCTGTGAACATTCTGGTACATATCTTTTGGCATGTATTTCTTTTGGCATATATCTAGAAGTGTAGTTGCTCGGTCAGAGACTAGGCATTCATTTATTTGCTGGTATCTTTAAAGCTAGTTTCAAAATGGTTAAAACAATTACATTTCTACCGTGAAGTATGAGAGTTCCAGTTGCTCCATAGCCTCACCAACAGTTGCTATTCCTGGTCTTTCTAGTTGTAGCCTTTCTCATTAGTGTATCAGTGAGATTTTAAAAAATTATTGTTACTATTTTTATTTTTACTATTTCTTGATTTTTTAAAACTGTGGTAAAATTTACATATAATGAAATACATAAAGTTTGAATTTTGATCATTGAATTTTGAAAATCATACATCTGTGTCATTACCATCATAGTCAAGATACAGAACATTTCCATACCATGACTTCTTTATTCTGCTTCTAGTCAGTCCCACCCCCATAGACCATTTGGGTTTCTATCATCATAGATTGTTCTTAAAGTTCATGTAAGTGGAATCATATAGTATACGTTTATTCTTTTCTTTTGCTTCACATAATATTTCTGTTATTTGCCTATGTTATTGCTTGTGTCGGTATTTTCTTTTTTACTGCTGAATAGTATCCATTGTATGAATACGCACAGTGTGCTTATCTATACCTCTGTTGATGAATTTGAATTGTTTCCAGTTTATGGCTAGTATTGTAAAAGCTCCTGTGAACATTTGTGTGCAGTCTTTGTGTAGGCATCTACTTTCATTCTTTGGGTATATATCCAGGAATGGAATTGCAGGCTTATAGGGCAGATGTATATTGAACTTTATAAGGAGTTGGCAAACAGTTTTCCAGTTGGATTGGACCACAGTGAATTTCAGTTGCTCCACATCCTGGTTAATATTTGGTACTGTTAGTCCTTTTATTTGTAAGTATTCTATTGGGTGTGAAATGGTAACTCATGGTGGTTTAATTTACATTTCCTGATGACTAGTGTACCTTTTCATGTGCTTATTGACTCTTCTTTTTATCTTTGGTGAAGTGTCCTGGTTTCTTAGCCAATTTTTAAAAATTGCATTGTTTGTCTTTTTCTTATTGATTAGTGGTTCTTTATGTATTTTGGTCAAATATATTTTCCTTCCTGTCTGTAGCTTGCCTTTTCATTTTCTAAGGGTGTCGTTTGATGAACAGACATTTTAATTTTGAAGTCCAGTCTATTGTCTCTCTCTTTTTCTTTCTTTCTGTCTCTTTCTGTGTCTCTTTCTCTTTTTTATAAAATGATTATAACTTTTTTTTAATCCTGCCTAAGAAATCTTTGCCTACCTCAGGTCATAAAGATTTTTTCATATGTTTTCTTAGAATTGTGGTTTTAGCTTTTATAGGTAGGCCTATGAACCTATTCAAGTTAATTTTTAGGTATGATGGAGGCAAGCGTCAGGATTCATTTTTTTCTCAGCAGATATTCATTTGCTCCAGCCCCATTTATTAAAAAGACTCACTGTATTACCACACCAGTTTTCTTTTGGTTAGTGTTTGCATGGTACATCTTTTCCCACCGTTTTTTCCCCAATCTTCCTGGGTCTTTATATTTAAAGTGTTTTCTTTTAAACAGTATATAGTTGCATCTTATATTTTAATCCAGTCTGATAAGCTTTGTGTTTTAACTGGAGTCTGTATCCATTACATTTAATAGATTACTTGCTCTCTGTTTCTTCTTTGTCCATTTGTTCTTTTTAAAAAATTATTCCTTTCCTGTCCTTTTTTTGACTATTTTATCTCAAGTTTTGGCATTATACTTCTTAGTGTTGCTCTTTTTAGTTTTTACTGAACAAATTGCAAAATACATCCTTAACGTATTATAGTACTAACCATAAATTAGTACTTTTATCATGTCCTGAACAATGCAAGAATTTTATAATATTTTTACATTATCTTAATGTCTCTTTTTTGCTATGTTAGAGTTATTTTACTTCCACGTATGTTATGAATTCCACAAGCCATTGCTAGTGCTCTTTAAAAGTCAATACTCTTGAATTTAACCACATATTTACCTCTTCTCAAGCCTTGCTGACATTTTTTTGTGCTTACTTCTACGATTATTTTCCTTAAGCTGAAGAACAGTTCTTGTAGTAATTCTTGTCTCTTGGTGAGGAATTCTCTTAGCATTTGTTGGCTTAAGAATGTATTTTGCTTTCATTTTGGAAGAATATTTTCAATGGGAATAGAATTCATCTGTGTTTTTTTTCCTGTACTTTTTGAAAACTAAATTTTAAAATAAATTTATTTATTTATTTATTTTTGCCTGCATTGGGTCTTTGTTGCTGCACGCGGGCTTTCTCTAGTTATGGCGAGTGGGGGCTACTCTTTGTTGTGGTGCGCGGGCTTCTCATTGCGGTGGCTTCTCCTGTTGAGGAGCACAGGCTCTCGGCGCACAGGCTTCAGTAGTTGTGGCATGTGGGGTCAGCAGTTGTGGCTTGAGGGCTCTAGAGCGCAGGCTCAGTAGTTGTGGCGCACGGGCTTAGTTGCTCCGCGGCATGTAAGACCTTCCCCGACCAGAGTTCGAACCCGTGTCCCCTGCATTGGCAGGCAGATTCTTAACCACTGTGCTACCAGGGAAGCCCTCCTGTACTTTTAAGATGTCATTCTGTTATCTTCTTGCTTCCATAGGTTTTGTTGACAAGTCAATGATACTTCTTACTGTTATTTCCCTAGGGCCATGGTTCTTAACTGAGACTGATTTTGCTTTCTCTTTACCTCTTCCCCCAGGGAACATTTGGTGATATCTGTTTATGTTTTGGTTGTCCCAACCTGGGGCAGGGGTGTTAATGCTATTGATATTCCTACAAGGCACAGAACAGTCTCTTAGAGCAAAAAATTATTTGACTCACAGTGTCAATAGTGCCAAGGTTGGGGAACTGTGCCTTAGGGGTAGTTTACAAGGTTGTTTGGTTGTTTACAAGATTTCTCTGGTTGTTTACAAGATTTTCTCTTTATTCTTTCATTTTTCAGCAGTTTGATTATCATGTGCCTAGGTTTCATTTTCTTTGTTTTATCCTTTTTTGGGATGGGTTTTAATTCCCTCTTACAGCATAGAATTTTAAAAATTCATTTGTCTATTATTTTCTTCTTTTTTCTTTATTCATCATGTCTCAATCATATTTCTTTTGAAGTTCTTCTAATGCCACTCGGATCACCTGGATCTGCTTCTAATGACTATTTTATCTCTTGATTAGTAGCTAATTTCTCTGCATGTCTAGTAATTTTTAAATGTTTGTTGAATGTGGATGTAATGTTATAGAGGCTGTGAATTACCTTCCTTTGAAAAATGTTGAATTTTGTTCTGACATGCAGTTAAATTACTAGCTCTTCACTTTCATTCTGTCAAGGTTTGGATTAGTTTTTTGTTAGATTTGGTCTATTTCACTTTTGTTTCTATTTCTAGAGTGTGGTCCTTCCCTGGCCTTTGTAGGGTTTCAGCTGAACGTCTAGGGTCTTTACCAAAATCTCTCAGCTTTGGCTGGGCTCAAACTCTAACAGCTTTCCAGCATTGACCTTTAGAATCTCAGCTTCCCAGCATCTGCTTCCTGCCGGGCCTCCTATGGCTTCGTCTTATGCTTCTCCAGCCCTGGAGATGATCAGGAATTGATGAGCATTTCTCAGCAGACTTTTAGGGTATTCTGTGGCTCCTCCCTGCCCAGCACCCTGTCCCTCCAGTCCTAGTGATCTTTGCCCAGAGCTCTAATCTCTGTTCCTTCCACCATGTTGACTATAGTCCATGCTTACAGACAGTTTTATATGTTCTGTTTAGATTTAAAATTATTTATGGCTGGAGAGTAAGTCTCATATGAGCTATTCTTTGTGACCAGAATCTGAAGTCCTCCCATTATCTTTTATAGACAGATGAACTGCTTTTAAAATCAGATTTATTGCTTTGTAGTTTAGTCTAGAAGAAACACTGGTTTTGTTGTCATTGTAGAGTAAGTTCTGTATTTCGTAGAAACAAGTGTTGAGAGCACAGCTTATGTCAGTTAGGTTATTATGTATACAGAAGTTGAGGTCTTAATGAACTGTTTTGTTTTCTTTGCTTCAAGGAATCATCTGTTGCAGTTTGCCTTAGAGTCACCACGCATCTCTTCTGCTTCCTCCTCTTCAAAGAACCTTGCTGCCAAAGTGCACACTTCTGTAGCCTTCAGACGTTCATTAAAGCAAGAAAGCAGGCTAATGGAGAACTTCTTGATTAGAGAAGCTGGTGGTTCTGTGTCAGAGTTGCTGATAAAAGAGAATGAAAGCAAATTCAGCCCTCAAAAAGAGCTGAGCTCTTCTGCAAAGACCAGAGGGACACCTTCCGTAGAAAAGTCAGCTCCGGGTTTCTCAGAGGCTAGTGTTCCTGAGACACCCTCTACATCGGCCTTGAAAGAAGTTACTAAAGGTAGGAAATTATTTTCACATGTTTGTTTTCTTACTTAAGAGAAATCTTCTCATCCCACATGACATAATATATAAGCAGCATTTTTGAGGGGGAAGGAATGGGAAAGGGCAGACCCACTTTCATCTTGTAACAGCCTCAGAGATGGATGTAGGCAATGCTTCCAGATGTGTTCTCTTTCTGCCTCATAGAATAGGAATTCAGGCTGATGGCTGGAAAAGTGAAGCTGTTTTAATTAGTTCGTACTTCACGTATGACGTACCTTTCTGCTTTTCAGCTTTTCATTCCCCCCTCATCCTTTATATCAGTTCCAGTTTAACCTTAAAGAGCTCATTTTATCTTAAGATATCAGCACTTGAACACTTCCAAGCTGTTCTGAGTGGCATTTATAGCCCTAGACAGTTTGACCACTCCCTTAGCTGTCTGACCTTATTTCTCACCTCTCCCTCTCAAAATCCTTCTGCCATAGCCAAGCTGATCTCCCCACTATTCCTAGAAAACACTCGGGCATCGGAAGAGTGCAACGTGCAGGCCAGATTTGGCTTGTCACCTGTTTTTGTAAACAAGGCTTCACTGGAACACAGCCACGTCCATTTGTTTACCTGTTGTCTATGGCTGCTTTCATGCTACCTGCCATGGTTCATTGGCTGTGACAGAGACCATCTGGCCCCCAAAGCCTAAAATCTTTACTACCTGCCCCTTTGCTAAAAATGTCTGCCAACCCTGTTCCACCTTTCCAGACTCTATCCAGGTCTAACCATTCTTTGGTTATGTTACATAGTATTGATTTCTCACATTACTAAAGTACTACAGCACTTGTTTTCTGGACTGTTTTGTGTATAGTTGGCTTAACTTTTTGATGACTAGGTCAGCTTGTTTATTCTCTTGTTTCCATGTCTTCTTGCCAGTGGAGTTCAGAGCACCTTTTAGGTAGAAATTCTGTCTTAGATATTTTTGGTACGCCCATACCACACACAGTGCAGGGCTGTTAGTGGTTACTAAACTTAGGTTGAAATTAGTTTATTAGTACTCAAGTGTTTAAATTTCATATGGCTATGTGAATTTTTTACTTACATTTCCTAGGATATCTTATCTTTTTCAATTTTTTTTTATTAATTGCCACTTCTTATTATATGTTTTTAAGTTGATAACATTTTCCCTGTAGCAGAACCTTTTTTCCAAGCGAAATCTTGCAGTGAACCATAGCATACAAAGTGGATAAAATCGGCCTTGCCCCATTAGAGTGGATTTGGAGGGTCTGGGGATTGTGCTCTCCACGTGAGCTCCCCCTGCATCCCTGCCTGTTAGCCATGGTGGCCTCTAGGCCCTGAGATACCTCCACAGGTCCCTTAACTCCATCAAACAGTTTCAGAATGATTGTGTTTCCACTTTTTAACGCTACACTTGTATAGGCATACCTCAAAGAAATTGCGGGTTTGGTTCCAAACCACTGCAGTAAAGCAAATATCACAATAAAGTGAGTCATGAATTTTTTTGTTTCCCAGTGCATATAAAAGTTATATTTACACTATACTGTAGTCTGTTAAGTGTGCCATAGCATTATGTCTACAAAAACAATATACACACCTTGATTAAAAAATGGTTTATTGGGGCTTCCCTGGTGGCGCAGTGGTTGGGAGTCCGCCTGCCGATGCAGGGGACGCGGGTTCGTGCCCCGGTCCGGGAAGATCCCACATGCCGCGGAGCGGCTGGGCCCGTGGGCCATGGCTGCTGGGCCTGCGCATCCGGAGCCTGTGCTCAGCAACGGGAGAGGCCACAACAGTGAGAGGCCCACGTACCACAAAAAAAAAAAAAAAAAGTTTATTGCTTAAAAATGCTGACAGTCTCAATTAATCGTCAACAAAGGAAACAGGAATATAAAATGGAGAAAAGACAGTGTCTTCAGCAAGTGGTGTTGGGAAAGCTAGACAGCCGCATGTAAGTCAATGAAGTTAGAACACACCCTCACACCATACACAAAAATAAATTCAAAATGGCTTAAAGATTTAAATATAAGACATGACACCATGAAACTTTTAGAAGAGAACACAGGCAAAACATTCTCTGACATAAATCATACCAGTGTTTTCTTAGGTTAGTCTCCCAAGGCAATAGAAATAAAAGCAAAAATAGGGGAATTTCCTGGCAGTCCAATTATTAGGACACAGAGCTTCCACTGCTGAGGGCCTGGGTTCAATCCCTGGTCGGGGAGCTAAGATCCCACAAGCTGCCTGGTGCGGCCCAAAATAAAATGAAAGCAAAAATAAACAAACGGGGCCTAATCAAACCTAAAAGCTTTTGTACAGCAAAGGAAACCATAAACAAAGCAAAAAGACAACCTATGGAATGGGAGAAAATTTTTGCAAATGATGTGACTGACAAGGGCTTAATTTCAAAGTATACGAACAGCTCATGCAGCTCAATAATGAAAAAACAAAACCCAATCAAAAAATAGACAGAAGACCTAAACAGACATTTCTCCAAAGAAGACATACAGATGGCCAACAGGCACATGAAAAGATGCTCAACATTGCTAATTAGTAGTGAAATGCAAATCAAAACTACAATGAGGTACCACCTCACACTGGTCAGATGGCCATCAAAAAGGCTACAAATAACAAATGCTGGAGAGGGTGTGGAGAAGAGGGAACACTGCTGCATTGTTGGTAGAAATGTAAATTGGTGCAGCCACTGAGGAAAACAGTATGGAGGTTCCTTTAATAACTCAAAATAGGGTTACCATATGATCCAACAATCCCACTCCTGGGCATATATCCAGACAAAACTATAATTCGAAAAGATACATGCACCCCTATGTTCATAGCAGCACTATTTACAATAGCCAAGACATTGAAACAGCCTAAATGTTCATTGACAGATGAATGGATAAAGAAGATGTGGTGCATATATACAATGGAATATTACTCCGCAATAAAAAAGAATGAAAGAATACCATTTGCAGCAACAGGTATAGACCTAGAGATTATCATACTAAGCAAAGCAAGTCAGAAAGAGAAAGACAAATACCATATGATATCACTTATATGTGAAATCTAAAATACGACACGAACATATCTACGAAACAGAAACCGACTCACAGACTTAGAAAATAAAATTATGTTTACCAAGGGGGAAGGGAGTGGGAGGGGGATAAATTAGGAGTGTGGGATTAGCAGATACAAGCTGCTGTATATAAAATAGGTAAACGACAAGGTCCTACTATATAGCACGGGGAACTATATTCAATACCCTGTAATAAACCATAATGAAAAATATGAAAAAGAATAGATATATGTATTTATATGTGTATAAGTGAATCACTTTGTTGTACACAAGAAACTAACACAACATTGCGAATCAACTCTACTTCAGTTAAAAAAAAAATGCTGGGACTTCCCTGGTGGTCCAGTGGTTAGGACTCTGTGCTCTCACTGCCGAGGGTCCGGGTTCAATCCCTGGTCAGGGAACTAAGATCCCACATGCCCCCTAGCTGTACATACCCTCACCGCACCTTCCTCCTGTGGCAGGTATATCTTACTCAGGTGGTTAAGATTGCTTCGGTGCTAAAGATGAATGGGTCCTAAGATGGGAAAACTTAATATTAGTTTTATAGCTTCCTCACGCCTTGTTAGAAAAGAGTTAACTAAAGCATTTTCTAAAAAACAGATTTCCAAACTTCTTCGCAGTCTCTTCCTCTAGGCCCAGGATTCTAATTATGTGACTTTCCACAATGTAGCCCTTACCCAGTAAGCAGTCTATCCTACTCCTGCTGCCCTGAGGTGTCCTTTCTCTCTTCTGCTTTTCCAAGTGCATGTTAAGGTTGGATTCCTTTTTTTATCTTAGTTGCTGAAAGGTGCTGGGTTATATTATTTTTGCTCTTTCCACAAATAATAAAATCTCTTTCTCTTTTTGAAAAATACAGTGGATTGTCCTGTTTGTGGGGTTCATATTCCAGAAAATCACATTAACAAGCACTTAGACAGCTGTTTATCACGTGAAGAGAAGAAAGAAAGCCTCAGAAGGTAAGAAAGTTAAGCATAACCGTTGAGCTACTTTAGCTTGTTGCCTCCTGTGGTTTATAAAATTTGAGCCAGCTCCACTGGCTCTCCTTGTCCATTCTCTCTCCTTGTTCTTTCCTCAACTCCCACCTTGCCAGATATAATTAACTTTATTATATGCTAATAAAATTTGACTTAACAAGAAACCAGTGATTTAGAATTCAGTTGTTTTTAAACTTGTTTTCTTCTCTTAGAATTTTAGAACTACCATAAAGCCGTTGGCCCAAGAAAGCAAGGTTAGACTCTGAATATAGAACACATCAAATCTGTTTTTGGTTCTTAGGAAGCTCAGAAGTTTAAATTTGTAAAATCTAGCTTTTTCAAAAATTCTGAATAGTTAATTACTATATACATATGACATACTATATACACATGACAGTAAAAGGTACAAAAGGCACCTGAAAGTAACACAACATTGTAAATCAACTGTACTCCAGTAAAAATTAAAAAGAAAAAAGGTACAAAATGGTATGTTTTTTTGCCTTTTTTTGTTTTTTTAGAAAATATGGAATCACTTATTCATTCAACAAATACTTATTAAGCACATAACCATGTGCCAGACATTCTACAAAGCACTGGTGAATCAATGGTGAATGAAAGTCAAATTCTCTGCTCTTAACACCCTTTTGTTCTGGAAGGATGCAACCAGTAGGCTTGCATTTTGAAGGCAGTGGTTTTCTCTGTTACTGCATCTATAGAAGCTTACAGTTGTATAGTTTGTCTGTGGGGCAGACTCAAAAGGGTGTGTTTGAAATAGAGAAAGAGAGAGAGAGAAAGAGAGAGAGAGAGAGAGAGAGAGAGTGAGAGAGAGAGTGTGTCCCAGCCAGCTACCCAGGTGAGATAACTAAGTTGTCAACCCAGTATCTGCACCTAAACTCACACTATTCTGCCTCGCCTTGTACATCAAAATCACAGTAGTTTATTAAACTAGGCCACTGTTGTTATTACACATGTAAGTTGTAAGTTAGGAATCAAATTGTAGTCAAAGTTAATCTGTAGGGTGTTAAAGAATCAGTGATAATGAAGATAATAAGGAAGCAGAAGCTGCAAATTACATGAGTCTGGTGGTAAAGGGAAGAGGACAGATGAGATGGTAGTTTGCGGAAGGATTAAGGAGCAAGATCAGGGAACATTTTATTTTTTAAAATAGCAAAATTATATAAGCCTTTAGCCTCCTGCTATCTCCAGGGAGAGAGCAGGTGATATAAAGAACAAGAGATCAAAAGTCCAGTAATGAAGTTATCCTTGACATGCAGAAGGAACCCTTCCTCTGAAACAGGATGGAAGAGGGAGAGAATAGGTGATAATTCCGAGATCTGGAAAGGAGAGGGCGGAAATTGAAGAAATTAATCGTATCCGGGAGGTGGGAATGAACAGAATGATTGGCTCTTACGTTTGGTCTGTTTGGAAGAACTTGGAAGAGTGCCAGAAACCGTGCTGCTAAGACAGGACTATTTTATTGTTCTTTTGTGAGTAAAGCTAAAATGGTGTCACTAGATTTTATGAGTAAGTCTGGAGTGAATGCAGGTTCCGAGGGACGAACTCTGGCTGTTATAATTTACAAAAGTTAACATATAAAGCACAGTGATGCTTTATTAGTTTACAGCAGGGGGCACCAGTTGCCAGTTCTTACTGTCGTGTTCTTAGCTTGATAGTTAACTTCTTTCCCCGAGCAGGACCTTTTCTTCAAGCGAAAACGCACAGTGAACCATAACATATAAAACAGAGAAAATTGGCCCTGTTCCATTAAAGTGGAGGTGGAGGGCTTGGGGACTGTGCTCCTCTCTCTGACCTCCCTCTGCCTCCCTGCCTCGTATCCACAGTGGCCTTCAGGCCCCAAGATCCCTCCACAGGTCCCTGCGACAGATGCCTGTGCGGTCCTGCGTGCCCAGTACTCACTCCTAGTGGGTACGTTTGTTGACGAGAATAAAATTTAGATTTTTAGGTTGCCTAGTTAGTCGAGATTTGGAATAAAGCTGGATCATCACGAGGATTATTTCTCATAAGCCGTGAGAATCTAATGACCTGCCTTTCTCCTTAGAAATGTTTTTTCCTGAAGAGTGAGTTGGGAATATAGGAGCTGGGCATTTTCTCCTTGAAGAGTAAGGAATCAGCACTGATAATCTTGCTTAGACTGCTCTTTCTCTAGATGCATCCATTGTATTTCTTCTAACACACTTAGCTCTGTCAGTTTATCCAAAGACGTACTCCTCTGTGTGTAATTAAGTTCAAATTCCAGTAGTGGTTCCAAACAGGCTCTGTGGAATACTATAATCCTGCCGATTACTCTGTAGCGCAATTTAGAAGCACTGCATTCACTCCCTCTTTCTCTCTCTCTTAGGGAAAGAGTCACTGTGTAAGTTAGTGTATTGAAGGCTCTGAGAATTCCTTCGTCAAACATAATTGTTGGATTTTGTTTAATCCAGTAATTCCTAAATTTATTTGACCTTAAAACCTTTTTGTCCTTATAACTCATCTTGCAAAGCTAGTGTTTGTGAAGATAAACTTAGGGAGACATTGAACCACCTTTCTCTTTAGTTACATCCTCGTCCTGGGGTCTGGTCACATAAAAGAATTTCTGACATTTAAAAAATTTTCTCCACAACACCCCAACAGGCCACTTCTTTAATTTGGATACAGCCCTTCACCCATTCCGTGTAGATTCATATCAGAGTTGATTCAAAGGATACTCTTCCTTTTGAGGTCCTCAGATTCTTAGGACCATTAAATGCATTACTGTTTCACCAAATCATGGAAGAAAGGTAAAGTAGCATTTTCATGTTTTGGGAAACATTTATCAGGCTTCGTATTTTAAAATTCATGACAGAAATTGTTGATTTCTGCTGGTGCTTTTCATTGTAAATGCCAGTGAACAGTAGAGTTTTCCATTAGAAATTCACAGTCGTAAGTTTTATCATCTATCCTAATAAAATTAAAAAAATGTTTTAGGTACAGACTTACTGAATTCCCTCACAGTGTTCTTGTATAAACTCCTACAAAAGGTTTTTCAGCTCTTGCTACCTTCTGTGATTTTATTTAACCATAATCTTATCAGTGTTGTAGAGTCCAATAGGCTGTCTGTCATTATAAGAAGAGTAATTTTCAGAAAAATGTAATCTGTTGAGGGTTTACAGGTCTTTCTGCAGTTATATAGTTACTTCTGGCTTTTAGACCATATTGATAGAGCATAAAAGAAATAACCTAGCCAGGGAATGGTACTGTTGGGTAATAGAGAAATGTTTGGTTGTTTTCACTCTGTATTCAACTGTATTCTCTCCCTCTCAGTGTGGCCTCTGGACCATTTGCATTAGATTTCCACGTGAAACCTTGTTAATAGAGATTTTAGGTTTCCACTTAAAGAGCTGAGTCAGAATTGGTGGGTGGTGTGGCCATGCGACTGAGAACTGCATTTTAAATAAGCTCTCCAGGTGGTTCTGAGATGCACTCAAGTTTGAGCAGCATGGCCTTGTGCCAGCTAGTTATATGCAAGTCTTTTGTAAAATCTTGTTTTTCTGGATAAACTTATTGCTTTCAAGTTCCTATTAATTCTTACCTGAAGTTTTGATATTTCATCTAAAAATGATTGCAGTTGTAGTGACTACCTTGAATACATGTTTATTAAGCACCTTATTGCTATAGTGTTGAGCCAGGTGATGTACTTAGAGAACCAGGTATAATCAGATTAAATAGATTAAAATTCACTCTGGGTTCCTGTTTAAATAATTGTCTCAAGTCATTGATACCCTTAGGTAGCTTGACTTCTACATATTCTATTTAAAGAAATAATGTTTCTTAATTGGTGTTTAGAGGGAGTATAAGAAAGTCATTCGATAGAGCTTTGTCATATTTAAAATTGTAGCTTAGTGCTTATCATTGTATTCGTTATGTAAATACAGTGAAGAGCCAGGTGGGGATTTTGCCAGTACACTTCTTAATGCCTTATATATTTGTTAATATAATTAATTGAAGTTGGAGGAAAAAAAACAGTGCTGTGTTTCTTGCTGTTGTTTTCAGTTGTGTTCTTTTGAAGATGATCCCATAAATACTACCTACCCATCAACTGTCTGAATTCTTTTTCCATTGGTGGAATGAGTTGGGTAAAGCTAACCATCCCAACAAGTCTTCTTTTATTTCATCCAGTGCTTTTGCAAAATGATTGCCTTGGGCCTAAGCGGGCATGTTTGGCTATGCGTCAGAAATGTTTTTAAAGAAGCTATATATGATGATATTCTTAAATCCATAGCCTGACCCGCGATAGCATTTGTACTCTAATCATCTGAGATAGCTGGTTTTATAGAGATTTGTGTGGAAACCATGGGCAGATTTTAGGAAAAGCATGCTTTGAAGAGGTAGTGAATAAGTTCACGTAAGTATGACCCTAATTTCTCATAGCATTTAGTCCACAAGCCTTCTGTATGAGTCCCAGGTCTGCATCTTTAGGCCAGGCCTCTCTGAGACCTAAACTAACTTTGTCTAAGTTTTGGCTGCCACCTAGACCCCTCTATCGGAATGTCCCACTGCCACTTTAGGTGCATCACTGTCAGAAAAATACTGTCAACTTTATTTGTAAATTTAATCCTTTTTCTCTTTCCTTTTTTGTCTTAATGGTTCTGCTATTCTCCCAGTCGCCTTGGTATTGAGTCAGAAGGTAAATTACTGTTTTACGTGAAAAGCATTGGATAATTCACAGTAAACCTCAGTGATCTCTTTTCTCCCTTTTCAGCTCTGTTCACAAGAGGAAGCCACTGCCTAAAACTGTATATAACTTGCTCTCAGATAGAGATTTAAAGAAAAAGCTAAAACAGCATGGATTATCTGTTCAAGGAAACAAACAACAGCTCATTAAAAGGCACCAAGAATTTGTACACATGTACAATGCCCAGTGTGATGCTTTGCATCCTAAATCAGGTAAAGTGATTAAACAATGAGTTGTGTTTATCCTCTGGATAAAGCAGTTTTGTGTGGCTTAGTGGTTGTAAAGCACAGAAAAAATTTTTAATACATTTTTGATAATAGGTAAGGTATGCAAATGTACTCCTTCTGAAGGTACCTAGAGTGTCCTGTGATAAGCCAGCCTTTCTCTCAGCCCGTCTCTCCGTCCCCCTTCCCTTCTTAGAGGCAACCACTGCTGCCAGCTTCTCATGAATATGAAGGTTGATCTAGAGACCGTGGCCTATAATCCTAGTTTTGCAACTTTATGACTGGGTGACTATGGACAAATTACTTATTATATCTGACCTCGGTTTTCTCCCCCATAAAGTAAGAGTTATAATACTACCTACTTCATAGTGTTTTTGCGCAGAATAAATGATAAAATGCATGTAAAGTCCTAGCATAGTACCTTAGCAAGTAGTCAGCATTGAATAAATGTTACCATTAGATTATTAAGATTGTTATGCACAAAAATATATCCTTGATCATTATTGTTATAAAAATGTTAATTTTACATACATACTGCTTAATAGTTTGTTCTTTCCATTTAACCACACACAAATTTTGGAGTTCTTTCAGTTATTAGCATATGGATGGAATTACCTAATTAAAAAAAAACTAAAGTATAATATGCAAATAGGAACTTACACAAATTATAAATATATTGTTCAGTGAATTATCACAAAGCAAAGGGAAAGTGCCTTTGTAACCACTACTCAGATCAGTACCAGCATCACAGAAGCCCCCTCCCAATCACTACTACCTTCATTCTCACAGATGACCACCTTCTTGACTTCTCAAACCATCTATTCATTTGCCTATTTTTGCCTATATTTTATCTTTATATAAATGAAATAATAAGTAGCTTATGCATTCTTCTCAGTCTGATTTCATTTTTTTTACATTATGTTTATAAGGTTTATCCATATTTTTGTGTACAGTTGTGATTTTTAAAAATTTTTTGTTGCTGTAGCGTATTCTATTATATAAATATATTACACTGTCCATTCGGTGGCTGATGGACTTCTGGATTTTTCCTCTCTTTGGCTTTTAAGAATAATGCTGCTGTGAGTAACCTTTTGCAGGTCTCTTGGTGCTCGTAGGCACACGTGTTTGGGGGATGCGTATGCCTATCCCCCAAATTATGTTTTGGCAGATGTTCAGCTTTCGTGGGTACAGGCAGAAACTCAGTGCCAATGTATGCTCTCATCAGGAGGGTACAAGATTCCAGTTTTTCCACATCCTTAACAACATCAATATTGTCAATTTTCCGTTTTGGCCATTCTGGTGGGTCCACAGTAGTGTCTCATTATGGTTTTAATTTTTGTTTCCCTAATGGCTTGTAGTGTTCAGCATATTTTTATATTGTTATTGGCCACCTGGATATTCTCTTTGGTGAAATACCCATTTAAGTCTTGTGCCCGATTTTTCTGTGCTGTGGATCTGTTGTTTCCTGATCTACTTGTGGGGGTACATGAATTTTTCTGGATACACATCTTGCTGGGTGTATGTATGTTTCGCCTTTAATTTCATCTTTTCCCTCTCTTAATGGCTTCATTTGAGAGGTAGAAGTTTTAAATTTTATATCCAGTTCATTGCATTTTCCCATCGGTTAGTACTTTTTTGTCTTTGCCTACCGTAAGATCATGTTTTCTTCTAAGAGCATTATTCTTTTTGCTTCTACCTTTCGATCTACAGTTTATCTGGAATTGGTTTTAGCATACGTTGCGAGGTAAGGGGCGAGATTCTTTTGTTGTTTCCATATGGATAGCTGATTGATGTCACACCATTTATTGAAAAGCCATCCTTTACGCATTGAATTGTTGGTGCAGCTTGGTTGAGAATCAGCTAACCGTATATGTGTGGGTCTGGACATTGTTTTGTTCCATTGGGTCATTTATTTATCCTTGTGCCAGTAGTGCACTGTCTTAATTAGTTTATGAGTAATTTGTAATAGATCTTGCTGTGTGGTAATGTAGTTCCTCCAGCTTTGTTGTTTATTGAGATTGTCTATTTATATGTGAATGGGTATACAAATTGTGGTACAGCCATACAGTGGAACACAGCTTAGCAATAAAAATGAACTGCTGATAAGTGCAACAACATGGATAAATCTCAAAAGCATTGTGCTAAGTGAAAGAAGCCAGATACAAAAGACAACACACTGTATAATTTTAAAAGTCCATTTATTTAGCATTTTGGAAAAGGCAAAACTATAGGGACATAGAAGAGATCAGTATGTCCCAGGGCCTGAGGGTAAGGGGGAGGGAATTTACTGCAGTGGGGCAGAAGAATTTGTGGGGGTGAAGGAAATGTTCTAGATTTTGGCTGAAATGATGACTAAATGACTGTTAATAGGCAACTGGGCTTGTCTCCAATTTTTGGCTATTCTGGATAAAGCTACTATAAACATGGGCTTATAGATTTTTATGTAGCCATGTGCTTTCATTTCTCTGGTATTTTCCTTTTCATTCAGTTAAAATATTTTCTAATTTTTGTTGTGATCTCTTTTACCCATGGGTTATTTGGAAGTGTTTTCAATTTCCAAATATTTGAATATTTCGCAGATATCTTTTTTTAAATCACTTCTAATTTGATTCCATTGAAGTAGTTCTGTATGATTTCGGACCTTCTACCTTTATTGAGACTTGTTTTATAACTCAGCATTAGGTCTTCCTTGGTGAGTGTTCCTTAAGCACTTGAAAATTTTGGGTTTTTTTGTTCAGTGATCTGTAGTGTTAGTTATGTAAAGTTGCTAGGTAGTATGTTCCAGTATTCTACATCCTTACTTGTGCTGTGTTTACTGATTCTATCAGTACTGAGAGGATTATTGACATCTCCAAGGGTATTTGTGGATTTTTAATTTTTCCTTTCAGTGTGCTCTGTTTTCTTTACATTTTGAATCTCAGTAATGAGGTGTATGTGCATTTAGTATTGTTATGTCTTCTTGATGAATTAACCTATTCACTATTATGACATATTTGTTTTAGTCTCTGGTAATATTCCATAAATAATAATCTTATTTCACTTTTTTCTTTAAACATACTGTGTCATTATATTTAAACTGTGTTTTTTGGTAAGCAGTATGTGGTTTGGATTTGCTTTTTAAACTTAATTTGGCAAGATATACCATTAAATTGTAGACTTTAAAACTTTTTCATTTAATCTATTTGGTTGGGTTTAAATCTACCATCTTGCTCTTTATTTTCTCTTTGTCCTGTCCATTCTTTGTTCTTTTCTTGCTTTCTTTTAGATTATTTTTTAGTTCTCTATTCTATCTCCACTGTTGGCTCATTAGCTGTACCTCTGTTTAATTTCTTTTAGCAGTTGTTCTAGAGTTTACCACGTGCATCTTAAACTTATCACAGTCTACCTTCAGATATTATTGTACTACGTGTTTAACATAAGGACCTTACCCTTTCCATCCTTGGTTTTATTGTCATAGATTTTTCTTCTATGTGTTATAAACCTCATAATACTTTGTTACCATTTTTGCTTTAAACTGTCAATTTTCCTTTAAAGAAATTTTAAAAATTGAAAAGGAAAGTCTCTATGTGCCTACACATTCACCATTTATAGTATTCATTATTTCTTTGCTTAGATCCAGGTTTCCATCTGATGTCATTTTCTTTTGGTCTGAAAATCTTCATTTAATGTTTCTTGTAGTGCACATGTGTTGAGACAAGTTCTTTCCACTTTTATTTGTCTGAAAAAGTCTTAGCTTTGCATTCTTTAAAAAAAAAACCTTTATTTGGAAATAATCTTGAACTTATGGGAAGGTTGAAACATTATCATAAAGAACACATATGTACCGTTTATACAGATTCACCTGTTAACATTTTCCCCCATTTGGTTTGTGAATTACTGTTTCTCTCTCTTTATTAATGTATATGTGTTTGTGTGTGTGTACATCTTTATATACACGTATATTTTTCTTAAACTATCTGAGAATAAGGTGTATAATCTTGTCTCCTGAATACTTTATTGTGTATTTCCTAAGAAAAGAGATATTCTCTTTTATTGCTGCAGTACAGTTATCAACTTTAGTAAATTCATCTTTGTTAAATAATTCTTTAATCTATCATCTCTATTCCAGTTTCAGCAGTTGACCCCGTAATGGCCTTTATGGATTTTTTTCCCCCCTCCATTACATGATCCAGTTTTGGATCACATTATTAAATTTAGTTGTAATATCCTCTCAGTCTCTTTCAGTCTGGAACAATTCCTCAGCCTTTCTTTGTCTTCTATGACATTGACATTGGCATTTTAAAAGAATACAGTCTTTGTTGTTGTTGGGTTTTTTCCCCAAATAGAATATTCCTCATTTTGGCTTTGTCCTATGTTTCCTTATAATTATGTTCAGGTTGTGCATTCGTGGCCAGAATACTATATAAGTGATGTTTTGTCCTTCTCAGAATATCACCTCTAGAGGTATTTGACATCTTTGTGCCCTTCATTTGTGATGGCAGGTTTGATCACCTTGTCGATTTCTTCACTGTGTAGTTTCCTCATTACTCCTAGTAAGCAATCTGTAGAGAGACACTTTCATACCATCTAAATATTCTATACCTCATTAAAATCTCACGCCTGTATTTAGCATTCTTTGGTAATTTTTACCTGAACTAGTTTTTTCTGTGTAGTTGCACATGTTGATTTTCTAATTTTAGCCTTCCTTCCACATTTGCCAGTTGACACCTGCCATGGTTCTGAAAACAGGAGCCTTCCTTTCTTGTATTTAATTTGTCTATTATCAATATGGATTCACAGATTTATAGTTTATTTCCATCCTTAATTATTTTGGTGTTTATGTTTCTAGATTTGGCCAGTGGGAGCTTCTCCATGCTGATCCTTGGTCCTCATGCCATAGTTTCATTATTATCATTATTATTTTTTACCATTTCCTTATTTCTAGCATAACAAGGTAGTGATTCCCTGTCCCAGCCCTGGAATCAGCCATTTCCCTGAGAAGCTTTGGTTCTTTTGGGGGGAAAACAAGATAAGGCTACCAGCTATGCTCATTGCTACCTGGTACCTTTGCTTCTAGACTCTTCCAGCAGGTGGAGCTCAGGAATATATACACACATATACATATGCATACATGGATATGTGTATACATACACATGCATGTATGCCTGTATACTACATGTATATGTATGCATGTAAATCCACTTATACATATTAGAAATCATGAGAACATACCAATACCTTTACTTTCAATCCAGCCCCACAGAGGTCTTCTTTACCTTTCTCTATTTCATATTTGTATTTCCCTTTTTCGACAGGGAGAATCTTCCCTCTTAGTAGCATCAGCACGTTTACTAATTTGTTCAGTTCTGTAATATATCTAAAATCGTTTCAGAATTGCTTCATCTGTACTACTACACCTTTCTGCAACCAGAGAAAGAATTCCAGATTTTTTTTTAGTTCTCTCTACCCAGTCTTCCCTTTCCCCTCCCCCATCACCTGCACTAAGGGTACATAGTCATTTACTGTGTTCATAAATTTTTTTTCCCTTTATTGTGGTTATGTTATTTGAAGTAATATAGTGACAGTTCATTTGTTTCACTTTGTTTCCAATTAAAAAAATAAATGTATTTATTTATGTGTTTTTATTTTTGGCTGTGTTGGGTTTTCGTTGCTGCGTGCGGGCTTTCTCTAGTTGTGGTGAGTGGGGGCTACTCTTCGTTACAGTGCACGGGCTTCTCATTGCAGTGGCTTCTCTTGTTGCAGAGCATGGGCTCTAGGCGCACGGGCTTCAGTAGTTGTGGCTCGCGGGCTCAGTTGCTCCGTAGCATGTGAGATCTTCCTGGGCCAGGGCTCGAATCCATGTCCCCTGCATTGGCAGGCAGATTCTTAACCACTGTGCCACCAGGGAAGCCCTTTGTTTACAATTTTTATTGTCGTTATTTAGTTTCCTCTTCTAAGTATGAGAAATTAGTAACAGATATATCATGTAAACTGCTTTAAAGATATATACAGTTGACCCTTGAACAACATGGGTTTGAACTGCAGATTATATGCAGAGTTCTTTCAGTAAATATAGTACCTGTGTTTTAATTTTACAGATCTTTAAATTAACTAAGTGTGGGGGGAAGTTTGTGTGGCAGGCTGGGAGCATCATCAGTGTTTAGCTGGAGTAGGTCTGATATTGTCAGAAAGGTTTCTGATCTCTCCCTTTCACTGACCTTTGCTTAAAATAGACTTTCCTTGAGACTTTTTTTTTCTTTCTTCTGTGAGTGTTGGTGGTTCTGGATTGCAGGCTTCACCAGAGACGAGTCTGGGATATTGTGAAGATAAAAAGAAAACCCGGGGAACGTACCGCAGTGTTGTTCCTCAAATTCTGAGGTCCTTAGCCAGTCCATTTTCCTCCTTCCACTTTTCAGAATTCTCTTAACCTTGTCTGTTATATCCAGGGTTTGTAGTTATGCTTTGCAGGTAAGATTATGAGAAATGAGAAGAGACATGAGTCTAGGCCATCTTGTTTGGAAACAGAAGTCCTTGTTCATGTATGTATTTTTGATTTCTGTTTTAGGTGCAAACACATTAAGATTGTTAAGTCTTCTTGGTGACTTGACCGCTTTCTGTAATTTCCCTCTTTGTCCCTGATAACATTCATTGCTCTGGAGTCTCTTGCACCTCATATTAATATAGCTATTTCAGATTTCTTTTCATTGGTATTTACAGGATACATTGCTTTCCGTTCTTTGTTTTGAACCTATTTTGAATCTATGTCTTTTATTTAAAATTGGTTCTTTGTTGACAGTATATTGTTTGGCTTTTCTTGTTTAATCCAGTCTGCATTCTCTGGCTCTTATTAGTGCCTTTAGACCATTTACATTTGATGTAGTTGGCTTTCGACTTAGCATCTTGCTAGTTGTTTTGTTTGTTCCATCTGCTTTTTGTTCCTTCTATCCTTTTTTTTTTTAAAATATCTTGGATTAATTGAGTATTTAAAAAATTATATTTCATTTCTACTATTGACTTACTATTGTACCTCTTTTTCAAAATTTTAGTGTTTGCCTTAGGGTTTACAGTATACACCTTTAATTAGTCACAGTCTACCTTCAGATAATAAACTGCTTTGCTTGTAGTATAAGAACCTTATACAACAGTTTACTCCCAGTCCCTAATTCTTTGTGCTGTTGTTGTCATGCTGTTAACACAATGCATTGCTATCGTTTTTCCTTTAAACAGACAATTATCTTTTATAGTAGTTAAAAATAAGAAAAGTATATTTCATATTTACCTTCATTTTTACCATTTCTAACACTTTGTTTCTTCTTATAGAGATGAATTTCTGGTTTTAAATTTCTTTTGCTTGAAGAAATTCCTTTAACCCTTTTTTTGGTACAGATCTGCTAATAATATATTCTGTCAGTTTTTGTTTGTCTCAGAAAGTCTTCATTTCTCTTTCACTTTTGAAAAATATTGCCCTTGATATAGAATTCTGGGTTGGTAGGTTTTTTCCCCAACACTTTAAATTCTTCATTCTGTTGTCTTCTGGATTGAATAGTTTTTGATGAGCAGTATGATGTAATACATGACTTTTATTGGTGTGGTATACCCCTTTTTCTCACTGGCTTCAAGATTTTCTTTGTGTGTCTATGTGTAGGTATATTATTGCGTTTTTGTTTTGTTATTTGTTCTGCTTGATATTCTTCAAGCTTCTTGCATTTGTGGTTTGACATCTTTCATTATATTTAGTAAATTCTGGCCATTAGATCTTCAAATATTTTCTCTCCCTTTTTTCTTCTTCTGGGATTTCTATTACGTGTATGTTAGGGCTTTTGATATTGTCTCACAGCTCTTAGTTGCTCTATTCTGGTTTTTTTGTGGTTTTTTTCCCCCTTTTTCTCTATTTCTGTTTGGGTAATACCATCGATCCCATTTTTAAGTTCACCTATTCTTTCCTTAGCTGGGTCAAGTTATCTCTGCTAATGTTTTTTTATTTCTAACATTTCTGTTTTATTCTTCTTGATGATTTCATCTCTCTCGTGAAATGCCCCATCTGTTCCTGCATGTTGTTCATCTTTTCCACTAGATGTAGCATATTAATCGTAGTTATTTTAAATTCCATGTCTGGTAGTTGTAACATCTGGGCAACTGATATCTGAGTTTGATTTTGTTATTGTTGTTTGTTTGCCTGCTTGTTCATATATCTTGTAAATTTTGGTTGAAAACCAGACTTAATACATGAGACTCTAAATGCTGAAGTAAATAGTATGAATGACTAAAAAATGGACTTGTCTCCTCTTCTGCTAGGACTTCACTGTGTGTGGTTGATTGGTTTGGATTTTGTTGTTGCTGTGGTTGTCCTCGGTTGACCACCACTTTCATATCCCTTGTGCTTTTTAGGTCGGTGCCTGAGCTACCAGAAGTTTGTTTGTTTGTTTTTAAAATGTACCTGTATCACTCGCACTTAGGTTTTCCCTGTGAACCTGTGCCTTAAGGAGTCTTTCCATGCTCACTTCTCTCCCAGTGGCTGATGACAGTTACCTGTCACTTGGAGTGTCCTGGCTCCGTGGTAGGGAACATGAGGTTGTTCTCTGTTATTCTAGCTTAGCCTCTGTCTTAGGCAGGCCCTTGATTCTGGGTCTCACAGGTGGGTCTCTCTCAGTGATCCTTTGCCTCCCCAGGTGGCAAGGGTCCTCTAGTGGTCTGGGCCCAGGGCAGTTTCCTGACCCCTCTGCCGGAGTAGAGGGTTTTGTTTGTTTACTTTTTCTCTGTTTACCTGTGCTCTGGGGACTTCAGTTTTGCTGACCTTCCCTCAGTGGCTTAATGCTTTTGTTTCCTAGGGTTAAAGATCCGATGGGGCTTCATGTCCTTCCTGCACTGGGGGCTGTTCTTTCCCAAGCCTGTATCCGGAGGGATACTTTTTCTAATTTCTCATCCTTCCCCCAGTAGTTCTTGAGAGTATCCAGTAAGGTCTATAGAAAACCTTGGAATGGGTGTGAGTCCCCTTGTGTCTAAGATTCCCAGGATTTTCATATTTTCATGGTGGTTCACCCTTGGCCTTTTGCAATTCATCAAAAAGTTTATCTGAGGGACTTTCCTGGCGGTCCAGTGGTTAAGACTATGTGCTTCCACTGCAGGGAGCGCGGGTTCGATCCCTGGTCTGGGAACTAAGATCTTGCATGCCTTGCTGTGCGGCCAAAAAAAAAAGTTTATCTGAAATCTTCTTACCCAGCGGTAGGATAATCCTTGTTTTCTTATGTCAACCAGTACTCATGACCCCTCTCTTCTCTAAGGCACATGACTTTCCTTAGATTTCAGGCTAGTTGGTTTCCCTGTGATGTTAGTTCTGTTGGATTCGAGTAAAGTTACAGTTTTATACGTTATCCGGCCTTTTCTCATTGTTAGGGTGAGAATGACACTATATCCAGCTCTTTACATCACAAACAGAATCAGAAGTCTCTCCGAAAGATTTAAGCCCCTAAATTGCATCTAATCCTAGTACAGTTTCCTTAATACCTTAGAAGAGAGTATGCCAGATGTTCTCTAACTTGAGTGATACTTGGGTTAGTGGATTGGGTAGAATGCAAGTGGTCCCTTTGCTTTCCTGTTATACCATGATTCACAGAGGGAGAGATTGTTTACATTGTTTCTACTGGTCTTATGATATTAGGGAGGCAAGAGGTACCTCTCAGTGCTTGAAAAACAAACTTTGAAATGAGGTAATTGCATTCTTAAATGATCCTCTCGAGGACTTTCAGTTTTGTAAAAAACTTTTTAATAGAGATTATTTGTAAGTTCTATAGAATTTCAGTTCTTACGGTGAAGAATATGGTGATTTCCCCTGTTTACCTGTTACCTGACTCAAACAGTTGTCAACTCATGCCTAATCGCCTGTTGTCTGTCATTTACATCCCTTCGTGGATTATTTTGAAGCAAATTCTAGATATAGTATCTTTTTATGTATAAATGTGTGTAAGGGATTGTAGTTTTTTCTCCCTATACTATATGTGTATTTTAGTCTTAATATGTTGGCCTAGTAGGCAGAAGGATAGCATTGGCAAATTTCATGCTATTTGCATTCAAAGGTATTTATATATGAGATGGAGTATATTTCAGATCTCTTTGATGTATGTGATTGGTAAATACACCTACTGACAAAAATTCTGGAGTCAAGGCCATCTACCCCCTAGTATTCGTAGACCTTTGTCTTTCCTTGCAAAGTAGACTGTTGTAACATTTTGTACATTGGAGTTTCAGTGGATATCCCCTAAGAATAGAATTCACTCTAACATTAATTTTCATATTCCATTGGAACTCTTGTTTATACCTATATCCTCAAAGGAAAGAGCAAAATGACTTTGCTGTACTCTTCCAGTTATATTTTAAACTGTAATTGCATGTGTAAAAGTTAAGTGTTTTAACTCTGTTATTTTTTTTTAACCCTTTTATTTTGAAATGACTTTAGACTTACAGAAAAATTACAAAGACAGGACAGGGAGTTCATGTATACCCATCGTCCAGCTTCAGTGTTAAGAGTTTATATAACCAGGGTACATTGAACAACACCATGTAATTAATATTGGCTATATGCCCTTATTTTAACAGCTGCTGAAATAGTTCAAGAAATTGAAAATATGGAGAAGACTAGGATGCGTCTTGAAGCTAGTAAACTCAACGAAAGCGTATGTTGATGGTCTTTTTCAGTATCTCGGTAGAAATGAAGGAAGGAAAAGTCGAATACCCTACAAATTAAAGCAAACCAGTGTTAAATCTGTTCAGTGGGAAATGTACTAGAACACATTTCCATTTAATGTATTATGATTTACTTGCAGCTCATTTTAGCATTTTTATCATATTTAGAAGTCTTCTAGCACAAGATCAATCCAAAGTAGAGTTTATTGATGAATTACAGTTTTATGGAAAAAAGCATGTGCCCGTACATAAGGTAACCTTGGTATTGGTCCTTTTTCTGGTGGTTGCATTTAATAAGTTCTTCAACATTTAACCTCTGTGGCCCTTAAGATCTTCATCTGTAAAACTCAGGGGGTTAACTATTATAATCTCTAAGATCCCCTTTTAGCTCTGGCATTCTGCGATTCTATGGTTATACTGATGGTGAAATTAAGTAATTTTAAGAGTTGATGAGGATTGAGCATCTGTTGAGCTTACTGAGGGAATCAGAGACCTAAATTTCTTCACTATTGCCTTCCTCTAGCTTGATGGTCCAAAACTTGAGGAAAGGATACCAAAGAAGAAAATAGCCATTGTGTCCTTTGACACTAGAGGAAGTGTTTTGGGCTCTCCCAAGTAGACTTTTTTCCTAGACCATCGGTAATGTGTTTGTAAGGAAAGCAACAACCTTAGGGAAGTAAGTTTATAATCAGATAGTAGAAAAAAATGAGATTTTCATTGACTTTACTATTACCTGTGTGCTAACTATAAGACTATAATGAACCGTGTAAGTACATTTCAGATCTTTTAAGTCTAAAATTTTAAAAAGTGAATTAGAAATTTCACACGTGAAGTCTTGTATTATTGCATTTTCTCTGTATACCTTTGTGTAGACTTGGAAAAGTTAGGCTGGAAAAGGTAGAAGACAAACAAGAAGATCTGCCTTGTTAATGATCTGCTAAATGTCTCTTCAGTCTTGTAGTTTTATGTTACCTATTGTAGTAATGAATGTGGAAAATTAAATATTGAAAGTAGGAAGCTTAATTGATTGTTGTCTTAATACTTCATAAATTCTAATGGAATCAGTGTTGCATTTTCTACTGATGAAAAAAAGTAATGAGTAAAATGTATGTTAATTACAATATTCAAGAGAAGTAAACAGGAGTTAATCTTCCTAAGTCTATATAAAACAGACATGAGAGATTATTTTCCTCTATTTTAAACATCTCCATTTGAGATCTTAAAGTTTATAGTACTAATTTCTAATTTTTGTCATTTTTGGTAATTTTTAATTAAGAATTTTTGGATTTTTTAGATAATGGTTTTTACAAAGGACCAAACAGAAAAGGAAATAGATGAAATTCACAGTAACTATCGTAAGTTATGTAATATTTTCTTTGTTTACAAAGAACTTGGGTTACAGTTTTTCATCTTAAGTATTTTTATATTAATGTTTAATACAAACTTTCTTGTTAATATTACTTAAGAGACTGAATTTTGGTTGAGTGTTTACTCAAGATGGTGACCTTTTTTTGTAACTATGTGTGTGGTCTTTGATTTGTGACTAACATTCTACTTTGAGCTTATCACTAAGCACTTTGCAACTATTAATTAGTTGCTCTCAAAGCATCTCTGTGAGAAGAGATGGGATTAAATGGGATTAAAATGGAAACATTCCTGACTTGCCATCCTGTCCTCAGGCCAGTGACAGTATTTATGTAAAGAATTTCAGCACTCTGTAGCTTGCATATTTATGCTGAAGATAGTTTTCATTTTATTCATTATTACCAGCTTCCCAAATTTATCGCTTCATTTTCCTTAAATGACCTTTATATGTATCTTTCCCAGTGCTAGCACGTTACTGTTTTGTCAATTAGATAGCTGCTTATTCTTTGGCTGGTTGGTTGGTTTTTAGTTTAAATTTAAATTTAAGTGCCTGGCAAACAGTAGATAGTTAATATTTGCTGAATGAATATTCCACACATGATATGCCTTAGTTGTGCCAAAAGAATTATGTTTTCTTTTTTCACTTAAGCTTTGAAGGGGCAGATACAGCTGTGATCTGTGTGGGGCGGGAGGATGAAGTACACAGGCACTAGATGTAGTTGTGATGGCCCGAGCCTTCTCGGAGTAGGGAAAGGAGGCTGGAGGATTCACGGACCAGAGGCTGAACCACAAAAGTTACAGCGCTGGTGCTCTAAAGATAGACAGATGTGATTGATCCTCTTTGATCAACCTTTGGGAAGCCAAAGTAATTTTTCTTGATACAGGAGCTAGAGAATATCAGATGATCACTGAAGTGGCAAAACTAAGGCCTGTAACAACAAGGAAACCAGAAAATTTGCATGGAACAAAAATAATTTAAATCACTAAAGGATGGTATCTAACAATTACGCTACACTAAAGAAAACGTGGGTTAGATACAGGCAAGAAAATATACAAATATCTATTGCCCACCATTTAAATATCTTTAAAAACTTTAATTTTACTAAATAGGTCAACATGTTAAATTAATTCACTTAGCTCTAAAATAAACCTTGCTATATACTTTGTTTTTTTAAACCTTTTGGGCACTTGCTAAAGCTCAAGCACTTGTTATTAACATTATAGTGTAGTTACAGTTTGATTTAGTATCAGGATCTAAATATACCATTGATGGTTCTTCTGTTTTTTAAACCTTTTTATTAATGTTTTAATGTACGTGAGTTTTTAATTTTTTTAATTTACTTTTTGGCTGTGTGGGGTCTTTGTTGCTGAACGCAGGCTTTCTCTGGTTGAGGAGAGCAGGGGCTACTCTTCGTTGCAGTGCATGGCCTTCTCATTTTGGTGGCTTCTCTTGTTGTGGAGCACGGGCTGTAGGCACGTGGGCTTCAGTAGTTGTGGCGCATGGGCTCAGTAGTTCTGGCTCGCGGGCTCTAGAGTGCAGGCTCAGTAGTTGTGGTGCACGGGCTTAGTTGCTCCGTGGCTTGTGGGATCTTCCCGGACCAGGGCTCGAACCCGTGTCTCCTGCATTGGCAGGTGGATTCTCAACCACTGCGCCACCAGGGAAGCCCATGTATGTGGTTTTTAAGCACATTTCTCTAAGGCTTATTAAAAACTCTGACTCCTCGCCACCTCCTTGTCTCCATCTTCATTTCCTAGAATTAACAACTGTCAAATCTTTTGGCTTTTGTTTTAGTAATTACCTTCATGTTTATAAAAGATTATTCTTTCTGCTATTTCTTGAAGTGTTTCAGTTTTCCATGTTAACAATTGATTGAAGTCCTAATTTGAAAAATGAAAATTTAGCTCTTTTGTACATCCTGACTCTTACCTTCTCCTCCCTCCCAATTTCTGAATATTGTCATAATTTTTTATAAGGTCAGTATTAGTTAGAGACATTGTATACAGTTTGAACCAGGCAACATACAATACTATGGTTATGAAGTGTGTCAGAGTATGCCACCACCCAAGAATATGCCACCATGACATGTTGCTTTGAGCAGAAGGCAATTGAGAAGCAGCAGAAAGGAAAGCTCTCTGCCTTCCGCCATTTGCCTAAGTGTAGGACACAATTACAAAGGTGTCTGTCCCTCCTCCCCTCTCTATCCCTAGAAGTAAGTTAGTCTTCCTGTTGACAGAGAAGGCTCTGACTTAAATCAGCATAGCAGACTTCACTCTTGTTTACTGTGTTTTTCCTGGCCATCTCCCCATAACTGGCCTCCCACACACCTTTCTTTTTTTTTTTTTTAATCTAGCTGAAGATGGTATTTAAGCCAGTGTTCTAAGTCACCTCCAAGTGGCTTAGAGTTACTTATTTTTCTCTGGGTATCTTCCATATATACATGAGGTATACATGTTAAAAAACATCTGTTTGTTTTTCTCATGTAAATTTGTCTTTTGTTATAAAGCCCCAGCTAAGAACTAAGAAGGTTAGAAGGGAGATTATTTTTCTTCCCTTACAGTTGTAATTCCTTTTAGGAAAACATTCTGTTTTCCCTATAATTAGTAATTTTATTTGCTTAGTTTTCTATTTATCTGATATTAATTTATCTGTAAACTTTCCATGAGAAATGTCAGTGACTTTCTGTTTACATTGAAACTCATAGATTGTTTATCAACTCACTATTTTCTCCAGAACCTCTTACCTGAAGCAGCCCCCAGCCCTTTTCCAGGCACTGTGACTGTGCTTTGGGCCTCCTTCATACCTACCCTGGAATTTCCTTTCACCAGCCTTCTGGGTATTTTCTCCTCCCTCCTGTGTCAGTTCACCTATTTCAGGATCCAAATCTGCCTCTTCTTTTTCCTTGTTTTGGTGGAATACATTTTTCCAGGCAAGTCTCTTGGGGAAAAAAAGGGTATATGGAGGAATACTTTTTGAGTCCATACATAGCTGGAAATATTACTTTTACTATTGATTTATTATTTGGCTTAGATAAATTGTCCACATAGCTAGTAAAAAGCAGGACTGGAAATTAAACCCACATTCATCCCATGCTCAATTTGAAGCCCTTTGCACTGTAGCGTGCTTTGAATCTGAGTGAATAGCTTGTATGTTGAGAACTTCTTTTGAGTGGGGGTGGGGGTGCGCTAAGCTTTACTTTCAGGTTATCTTGCTTAAAAAAAAGCTTAATTTTATGAATGAGTTACTTCGGTAGTTTTGTGATGATATATCTTTCTTACTTTCTTTAGCAGTCTTTTGGATAGATTTATCTTCACGAGTCCCTCTTTTAGAAGAGGAGAGAAACAGTGAAATCAATTTGAGGCTTAGTTGCAGATCTGTAAAGTGTATTTGATACAGAGTTGAATCAAATGAGTTTATTGAGTTACCTGCGGGTTTCAGGTTGCAAATGCTTTTGGTAGGTCTTCTTAATTAAGACTGAATTGCTCCAGTAAGAGGCAGAATCTTAGCCTGAAGGAAGTTACTCTACTTGCCTAACTGCCATGACAGACATATTTTGGGGATCTTCACGCTCTTCACCTTGGTAAAATATAGTTTTATACCCTGCCAAGAAAAAAAAGACAAACCTCCAGTGAACACCCCGGGATTACCTCCTGTAACTTTTCCTGAGAGCACCAGCTTAGTCCTGTTAAGTAGGCAAGGCATTTTAGCTTAATATGTTCCTTTGTTTTTTTAATTTGGTTGTTCACTAATTCAGTAAATGTTTATTGAGCATCTACTATGTGCTAGCTGTTCTTCTAGGTAGTGAGTATAGAGCAGTGAGCAAGATACATAAATTTCTCATCATGGAGCTTATATTCTAATAGCAGACAGATAAATAACAGTAAATCAGCAGATGATTATAACAATTTTAGGTGGCAGATGCTATAAAGAAAATAAAGCAGAGTAATTTATAGAAATTATGGGGGCATTAGATAATGTAGTCAAGAAAAGGTTTTTCTTGAGGAGTTGACATTTGAGATGAGTCATAAGTAAAAGAAAAAATCGAAATGGGCTTCGCTGGTGGCACAGTGGTTGAGAATCTGCCTGCCAATGCAGGGGACACGGGTTTGAGCCCTGGTCTCGGAAGATCCCACATGCCGCGGAGCAGCTAGGCCTGTGAGCCACAACTACTGAGCCTGCGCATCTGGAGCTTGTGCTCTGCAACAGGAGAGGCTGCGACAGTGAGAGGCCCACGCACCGCGATGAAGAGTGGCCCCTGCTTGCCGCAACTAGAAAAAGCCCTCATGCAGAAACGAAGACCCAACACAGCCAAAAAATAAAATTAAATAAATAAAAAATGACGTAAAATTACAAAAAAACAAAACAAAACAATATTGCTAGCGGAACTTCCCTGGTGGTGCAGTGGTTAAGACTCCGTGCTCCTAATGCAGGGGGCTTCGGTTTGATCCCCGGTCAGGCGCAGACAAAAAAAAAAAAAATTGAAATGAGAATAAAGGCAGCCATTCACAGAGCCGGAGGAAGAGTATTGCAGGCAGAGGGAGCGTCAGGGGCAGAGGTGCTGAGGTAGACACAGCGTCGGCGGGTGTGAGTGGAGTGTAGTGAGCGAAGCGGAAGAGTGGTGTACAGGGAGGCAGGGCCAGGTCCCGGAAGGAAAGACCTTGTAAGAGTGTACTGGGCTTTATTCTTCCTGCAGTGGGAAGTCATTGGAGAGTTTAGAAAGACAAGTAATATGATTTTATTTATGTCTAAAAAGATGGCATCTGCTGAATACAGAATAAATTGTAAGGTGGCAAGAAATAGTAAGAAAACTAACCGAAAGGCTCTTCACTCAGGCAATATTTATGGATCACCCAGACAGTATTCTAGGTATTGGGAATATAACATTAAAGAAACAGACCAAGTCTCTGCCCACATGGAGCTTACACTGTATTGGGAATAGTCAGACAGTAAACAAACGAGTAAGATGTGTCAGATAGTGATACATGCTAGGAAGAGACTTAAGGTAGGGATAGAAAGTGATGGAGCTGCTTGACCAGAAGGGCTCCTTTAAGAAGGGTGATGTGATGTTTGAGAAGAGACCTGAATGAAGTGAGGCCATTTTAGTAAATTAGGTCAGGGATGTGGCATTTCTAGAGTGGTAGCAGAAGTAAAATACACAATTCAAGGTAAACTTTCAAAGTAGAACCAATAGTACTTGCTGATGAATTTAATATAGGGGGTGGATAAAAGAGGAATCAAGAATGACCCCTGCATTTTTGGTTCAAGCACCTGGAGAAGTGATGATGCCATTTACTGAGATGGAGACCAGGGTGAGGATTGTGGATGGGGAAATGGAATCAAAATTCCTATTTTGTCTGTGTTAAGTTTTGGGTTTTAGTGGATATCCAAGTGGAAAAGAGAATTAGGCATGAATGGATGAATCTATCTAACTAAAAAGACATGTGCTTTAAAATTGTATACTTAGATACAATTAGCTGGGAGAAGAGGTCTGTGGGGAACAGAGCCTAAGGCTAAGCCCTGGGGCACCCCAACGTTTAGAGCAACAGTTCTCAGTTCTCTAAGCCTCTGTACACCCTTAAAACTTGTCTAGGGCACCAAAGAGCTTTCATTTGTGTGGGTTATAGTTGTTGATATGTATCATATTACAGATTAAAGCTTGGGGGACTTCTGCTTCTGGCCAAGACAGAATAACTGGGACCTGATAACAACCCCCCCGCCCCCCCCCCAAAAAAACAACAAACAACCACTGTAAATGGACAAAACATATGAAATAGTTTTCAAGACCTTAGACATTAGGTAACAAAGGACAGGAATCTCTGAGAGATGGAAAAATTTATTATACAAGCCCTATAATAGAGTTTCTAGGCTCCGTGTCGGGCAGGGAGATCCTAGGCAGAGCTTGGGGGGCTCTGAGTTAAGGAGAAAGAAAGACCAGAGAAACTGAAGGAGCTGAAGTTTGCAAGACAGAGTGCGGAGAAGAGAAAGTTGCACTGAAGAGAGAACCCCGGGGGTCTGCAGAAGGTCACCTTGTGAGTTCATTCAGTGCACAAAGTCTGTTCACAAAGCCCTCTGAAGATCACCAATATTTGGAAACTAAATAATACACTTCCAAATAACACATGGGTCTAAGAAAAATTAAAACCGAGAAATTTCAAAAATATTTATTAACTTATTTAAAAACAACAATAAGTTCATTATATTAACATAAATCATAAATGGCATATTTTGGTAAAAAGATAACTTTCCCAGCACAGAAAAATCAAAGTAAATGGAGATTTCTACTCCTAGCCCAGATGGAATAACAGACTGTATTTACTTTTCTCCCTTAAAAGCTGGAAAACCAGATGAAATATATAAATCAGTAGATTTTCAGATATTGGAAAAAGGTAGCACAGGACTGTTTCCCCTGAGAGAAAGAAAACAAATAAGATGGTGAGCTCTACAGGTCCAGCAGCTTGCAGGCAGCTTTAAGGTCCCGGGTGGGGGAACCTCAAAATAATCACTAAATAGGTACAAAAATATAAAATTAACAATATCCTATTGAAATTACCAGGAATTCAAAGAAGCAAAAAATAACATCCTAGAAAAGAGAAAAATCAATTAATAGAACCAGACCCAGCAATGACAGAGACGATGAAACTAGTAGATAAAACTGTTTAAACAACATTTACAAATATGTTCTTTAGAAGAAGGAAGAATGAGGGAGGGTCATGCTGAGTTGAGAAATGGACAGTATTAAAAAAAGACCAAAAAGGGAGTTCCGTGGCAGTCCAGTGGTTAGGAGTCCTTGCTTTCACTGACCCGGGTTTGATCCCTGGTTGGGGAACTAGATCCCAGAAGGTGCACAGTGTGGCCAAAAAACGAAAACAAAAACAAAAAAAACAAATGGAATTCCTTAGATGACATACATACTTGAATTGAAAAATATTCTGGCTGAGGTAAATGCAGATTAGGGAATAAATTGAACTGAATGAAAGGACATCATAGCAATGTGTGTTGCAGCTAAAGCAATGCTTAGAAGGAAATGTGTAGCATTAAAAACTTATATTAGAAAAGAGAAGAGGTTTTAAATTTGTTATCTATGCTTTCATCTTAAGAAACTAGGGAAAGAAGGGCAAATTCCATCCTAAGTAAGCAGATGGAGAGTAACAGTGAAGAGCAGAAATCAGTGAAATTGAAGACAGAAAAATAACAGAAAATCTATGAAACCACAAGCTGTTTGTAAAGGTCAACAAAATTGGGAACCCTCTAGCAAGCCTGATTAGGACAAAAAGAGAGAAAGCACAAATTGCCAATATCAGGAATAAAAGAGGGAGAATTACTAAGTATCCTATTGATATTAAAAGCACAGTAAGGGAATATTATGAATAACTTCATGCCAGTCAGTGTGGAAACATACATGAAATGGACAAGTTTCTTGAAAGACACAAATTACCAAACCTTACTCAAGAAGAAATAGATAAGGTTGAATAGCCCTATATCTAGTAAATGAATTGAATTTGCATCCCCAGGAAGAAAACTCCAGATCCAGTTGGCATCGCTGGTGTGAATTCTATGAAACACATAAGGAAGGAAATAATACCAATTCTACAAAATTTTTTCTAAAAAATTGAAAAGGAAGGAATACTTCCTACCTCATTTTATGAAGCTAAAGTTTCCATGAAAGTTAAAACCAGACAAGGGTAGTATAATAAAAAGTTCTGACCAATATTCCTCATGAAAATAGATGCAAAAATTCTTAACAATATTTTAGTAAATCAAATCCAGCACAACATAAAAAGGATAATGCATTATAACCAAGTGGAATTTATCCTAAGAATGCAAGATTGGTTTAATGTTAGAAAATTAATCAATATAATTCAGTGTATTAACAGAGTGGGGAAAAAACCACTATAATTTTATAGGTAGATGCAGAATAAGTATATGTCAAAGTTGAACACCCATTAGTAATAAAAACTCTCACTAAATGAGAATTTTTTAAATTCTTTAATTTAAAATTTTTTAAATTCTTTAATTTAAAAATTTAAATTTTTTAAATTAAATCTGGTATAGCAGGGATCCCCAACCCCTGGGCTGTGGACCGGTACCAGTCCACGGCCTGTTAGGAACCAGGCCGCACATCAGGAGGTGAGCGGTGGGCGAGCGAGTGAAGCTTCATCTGCCGCTCCCCGTTGCTCCCGTTACCACCTGAAACATCCTCCAACCCCGGTCTGTGGAAAACTTGTCTTCCATGAAATCAGTCCCTGGTGCAAAAAGGTTGGGGACCGCTCTGGTATAGGATATCTGAAAAACCTACAACTAACATCATATTTAATGGTAAAATATTGAATGCTTCTCTTCTGACTAGGAACAGGGTAGAGAAGTCTATTCTTACCACTTTTGTTCAGCATTGTACCGTGGGTCCTTGCCAGTGTGATAAGGCAAGAAAGAGAAGTAATATTCAGATTTGAAAGGAAGAAATAAGACTTTTTGTTCACAGTTGACATGATCATCTTTCACAAGTAGTATGAATCGTAAAAGAAAAAGAAAAAAGTGATAAATTATATTTCATTAAAACAAAAGCTTTTACACTTCAGAAGACAAATATGAAGGGACTTCCCTGGCGGTCCGGTTGTTAAGACTCCATGTTTCCACTGCAGGGGGCGTGGGTTCGATTCCTGGTAGGGAAACTAAGATCCCACATGCTGCATGGTGCGGCAAAAAAAAAAAAAAAAAAAAAAAGAGAAAAACGAAAATGAAAAAGCAAGTCACAGATTGTGAGAAAATATTGTAAAATTTATATTTGACAAAGTGCTAGTATCTGTATTATATAAAGAACTCTTAAAATTCAGTAAGTCCTAGGATGTATTTTTTAAAAGCGCAGATATTTAAACATCTTCAGAGAAGGAGATACTCAAATACCAAATAACCACATGAAAAGATATGGTTATTTTAGTGGCAAAAAAGAAAAAAGAAAGAAAGAAAGGGTAATCCCAAGTGTTGACCAGGATGTAGAGCTAATGGAACTCTTATACATTGCTGGTGAGAATGCAATATGATACAGCCACTTAGATAAACAGTTTAGTAGTCTGTTATGAATGGAAACATAAACCTACCTACCAGTAATTCTACTCCTAGCTATTTACCCAGCAGAAGTGAAAGCATATGTCCACATCTAGATTTTTATTTTTTTATAAATTTATTTATTTTATTTTATTTATTTTTGGCTGCGTTGGGTCTTTGTTGCTGCGTGCGGGCTTTCTCTAGTTGCGGTGAGCGGGGGCTGCTCTTCATTGCAGTGTGTGGGCTTCTCACTGCGGTGGCTTCTCGTTGCGGAGCATGGGCTCCAGGCGCATGGGCTTCGGTAGTTGTGGCATGCGGGCTCAGTAGTTGTGGTGCACGGGCTTAGTTGCTCCGCAGCATATGGAATCTTCCCGGACCAGGGCTCAAACCCATGACCCCTGCATTGGCAGGCGGATTCTTAACCACTGAGCCCCTAGGGAAGTCCCAATAGTTTACTTCTTTTTAGAGCTGAATGACACTCCACTCTCTGGATGTACCACAGTTTATTATCCATTAACCTAACGAAGGACATCTTGGTTGTTTCCTCTTTCCATTTTTAATGCACTCTGGCACTTTTTATTCTATTCATTTTTTTTGCGGTACGCGGGCCTCTCACTGCCGTGGCCTCTCCCGTTGCGGAGCACAGGCTCCGGACGTGCAGGCTCAGCAGCCATGGCTCACGGGCCCAGCCGCTCCGTGGCATGTGGGATCTTCCCGGACCGGGGCACGAACCCGTGTCCCCTGCATCAGCAGGCGGACTCTCAACCACTGCACCACCAGGGAAGCCCCATCCTATTCTTATTATTGTTTTAAGAAAAAAATGCTGGTCTGGATCTACTAAGTTGTTTTCACAACCCACACTCTGTTTCAAAAGCACGGTCCCGTCCTAGGCTTATTTGTATACAGTGGGAAAGATTCACAAGAGAGGGGGAAATAGATGATAGAGTAAAGGATAATTGCACATACTGTATCACTGTATTACAGTATGTATCACATACTGTAAGAAGGCCTTAGTGATGGCATCCAGAGCATAAATTAGCAGTTGGCCCTTAATTGCAGCAAGGATCACTGTTTCATGCTAACTGCCAGGAAGATACATCATGTGTGCACAGATGAAGTAGTGGTGGTTGGAAGACGACAGAGTTCCTGTTAGAACTTTTCTGTAGTTTCAAAGTAGTGTGAGCCCAACTGAGAAGGGAGTGTTGGAGGTTTGGAGAAAGTATAAAGTCGACATTTTGGAGAATTGTAAAGCAAAGTTTACTTGAGAAATGTAGAAAAGTTGTACGATAGTGCTGAGTGCTTGTTTGAGACTTACGGTCATGAATTTAAAGTGAGGCTAGTCAGTTCAGGTTAAATGAATGAATCCTGAGTGAATGTTAGCCTTTAGTGTTAATCTGTTCTTCATCCATGTTTGCTGCGTGGGTGTCATAGGTAGTTGCGTAAAAAGAGACATGAGATTTTACTTTGGGAGACACTGACTTCAGACTCACTCTGTGACTTAAAGTAAATGAGTATGTATCTCAGTGACATCACTTTAGAGGCTAGAGTCTGTCCCACTCTCGGGATCCTGGTTTTGGTGCACCCCTGGGTTCTTGGGCAGACCCAGAGATACTCTGGCTGTAAACGCTGCTCTAAAAAAAGAGCAGGTGAGGTGGTGAGGGCATGAAGGGCTTGACTTGGCACTAGAAAAGATGATGGTATTTCAACTTGGCGAGGCAGAAAGTTGGTATGATTCAAGTATTAAAAATCTTGAAGAGTATGACTTGGTTCAATGTGGGCTTATTCGTCAGCTCCTACCACTGTCTGAACCACTTAAAACTTTTAAGAGGTAAATTCAGGGCATTGAGCCAGCAGAACTGAGACTTCAAACTCTAAAGTTCTCCTTGCCAAATGGCAGAACTCCTAAAATGAGGTGGAGAAATGCGTGGGAACAATTTTATTAGTGATAATCTCTTGGCATTGTTCATTTTTTGAGGGGTTATTGGACTTCTTGGGCCAAAGCCAAAGCTGTGGTTGCCATTTACTTTTTGCTTTCCAGCCTAGCTGTAGGGGTAATTAGATTTAAAAAGAAAATCTCTTCTAAACCTGGGATTTTATTACTTTAGAAGATAAAGTCATTAAGCCTCCTTAGCTGTTATGAGATTACTTTAGCAAGTTTCCTGAGTCATTCTAAATCCACAATCCATAAGTACACAACGGAGGAGCCTTACTAGCAGGAGAAGCCTTACCAGCAGAATGGCCCAGGCTGATCTGCTTAAATTATGTCGACCCCATAGTGCTGTGTTACCCTTGCCTAACACAAACTACATAAGGATGGCAGTGGTGGCAGCCCATTGATTCTGGGGAGCTGAACAAGTACAAAGTAATTGTTCTCAAATGTATAGAGTTAAATAGGACTTAAAAGAAATCACCTAGCTTGTATTCTACATGAGATCTCACCTATTTTTGAAGAGCTAATTTTTTCTAGTAATCTTTACGGGCAGCTTATATTTTGCTGAAATTTTAACCAGTCTCTTATTTAAAATTTACCAGACACTTTGCAACCCAACACATTAGTTTCACTGGGAGTTTTCATACACATACCATGCACATAAATATGTTGGAATTAGGAGCATTCTGTCCCTAATGTCCAAAGAACAGTCACATGTATAGATCAGGAATATTGAAATGAATATGCAAATGGAGGGAAAACTGGCTTTTTCCAGAGGGGAACGGAAGTCAATCGAACCTTCACCAGACAGGATTCTGCTTGTCTATAGACAAGAATTGTTTTCCATTGTGCTCGGTTATCTACAATTTACAGAACTGTAACCTAGCTCAAGGGCAGTGGATGACTGGAATCCTGGGAGGGTGGCTCTAGAAAATGCATAGTTTTCAGCCGAAGCACAAATTTTCCCCTAAACCCAGTTATTCATGGGAATAACTACAGGGAATATGATGGGTACTGGAGGAAAACAGTCTCAAAACTTTGTGTTAACTACTTGCAGTATGAATCTTTCTAAAATGTATTTTTATAGGATCTACAACATCATTTTGGACCATGACTTAAGTGTTTAAGGTTGCTAGATAAGTAAGTACAGCCTCAGCTGTTTGAACCATGATTCAGAGTCACAAATAGATGTGTTCAAGTCCATGGTCGAATGACGAACAGCTACTCTTTATTGAGTAAATTAATGTACACTAATAATGGTGACCTGGAGGTCAGGCTTAAATTATCTTCAGAGGTGTTAAAGTAGTAGTAAATTAAGATTGGTTAATTATAATATCCTAAGATAAGGTAGATTGGTGGTGGTGGGGATCTTAGATTATTAAAGGGGTTCTGATAGGAAACAGGCAAGAAATGTGAAGGAAAAAGGGGAAATTAAAGTAGATATCCTGTGTTTTTATCCAACTTTCCTAGAAGCTTCTGCTTTTATACTCAGTGTTCTTCCTCTTAGTACTCGGTTGTGTCTGGGAAGTTAGAATGGTGTCTTTTGGTTATATTTAAGAAAACAGCATCTTTCATACTCTTATCAAAAAGCCTTTTTAGGGCTTCCCTGGTGGCGCAGTGGTTGAGAGTCTGCCTGCCGATGCAGGGGACACGGGTTCGTGCCCCAGTCCAGGAAGATCCCACATGCCGCGGAGCGGTTAGGCCCGTGAGCTATGACTGCTGAGCCTGTGTGTCTGGAGCCTGTTCTCCACAACGGGAGAGGCCACAACAGTGAGAGGCCAGCGTACGGCAAAAAGAAAAGCCTTTTTAAAAGAGTGGGATATGGCAAGAAACTACAGTTGCGAACTAGGAATATCATGTTTCAAGTTTGTATCTGAGGAAGGGGGAAGATATAAAAGAATGCTTCCTCAGCTCCCCAGGCCTTTTAAATTCGTTGTAAGTGTGTCCAAAGGGTGCTGTTCTTGAGCAAGCTTGTGTTATTCTTGGTGTTCAGTCCATCGGTTGTAGACATGTAACTTTTATAGTCCTTGATTTACTGAGAAGATCTTTTGAATTTCAGGTATAAAACATCAGAATGAATTTCAGCGTCTGGTGGATCAAGCCAAAAAAGGATATAAGAAAACTGTTGGAATGTCAAAAAAAAAAGTAAAAGAAGAAGATGAATCTACAGAAAAGCTATTATCTGTATGCGTGGGTAAGAGACTTTAACTAAAAACAGAAGTATATGGAATTTTTAAATTTTTAATATCAAAAGGAAAAAACAAAGGAATTTACTTTGGACTTAATTGGTATTTGAAATGGGCAAAAGTATTTTTAGACATATAGCAGTTGTTGGATGTAAACTAGGTTTATTACTCTGGGAAGAATGATCGTGGAGATGTCCTGAAGACACAGTTTCTAAAATCTGTCTTCCTTTCCATTAATGAGAAATCAGAAGTTTTTTAGTTGTTTAAGCTTGAGGTATAGGATTTATTGCTGCAGATCCTTAGGTATCCTACAAAGAGAATAAATTATTTTTATTATAGGTCGCTGGTAATAACTTTGGATGGAATGTTCTGCTAAAATATCTAAGGCTAGTACACAGCACATTCCAATTTCAACCCATTTTAAAATTTGAGATTGATATTATATTTGTGTTGCCAGGACTTTGGGCCAGTGAACAAAAAAACAATCATAATGGAGGAAAGTGCACAAGAAAATTCTTTATTATTTTGTCTTTATTGTGATAAAAATAAACAAAACATATTTATCATTTTAACCATTCATAAATGTACAATTCAGTGGCATTAAGTACACTCACGGTGTTGTGTCACCATCACCACTATTACACCCAAAACTTTTTCATCATTTCCAGTGAAAACTCTGTACCCATTAAATAATAACTCTTCCACTTTCCCCACCATTTCTTGGTAATCTCTGGTCTACTTTCTGTGTCTATGAATTTGCTTATTCTAGGTACCTCATATAAGTGGAATCATATATTATTTGTCCTTCGTCAGCTTATTTCATTAAGCATAATGTTTTCAAGGTCCCCATGTTGTAGCATATATCAAAATTTCATTATTTTTTATGGCTGAATTCCATTGTATCTATATACCACATTTTGTTTATCCATTCTTCTGTAATGGGTTATTTTCACCTTTTGGCAGTTGTGAATAATGCTGCTGTGTGCATTGGTGTTCATGTATCTGTTCAAGTCTCTGCTTTCCATTCTTTTGGATATGTACCTAGCAATGGAATTTCTGGTTCACATAGTAATTCTTTGTTTACCTTTTCAGAAACCACCAAACTATTTTCCATACTGGCTGCACCATTTTACATTCCCACCAGCAATGCTTGAGGATTCCAATTTCTCTATATGTGTGTCAACACTCGTTATTTTCCCTTTTTTTTTTTTTTTTTTTTTACTGTAGCCACCTTGGTAGATGTCAATTTGTATCTCATTGTGGTTTTTTGATTTGTATTTTTCTAATGAATAATGATGTTGAGCATCTTTTTATATGGTTAGTGGCCATTTGTTTTTCTTCTTTGGAGAAATGTCTGTTCAAGTCTTTTGCCCATTTTTTAATTGGCTTGTTTGTTTTTTTGTTGTTGAGTTTTAAGAGTTCTTTAAATATTTTGAATATTAATCCATTATATATATGGTTTGCAAATGTTTTTCAGCTTTTTTCTGGGTTGTCTTTTTGTTTTCAGGATAGTATCTTTTGATGCATAGAGTGCTTTATTTTGATGAAGACCAGTTTATCAATTTTTTCTTTTGTTGCTTGTGCTTTTGCTGTTATAGCCATGAAGTTGTTGCAAAATCAGTGTCATGAAGATTTTCCTATGTGATTTCTCCGAAGAGTTTTATAGTTTTAGCTCTTACGTTTAGGCCTGTGGTCCACTTTGAGTTAATTTTTGTATATGGTGTAAGTAACGGTCCATCTTCATCTTTTTGCATGTAGATAATGCAGTTTTCTGAGCACCATTTGTTAAAAAGACTGTCCTTTCTCTGTTGAATGCTTTTGACATCCTTGTTGAAAATCAATTGACCATGTATGTGAGGGTTTATTTCTGTACTCTGTGTTGTATTTAATTGGTCTGTATGTCTATCCTTACGCCAATGCTATACTGTTTTAATTACCATAGCTTTGTAACAAAGTTAAGAGTTGGAGTCCTCCAACTCTTGGGGTATGAGTCCTCCAACTTTATTCTTCCTTTTCAAGGTTGTTTTGGCCATTTGGTTCCCTTGAGAGTCCATGTGAATGTTACGATGGATTTTTCTATTTCTGCAAAAAGTGCCATTGGGATTGCATTGATTAGTTGCTTTGGTTAGTTGACATCTTAACAATATTAAGTCTTCTGTTCCATGAACACAGGATGTCTGTCATTCATTTTTGTCTTTTTAAAAATTACTTTCAACAATGTTTTGTAGTTTTCAACATGCAAGTCTTTCACCTCCTTGGTTAGATTTATTTCTGAGTGTTTTATTCTTTCAGTGCTATTACATTCTTTATTTTTGTCCTCAGTTCTTTTGGTGTCATGTAGTAGGTTGCTGCCTGAGTATAAGTATATACTTTATGGTCTTTGTGAACAAGTTAAATTTGTTCATTGCAGTTGTTAAAGGACGTTGTCAGAGAGTAGTTGAGGTCCTGAGAAAATCTGGCTTAATATCTCGGATTAAGAGAATATTTTTGTTTATTGGCTGAATCTCTTTTGAAAATGATTGATTGCTTGTAGTCAGGGGTGGTGTATTCTTTGTGTTTGTGCACATGAGTATTGCTCTGTCTGGGGTTCAGCGATGAGTGCTGCTGGTAGATAGCTGCGCGTGAACGCGTGTGTCTGGGAGGGGTGGGGAGTGTGAGAGAGAGGCAGACAGACTGGCACAGACCAAAAGGTTGGGCTTTTTTTTTTTTGTGGTACGCGGGCCTCTCACTGTTGTGGCCTCTCCCGTTGCGGGGCACAGGCTCCAGACGCGCAGGCTCAGTGGCCATGGCTCACGGGGCCAGCCGCTCCGTGGCATGTGGGATCTTCCCGGACCTGGGCACGAACCCGTGTCCCCTGCATCGGCAGGCAGACTCTCAACCATTGCGCCACCAGGGAAGCCCAGGTTGGGCTTTTTATAGCATCATACAACCAGTGTAACTTTTGCTCTTTAGAGTAAACTTGCTCATTAAAGTGCCAATATAAGTGAACAAGGTATGTGTCCTGTTAAGTAAAACCTTCATCTGTTTTTGTTACTTTACATTTCTTTAGGGAGGTTTAATGTCGGGCCCTCATGTTTTCGGCTTTATTTGGAGTTCTGTCCTGAGATCCATGGGCAGATATGAAGGATAACTGACTTCCGTTGCCCCCAGTTGTTGAATGATATTTGTCTGCAAGAGGGAATTTATCCTGTAGAAGCTTATATAAGAGGGGAAGAAGTAAGAGAAGAATATAAATCAGGTGCAAAAATAAAAGGTAGTTTTATGTTGAATTCCTGCTCCGTGGTTTGCCGGCTTGATTGCATTCTCCCAGCCAGTTGAGTGATAGAGTTGCCTGGGTTCACCGGGTTTACTGGGTGATTGATTCCTCTCAACTGGTCCTAGGTGTCTGTTTACAAGAGAATATCCTAGAGATCCTGGATGGTCCTTTTAGTTGACTGCATGTTTCCCTTTCCCAGGTAAACATTAGAGGGTACAGTTTTGTTTTGGTAATGAGCAGGCTTAGCGAAAGCCAGACAACATCAGGAGCTTATTTTTAGAAATTGTACTCTTGTGTGATGTAGGCTGTTCACGAGGGTAACAAAAACTTATAATTGTTTCTGGAAAAATCTTGACCATATGGAGTTGGAAAGGTTTTTGTTTATTTGTTTGAAGAATCTTATTCTTTTTCCATAAACTTTATCTTTATAACAAAACCTTGACAGTTCTCATTGGTGTCCTTTGTTAAAGGTCACTTGCCTCCACAAGTGCATGAGTGATGTGTGAAAGCTCTTCTTCTCTGTGAGCAAACCCATGAAAGGGGACTCTATCCCAGTAGCACGTGTCAGGCATGTCAAGAACTCACTTGGTCCCTGAATCTTAAAGCCAGCACAAGTGAAGTCCCAGCAGAGCCCTGAAACACATCTTGAGGGAGGGGCCTGGACACTGAAGAATCCTGCACAGAGATGATTTTCTGCACTCATATTCACAGATATTTGGTCACATCTGCATGTCATCTTCCTGCAAACACCGTGTCTGTATCCCCCCAGCTTTCCTGGGCCTTTATCTTTATCTGCAGTAAGAGACCTCGGAAAGTGAGAATATGATAAGGGATGTGTAGAAATGTGACATGTGTTGGATCAAACAGATATATTGGTTATGTCTTATTAGTTTTTCTCTTCCCCAGTGAATGTTAGATTCTATGTAACAGATTTAGAAAAATGTCCAGATGGATTCACTACCATTCAGCAGTCAGTGACAAATATTGTGCTTCTCTTATTAATTGAATCTTTAATCCTTTTTTGTCATGTTTCTTATGTTTATCACTCTTCTCTGATCTGTGAAATATTCAGGAATTCTTTAGTAATACTGTAAATAAAAGCCTCATTAGAATGATAAGGTTCTCCCTGCTCCTGGTTTTAAAGAACATTTTATTTTTGAATTAATTAATCTGGAAATACATTGGGTGGACAGTATAACCAGATAGCACCAGTGTAGTGCTAATTCTTACTCTCTGGCTGTCACTAGAGTTTTGGAATCAGTGTTCCATAAACTCCTATTTTACCAAATAGGAATATTAAATGTTGTGGAAATAATAAATACACAGAGGTTGTAAATTTGAAGGTACTCTTAAATGTTTCTTTTTTTTCTTTCTTTCATTTCTTTTTTCCTTTTTAGGACAGGAAGATAATAAAATGAAATTCTCAGATATACCCTCAGTAACAAACCACTTCCCTCAGTCAAAGCTGGACTCCCCAGGGAAACTAGAGCCTGACAGACCAGATGATTCTTCCAGTTGTACTGATATTCAAGAGGAAGCTCTTTCTTCACCAGAGTCAGAGTCATGCAATAGGTAAGAAACTTGCAGTAGTTGATTATTTTAAATTTCTGTTTTCTATGCATGCTAAGAGACCAGCACAAGTAGCCAGAAAATAGCTTTGTGCCCTGGTGCCATTCCTCATCTCCTTCCACTGTCTCCTGCGCTTTGTAGGGTTCACAGAGGGATCAGGGCGGGATGTGGGGCGTATGTGCAGCAGTCACTGGGGACTTCGTCTTCTGCTCTGTAGGCTTTTTTTTTTTTTAGTTTTTTAAAATTGTTACTGGAGTATAGTTGATTTACAGTATTGTGTTAGTTTCTGCTGTACAGCAAAGTGAATCTGTTACACATATATCCACTCTTTTTTTAGATTCTTTTCCCATATAGGCCACTATGAGTATTGGGTAGAGTTCTTTGTGCTATACAGTAGGTCCTTATTAGTTATCTATTTTATATATAGTAGTGTGTGTATGTCAATCCCAGTCTTCCAACTTTATCCCTTCCCCCTCCCCCTTATCCCATGGTAACCATAAGTTTATTTTCTGCATCTGTAACTCTTTTTCTCTTTTGTAGATAAGTTCATTTGTACCCTTTTCTTAGATTCCACATATAAGCAATATCATACGGTATTTGTCTTTGTCTGTCTGACTTAGTTCACTCAGTATGACAATGCCTCGGTCCATCCATGTTGCTGCAAATGTAGCCTTTATATAGATATTTTTCCTAGAGTTAGAAAAGAGAGCCTGACTGGCAGTGAAATTTTTATCAAAAGAATGAGTGAAGGAGGTAAACACAGCTACACTAGAAAGTAGAGGTGGCCAGAAAGACAAAAGAAAGAAAAATTTAATTGAGCAAATAGAATGGATGGGGAACCTTTTACAATGAGAGATTTGGAGGTGAGTCATTTTTCCAAAATTTTTAAAAGACAATTTAAGAAGATGATGTGTTTTTGAAAGATGACATAGTGTTGTGTTATAGTTACCATTTTGTGTTCTCACCATTCACTTTATATGATAAATGCTACCCATGTTTCTACCTCATCTTTGTAACTTTTTTTAGTAGATGCAGCATTCTGTTGGGTTTCTGTACCATAATTGACCAAACTTTTAAATTTCTATTGTATTTCTACATCTTCCCTAGTGTTTTTTATACTTACACACCTAAAGCTGTGGTAGAGCTCTCCCTATAGGAAGTCTTTTGTTTCTAATGAATTACTCCCTTAACTTTAGCATCATTTTGACCTTGGTAGGTGGTGTTGTTGCCTTCTGAATGAATTGTACCAATTTTAAATGCTAACAGCAACATGTTATTTAATCTTTGGTATTTGTTCATTTAAAAATTGTTCACAGTACTCTAGAATGATAGATTATGTCTAGTCTAAAATATCAAATTAAGAAGAAATTTTTTTATGAGAAGAATATACCCAAGGACCCTCTGCTTTCCTAGGGTTCTTGGAAAACAGCTTCAGGTTATTCAGAATCAAGTATTAGGAAGGGAAAATCTTCTCATTTTGCCCTGAACATTTTCAAGATCAGATCGGGATCAGTTTTTTCCCGAGTTGGGTAAAGGCAGAACATACGGTAGCCTGAGTTTCTGCAAGACTGTGGCTCTGCTGCACAGTTACTCTGGATCAGGCCATTCCTGTAAGTTCATTGGGTAGTGTTTGCTTTTAAACACAAAACTTATCAGAGTACAGGGTAGAAACGGAGAAGAAACAGAGTTCAGGGAAATAAGAGTGAGTTTTTAAGCATAGTCACGAGATGCCCGAATGTTCTGGAATGCCAGGATGAAATAGGACATTTTAATAAATTTGGAGTGGAGGGTGGAATGGAGGAAAATGAAAGGGGAGACACATGGCAGCCAGATGTATTTTTATCTTGTGGTGAGAGTGTGGAAAACAGGATGAGTTTGTTGGAGGTGTTGGCCTCAGACAGACTTACAGGCATCACTGAACTGTGAGAGGGTTATTAAACCATTGAATTTCTTTTAAAGTAGGCTCTTATATGCTTCCACACTTTAATTAGTTATGCATGTATATATGTCTACACACACACACACACACACACACACACACACCCCCCCAATACACCCATGACCAGTGGAACTACCTGCTAATTGTGAATTTTTAACAGCTTTATTGAGATATAATTTACATACCATACAATTCACTCATTTAAGTGACAATTCAGTGGTTTTTACTGTGTTGCCAAAGTTGTGCCACCATCACCACAATTTTAGAGCATTTTCATCACCCGGAAAAGAAACCTCATCCCCATGAGCAGTCACTCCACAGTTCCTCACAGCTCTGCTAGCTCCTGGCAACTACTGATCTACTCTGTCTCTATTGATCTGCCTGTTTTGGACATCTCATATAAACAGGATCATACAATATGTGGTCTTTTGTAACTGGCTTCTTTTACTTAGTATACTGTCTGCAAGGTTTATCCATTTTGTATCATGTTTCAGTACTATATTCCTTTTTCTTTCTAAATTATATTCCATTGTATGGATATGCATTTTATTTATTCATTTATTAGTTGATGGACGTTTGGGTTGTTTCTAATTGTAGTTTTGACAAGGACAAAAATCACTGACTTTGTTTGCACACTTTGGAAGCTTAGCTTTAGAGACCGAATATGAGGATTTGCGTGGCTTGCCTTGAGAAATCGGTCAGTGTCTGGTACTCATATCTCAAGTATAAAGAAGTGTTACACACATTGTAAATATTAAATATGTTAAACTTTAAAATTTTAATTTAATTAAGTACGCTTTTATACCCTCCTTTTAATTTGCCCTGTCATTTTGTCAGTGTAAGGTTTTTTACATTTAAAATGTTGTGTCTGTTCCTTATATAAGACCTAGAAACTCAGGCTAAAGGGAGAGTGGGAGTACAGTGGTATTTGCTTTGATACCAGGGCGGACCACTGGGCAGCCGATTCCCGAGTGGACCGTGGAGGAGGAAGTGTGCAGGGGGAGCAGCCGTGGTGCAGCAGGAAAGTACAGGCTTACGTTTGAGTGGCTTCGGGTCAGGATCTGCTGGGTGATTTGGGAGTCAATCTTTTGAAGTCCATTTCCATAGCTATGAAAAGCATGTATAAATATCTTCTGTCTCAGATCTGTTGGGAAGATGAAATGAGATAATAGATGTGAGGGTCTTTGATAAATATATGATTATTATTCTGGTTTTATAAAGACCAAATCAATTGAATTTTCTTCAGTAATACTTTAAAACTTGGGTCTCTAGGACTGGATATTTCAGAAATGCTTTCATAGTCCTCTATTCCTTCATTCTAATTCTTAGAGTAAATCCCACAATTTATTTTTTTTTTCCTACTTCCGTTCTGAACTTTAGAAAGTTGTGAGCCTGGGCTAATTAGTTCCATTGAAAATTCATTTAATTCAGCCTCAGCTGGGTGCTCACCACCTAATTTACTCCTTATTGCATTTCCTACCCAGTTGCCTGTGTCTGTTTCCTCACTTTGAATGAACACCTTGTCTCCCAGTTCACCAAGGCAGCTAATCTGACCTGTCTCCAGATCTTCCTTTCCATTTTAAGGTTTCTTGTAATTTCTGACCACTTCTTTCTGTTAGTTGTAAGAGAAAGATATATTTCTTAATACATTTCTAAAGACATATTCTTTCTTAAGATGAATGCATCCACCTCCTCTGAGACTTTGCTCCATCACTCATGTCTTAAGTTTGCTCTCAGATGACGCTTTTTCGTAGCCCTTCCTCCGATCTCTTCTCTTATTCTTCCCACTATGCAGGAAGTAATTTTGACTTCCTCTGTGAATTCCTGTAGCAGCGTCTCTGAATTCCATAGCAGTTTGTCTAAATCAAATCTTGCCTTGTATTATAGTTATTTGACTATCCTTGTCCTTCCTATTATTACTCATCAAAGTCCTTAAGAATTGAGTCTGTCACTCATTTAAAAAAATATCTCCTGCCTTGGGTCACTACACGACCATTATTAAGTGAAGGATTTCTTGATTCTAAGGTGTACATTTTCTGTTTTACATTTTAATGTCTGAAATTGTGATAGGTACAGTGATCAATGGCGTTTTACAGTTGCTGCCAGCCAGGTGGTAGTTGTGATATACTTGCCAGTGTGTGAGTTTCAGTTGAGTTACATGTATTGTTAACATTACATTGGTTTGTCATTTAAAATGTCTTCAACAAAATAACGAGAAAAAAGTTGTGTACGAAGAAAGTAACAAAATACAGCAGGGTGAAAGTTTGATGTTAGCGAGGTAGTGTTCACTGTTGGATGAATGACTGTATTTCTGTATTTTCTTGCAAAACAGTCAAATGATTTACAAGACCTGAAGATGCCCACAAGTGTCTGAAGACTTGTTACGTTTTGTTAGTGAACTATGTGCAAAGGATTGCTTGTTTGTTACATGATCTACTGAAGGCAGGAGAAATGGTCACATCCCTTGGAATAGATGGGAAAAATTTCAAAGTAATAACAGTGAGCCTGACTGATTCATCTGTTGCAAAGACTATTGTTTGGGTGTCAAGTATCAATTTGTCAGACATTTCTTGCTGTCTTTGAACAGAAGCTGCTCATCTTCCAGTCACAGGTTATGTGATTGAGAAAAACAAAATTATGAGTTTAGTTTGCAGAATGGGTGTCAGTGCCTTAAATGAAATGCCTGGAGACAATTGTCAGGTAATTTGGAGAAATGCTTTATCTCCAGTACTTTTGGTGGTACGGAGGATGACTTTGTGAGGGAAAAAACAGACATCGTAGACGTTGAGTCAAAACACAATGAAGAGGGCTTCCCTGGTGGCACAGTGGTTGAGAGTCTGCCTGCCAATGCAGGGGACGCGGGTTCGTGCCCCGGTCCGGGAAGATCCCACATGCCGCGGAGCGGCTGGGCCCGTGAGCCATGGCCACTGAGCCTGCGCGTCCAGAGCCTGTGCTCCGCAATGGGAGAGGCCACAACAGTGAGAGGCCCGCGTACCGCAAAAAAAACAAAACAACAAAAAAAAAAAACACGATGAAGTGTAGGGCTCCAAATCTGAATATGTTTTAGGAATACTTTAACCAACTTATTTCAGTTTTTAAAAAAATATATGTACAACAATGGTATAAGATAAAAACCTATGTCTACATATGTTTAAAAGAACTCTGGATATGTAAACATTAAAAATAATGGTTCCTCTTACCATTAATGTTGTCTTAGATTTTTGAAATGTAGTATCTGAATATGAATAAGGTCCCTAACTCACTTTAAGCATAATTTTACCACCTAGTTGGAAACTAATAAAGTCGGTCATAACACTCATAAAGTTGGTGGTAACCTGGCAGAAGGCTGTCACAAAGTATAGTGATCCATTGGTTAATGCCAGTGCGATTTAGTGACTCTAAAATCTAAATGGTCAAGAGAGATACGCAGTTGATTAGGATAATTAACACCTTAGAAATCAGGACAAGAATTCAAAGTGAAAAGGGACCCATCACAACCAAATGCCTTTAGTGGAATCAAAGCATTTCAGAGATTAGTGGTCTTTATTTGTCTGGTCCAACATTTATTTTCCATAATTCAGACATCACATGGAAGGGCGATGAGACATGACACTCAGTGACTTTGTTCAGATCTTTTCCAACCCTAACATTCTGTAATCCTTTTATTTTTGACAAGTTAATAGTTGATACATTATCTGTGTTCTTTTACCGCTTGACCATTGCAGACCATGAATCAACCTTCTAGAATTATGCTTATTCCTTGTACATTGAAGTGTTCATTTTTTACGAAAATTTTCTCATTTTCTTTTTATGATAGTTTTATTGCTTTCACTGTAAAGCCCTAGATTTTCAAAACAACTTTTAATTTAGATGTTATGCATGCTTATTGTGAAAAATAGAAAATTTAGGTAAACAAAAAGTAAGAGTCCAGTAAAATTTTATCAGCCAGAAAGAACTGTTAACACTTTCATATGTACATTCTTCTAAAGACAGCAGTATGGGTACATGGATACTTAGAGGAACATTTTTAATACAGAAGCATCATACTATTTTGTAAATTTTTATGCTTTTTTTTTCTCTTTTAAAGAGACAAGTCATGCTGTTTTAGGTCTAATGTGAGTGAAAATAAATTGTGAGTTGTTTTTTTAATTTATGTAGTCATGCTGTAATACAGATTATAGATCTTATTGAAGTACACTGTTGGTTTTCTTTGTGTTAGAGCAGTATTTAAATTTATGTAATATGCCAGATTGACAACTAAGAATAATCTTACTTTAAGATCCAATAGGTGTATCTAATCCAAATAATTACTAGGATGAAATTGTTGCTAATTTGTTTCTTAACTCGTAAATAAGTACCTCTTTTAGAGTTTTAATTATTAATGTTATATTGATTCTTTCTTGCCAAGTTGAAGACAGATGATAAAAAAATTGATAAGAATTTTAGATTTTTGTACAGCCCCTAGATGACTTCCGGGAGTTCAAGAGACTTGTCCAAATTTCTGTAAATTCACTTATTGTTCTTCTTAAGAAGAGAGGGCTTTTGTTCCCTGAGTTTTGGCAAGCAGAAAAAACTCCATTTTTATTGAGTGCTAAGTTATAAGAAAATATGCTTTTGATTATGACCCTAGAGAGGAAGCTTTAATCTTCATGTAGAGATGAATAGTGGTCATGCTGTTCTTTGGAAGAACCTTTAGATAATTATTTAAAAAAAATATTTATGCACTTTAATTCTAGGCAATATAAGTTAAAAAGAAACTTTTTATGTAACTGGAAAAAATTGAGTAATGTCATAGATTAGGTAATATTATATCAGTATTCAATTTCCTGATTTTGAAAATTTTATTATTGTTGTGTAAGTGAATGTACTTGTTCTTAAGAAATGCACGCTGAAGGGTTAAAGGGACATGATGGCTGAAACTCTCAGTGCTTAAAAAAATAACGTGTATGTGTGTGAGTGTACACACACAGAGAGAAAGAGTGAGAAAGCAAATGTGGCAAAATGTTAGCAATTGGAAAATCTGGGTGAAGGGTCTAAGAGTCATTTTTTTTGTAAGTGTGAAATTGTTAAAATTAAAAAAAATTATTGGAAAGGGTCATTTTCCATAATCAGAGAAGCTTGTTTATACCAGAAGATTTTCTAAAGGAAAGATTTATAGTTACGATTTTATTGGCTAAAAAAAGTGGTAGCCAGGGATCTACATGGGATGCTGAGTATTGTTTTCAGTCTCTGAAACCATATTTATTTCAGTCAGTCTGTTCAGGACTGACCCAACATGGTTACCTCAGCTTTGGTGTGTTAGAGAGTGTGGGCTAATGAAGCAGGGACTTTGATTTCAGTAGGAATGAAGAGTATCACAGAGACCACCTAATTTCACTGCTTGGTAACCTGTAACCTGCGTGAACCTTCTTGCAGATGCCAAGTGCTGGTCATAAAAGAACCTGGGTCAGATAAGGTGTGCATGAGTACATTTTAACTTTTCACACTTCCTGGCCAAAACCATTACCTCTTTTTTGATGCTAGGTCAGTAGCACCATCAGTGTAGGAATTACAATACAGACAGGCACAGAACACCGGAAACTTTGACAAAGAGGCGTATTAACTGTGGGCCGTGCATTTCATATATTTTGGTACAACTTTTCCTCACTTTTCAGTCATTTTTCCAAGAGCTATCTGTCCAAACTTCTTAAGAGCAAGAGAGCAAAAAACAAAAATATGTGAAGAAATCTTGATTACAATTTGTTGGAAACTTTAAGGAGTAGTTAAATTTCAGCTTTTCTTAAATTCTGAGTCAATTGGAGAATGATGGGGAAATTGTAAGAGAAAAAGTGCCATTGTGATACTCATCTGAGGAATGTAGAGTACTGGCACCATCAGCCTGTTGATGAGACCACGCTGAGTTTATTGCTTGTTGAAGGGAATGGGAAACACTGCCTCTATCATCAAAGTGGCCTCTCAGCCAGAGGGGCAAAGCTGACTTGTGTGTTGAGATGACGATTTTGGTTTAGTCAGTTCTTTCAGTGCGGGTCTTGGTTAGGATTGGGTAAACCTGATAGTTCAGAATTGGTGAGTACAGCAAGATGAGGATTCCTGAGGAGAGGAGCTCCAAGAGTCCTTGGGGGATGTCCCTTGATGCTTGCTATTGAAAAGCTGATGGGTTTTGTAGGAGACTTTTGGACTCAACAGTATGTGAGTGCTAGGAGTGTTCTGTGTTATATCACTTAGTCCACAGGCAAGCCCATTTTAGAGAAGTGGAAATGAAAGGTCTAAGGGGTCACATAAGCAGCTTAGGGTTGTACGCATGGTAGATGGCAGTACCAGGACTTGAGCCGAGGTCTAGTTGACGTCAGAGCCCAAGTTTTCCTGACTGATAATGCTTATGGCCAAGCCGGCTCGCTCTTCACATTCTTGAAAGAGTGTAAACATGCCGTGCTTGAAATGTTTGGGTTTCCTGAGAAGCAGACCCCGAGACAAGGATTTGAGTGGAAGTGGTTAATTTAGAAGGTGAAAGAACCACACCGTAGGGAGTGGGGAAGTGCGACAGGAAAGGGAAGATAGCATTTAAGGGGCATATTATCAAACCAGACGTCCCTGTGAACGACGGGGGTTTATCCCTCCTGGGAACTGGGAGCTGGTTTAAAACACACCTGAGTTGTCCCACCCAAGGCAAGGGGCAGGGGTATGTCGTTTGGTTGGGGGCTGCTCCCTGCTGCTTCTAGCCTTTCATGCTGGCGACAGAGCTGGCTCCAGCACGTCAGGCAAAGGCGCTTACGTTTGGAGATCAAGTACATCAGGGGATGAGGGCAAGGGGATAGGGGCAGGGCACTAGTGGGATCTGCCCAGGCCGTGATTCCAACTGAAGACAGGAAACTGGTTTGGTTTTCTGTAGACTCTATTAATGCAAACGGGGTACTGTAGACTTCTGTCTGTATCTCGGGCCCAAGAGAAGGCAGGAGCGGGGGTGGGGGGAGTCCCAGAGCTCATTGCCCCTCTGTGCCCCTGTTTGCCAAGCTCACTTGCCCGTCGCTGCCAGGAAGGGGAGACGTAAGGGTATTTGGGGGCTGTTGTATAAGTGGTAGACGAGCAGATGCCAGGGAGAGAAAGGGACAGATAATCTCGAAAGCTCTGAGACAAATGGGTCCACAAACTGCTGGAGGAAAATGTGTTTGTTGATGAGAAACAATTTACTTTTTCCTCTTGTGTGATAGATAATGAACTGAAGTATGAAGTAATCTTTTTTTATCAAACTGAAGTTCACCAACATACTAAATAAAAATCTCTGGGTCTTAGGCAGGAAAATCACAAGCACGGAACTGGGAGTTCTTTGATTGTCGGGAATATTTCCTCGTTATCCTGGTTTGTTTCTCCCGGCGGCAGTTAGAGCACTGTTAGTGGGCCTTGTGGTCTCTGTGGATGTCCTCTCCGCTTTGGACCTGACTCTCCAGGGTGTGGCAGAAGAAGCCAGCTGGTCTTTCTGGGGAAAGTCTTTAGAAGTACCTCATTAAAAGGTGACAATATTGTGTGCCTTTGAATCCTCCTTGGACAAAAAGCGGGGGAGAAAGCTAACCTTTTATTTGGCACATTTCATAGCAATTATTTTTAACTGTTTTTTACACAGAATTGCTTCTTCATGATTAAGAATTAGAAGGTATTTTGAAGTACACTTCTCTGTACTCTGATTTGCACTGATGTGTGAACCTTAAATATTTCTCTAATATGTATTTGCTGGGGTTTTTCCCTGACTTATTTCAGAAGACTTTTGTCTAATTCTGCTCGTCCGTAGCTTAGCGTTTTCATCTGTAGCTTAGCGTAATATTTTTTTTCTGTCATGTTACTTGTGTGTATTTGTCTTAAGTGGATGGCAAATGGGAGTCAGGTTTCTGACTGTTGAAGGGGAGACTACAGACAAATAAGGCTAAAACTATCCATGTGGTAGTGGATTAGAATTGGAGACCTTAAAATGAACTCACATTTAGCTTAATATAGAGTCAGATGGATACATACAGAAATATTTATAGATCTGTGTGTGTAAGTGAGCTAGTTATTTTACACATGGGTTTCCTTTTTCTGTGAGCTGCCAGGGCCGAGAAGCAAGGGCAGCACAGCTGCAAGGAGCACACCTAGTGCCCTGATCTTGGTATTTAATAACATTTTCCAGAAGAAGGAACCAGTGCTTCTTGGAGAAATGGCTGAATCCAGGGCTGGGGCAGGAAGCAGGGAAATGCTAGAAAAAGAGACAGAAAAGGGGGGAAGGAAGGTGAGAGGAAAGGAAAGGGAAAAGAAGGGGAGAAGAAGAGAAAACAAAAACCTGACAGACATACCTCAGCCAAGAGGTCAAGGTCAGCATCAACAGCAGTGTTCTGTTGATGGCGTGTGTGCTCTTGGTGTGATGCCCTGGAAATGACACATTCCCTCTGTGGTCTTCCTCCTCCAAACTCAGTAACCTCAGTCAGACTGCGTGAAAAACATCAGACAAACTCCAGCTGAGGGTCATTCTGCAAAATGACCTGACCAGCATGCCTCAAAACTGTCAAGGTCATCAAAAACAAGGAAAATCTGAGAAACCAACACTGTCTGGAGGCAGCTAAGGAGATATGACTACTAACTGTAATGTGGTGTCCTGAATGGGACACTGGAACCAAAAAAGGACATTAAGTAAAGACTAAAGAAATACAAGTCAAATATGAACCTTAGTAATAATAACGTATTAATATTGCTTCATTGGTTGTAACTAATGTATCAGACCTAATGTAGGATGTTAACAATAGAAGAAACTGGGTGTGGGGCATATGGGAACTTTCTGTACTATCTTTGCAACTTCTCTGTAAATATAAAACTATTCTAAAATTAAAGTTTTTTTTTAAGTACATTACAACATCAAAATAAGGAGACATAGTGGCATGAAAATATTCAAAGAGTGTATTGAATACTGGAAAACCAAAGTCATCGAAACATTTTCTTCAGTGGTAAATTGCACAGTTTCTAGGTTGTAGTAAGTTTAGTTATTGAATTCTTTTTTTCTTTCATTTAATAGTACGTATTACATTTAGTCATATAAATTAATAAAGCCCTGTGGAGTATGTTCCATAAGGTGCATTATTTTGTACTATGTTAAAATTTAATCCATAAATGAAGCGTGAAGGAAAAATTCTGTTTTCCTCTCGGTTGTCTTACTTGTTTTATCAGTTTTGCTTTCTTGTGCTAATGTTTTTACTTTATAGACTGATTCCACCTCAGAGGATGTAGCTAACCCGGCCTTTACGTTTCATCAAAAGAGAAAACATGCACCGTTTACGATAGGCCTTATCATCTTCAGTTACCATGTTTTCATTAGTGAATATATACTTGTAAAAGTGGTTTGAGTAGTGATCCTCCCAGAACAATGTGAAAGTACAGATAGTTTTATCTTTTCTCGCGTTCTCATTGGCAAAGGGTATTTGCTGTTAAATAATGAGGTTTTCTTCTAATCTCAGATACTTCATGTTGGCACGTTTTAAGGATTTTTTTTTTTAATGCATTTTCACTGGGTAATCTGATGGGCTTCTTTATAGTAGCTTTTTTTGTTTTTGTTTTATAATAAATTCATGATTTTTCAGCATTCTGAGTCAACCCTAGGTGGTAGATATTTTTCTTTGTTTTCACCAAATTCATGAACTGCCATGATATAAAGACCCTCTGTAAAATTACTTTGCGCCCTTCAATTTTCTGTATCAGGAGAGAGTTTTACAATTCCATAGTGGTTGCTAACTTGCGTATCTAAAATGCTTGTTGAAATTGGCAGTCCCTTCTAGGTTCCACACTTGTCACATGATACCTTCATTGTCATAGCTTGTAGCAGTGTCTGATTGTCACCGGAGGTTTTGGTACGATGACTGTAGTTGTGAGAGTTTGGGTTGGCATGACGCGGTAATACTTGCTATTTGCATAAGGTTGAAGTTTTTAAAAATGTGTTTCCCTTTTTAGTTTTTCAGACATTTTGTAAACCATATAGGAATTCTTGTTTCAATGTGCTTCTTTGTATATTTGGCTTGATTCATAAAACAGATATAATCTTGACTGGTTCAGAGTTTAGTTCTTCATTAAAAAAAAAAAAAAAGAGTAGGCGAGAACGTATTTTTCAGAATGCTTGGAGCAGAGTAAGTATGAGACCTTGAAGGAACTACCAGTTCCTTCTAAATGTTAGAGGATCAATAGTTATTTTGGATCAGCACTCCCAGACCCCCAAGCATAGGCAGGCAGTTAAGACCTTTCTCTAGTTTAACACAAATTGTCAGAATCAGAATCCTTTAGTCTTGTTCTGGTGAATGAAATTGGATGAACTAGAAATGATATGTAACTTGTACATCATGCTGTTGGAATTTGTATTTTCAGTGAATTGTTCAAGTTTATCATTTGTTATAGTCGACTTGAAAGTTAAAGTCAGAGCTTTTTTCCTGCCTTCTCAATTTATACTATCTTTGCTTTTAAATCAGAAGAACACATGTTTTGAGGTCTCGTTGGAGACCTTCAGCACCTGGGAAGAAGGCACGTTAGGATAGAATACAAACATTTTCAATTTCAAAGATACCTTGAGAAATCACTGAATGTAGTAGCTTCATATCACAGGTAAGGAAATGGAGGCATAGAGAGGTGATGTGACTTTTCTCAAATCATTCACCAAATAGAATTGAAGCCAGTAATTCTCAGCCCAGATTTTGCCCCGTTATAACATGAATTGCGTCAGAATTTTTATCTTGGGTGCCATTGATTCCTTTGTGAGTAGAACAGCATTTTAATTGAGTTATTTAAAATGGCAGTTAGACATAGAATGACCATATGTTCTGGTGTCTCTGAGATTGGCTGGTTCCCACTTATTCTCTTGGCATCATTATTAGTAGTACCCTGTATCACTCTCCCCAGTGTCTGGGTTTAGATGGTAGATTATATGGTTGTCCTGTCAGAGGGACATGCTGTGTTTATTTTCTCATCTTCTTTGTTCTCTTAGTCCCACACAAATAGTCACATTCTGGAACATGGGTACATATTAAATTGCTGATTTTGCTTACTCCTATTGATTTTACCACGTAAGTAGTACCCATTGTTCTTGTATCTTAGAGAGGTTCAAGCATTAAAGTATGATGGGCCTCAAATGCAGAGGCTTGTTATTTTTTAGGTAATTCTGCAGAAGTCACTTGGGGAAGCCTGGAGGGTGCTTTCCTATGCTGCCCCTGCCCTAGTAAGCACATTTCGTTGGAGCCTTTTGCATCTTGCTCCTGGAGTATGGGTAATAGTACAGATCAAAAATTAAAAAATACGTGTCAACATTAAAATTTGGAGTCGATATAGTTTGAGAGATAATTCTCATACACTAGATCATTTGGTCTAAGGCCTCATTTTTGTGGGAACTGAGTCACAAGGCCGTTCAGTGTCCACTGCCTAAAACCCAGCAGTATAAGGCAGTTTTAAAATTCTCCTCCTCCTTGAACAGATTGTAAGACTAGAGTTTTATGGCCTGAACCTTGACTTGATAACTGGGTTTCTGTGGTTTGGTGGTTGGTATTGGCCAGGCATCCCACATTTGTACAGTTGAACATGTGTCCTCAGCATGGGCAGCTGGGCAGATGATATAGAAGTGGGCCTGGCTGTGCAGAAGACATGCTGCTCCCATCAAGAGCTTCATACTCTCCCTCTTGTTGTCAAGGGAACTTGTATTCGAATGAAAGCTTCTTCAGTGGTAGAGGACATTTTCACCTTGAGATGCTGCTTGTCTTGTAATTCCTTTCTCCTTACGGGGCTGAATATTGTCACCTGTTACTGTGATCTCGTTGTCTTCTAGTATTGGGGTTTTTTTGTGTTGGTCATTTATGCTGCTACTAGTTGAGTCAGAACAAAATGAAGCATCGTGATTTTGTCCCCCTGCCCACTTAACTTGAGATTTTGATTCAGTATCTAGTTGTAGCGGTGAAAATTTTGCTAATTAAAAAAATTTGTCCCTTACATTAGACTCTCAGAGTTAATGTCTTCTTTTTTTTCTTTTTTTCCCTTAAATTTATAAGTTAAACATAAGCACAAATGTTTGATTGTACCTCGAAATTGAGTTTTTTCCAGAGGGCCAAGAGGATTCCAGTGTTCGGAATTAACCTAATATCCTTTTATCTCTTCCTTGAAAAAAAATACACAGTACTTTTCTTCACTTTTTATAAGAATTTAAAGTGATTGACCTAAAAGGTATGATTCTCTCTTGAATACAATATTTCCTAACCCTTTCCTTGCCACCTAAAAAAATGATAGCATTTGTGTGTCAGACACTTCCATCAAAGAGATGATTGATGCTGGAGGCCAGAGGTGCTGCCATGGGCTTAAAAATTGTTTTGGCTATTCGGGGTCCTTTTGCATCTCTATATAAACTTTAAAATTAACTTGTCAGTTGCTAAAAAAGAAAGAAAAGGTCTACTGGAATTTTGGATGAGATAAAATTCAATCTATAGATTAATTTGGGGACCAACTGACTTATCAATATTGATCTGGTAACAATATGGTCTGGTTTATATGGTTTAAAAGGATGACTCCAGGTGCTGTGAAGAGTGAATGGGGGGTTAGAGGTGAAGCGAGTGGCAGCAGGGAGACCAGTTAGGCTTTGGTCCAGTCCGTCCGAGGGGTCATGGTAGAGCAGATTAGGACCATCATGGTAAAGATGGAAATGGGTGGGATTGGGGATATATTTTGGAGGTAGGATAGACAGCATGTGCAGGTGGTTTGGACGTGGTAGGACAGGAAAAGCTCAGCCTGTGGATGAATTTTGGCTTTAACAACTGGGTGCATGGTTGTACTTGCTAAGTAAGATGGGGAAATCTGAGAGAGGCAGTAGAAAGCTTGGCCAAGGGTTGGGGGTGGGTCGTGTTGGTAATCAGGGGTTTTGTTTGGGGCCTGTGAGATGACCAAGTAGAGATATCAGACAAGGAGGCGGCAGTAAGGAGAGAGATCAGGGCCCGAGATACACTTAAAGGCCTATAGTGCAAATGTGCAGAAGAAGAAAAAGGCACCTAGGACTGAACCCTCTCTCACTCGAACATTGAGAAAGTAGAAGCATTTAGAAAAGACTGAGCAAACGAGATCCAGGAAGAATAAGACCAGTGGTGGATGAAGAAAACTAAGACATTGTGATACCATGGAAGCTGACAGAAGAAAACAGATGAGAAGTCAAATGAGACAAGACTTGTTTGACTAGGGAGCAGGGACTGTGGACTTGGGCAACATGAAGATTTTAGCAGGTGTGGCTTCGAGTGAAGGGGTTCCCTGGAAGACTGACCGGTGTGCACTGAGGGGAAGCCTTAGGGGACGAAGGAGAGAGCAACTCCCACCAGCTCTCAGGAACTTCTGCTGTGAAGGGTGGCGGAGGTTAGGACTGTACGTGGAGGAACTTGGGATTGCGGGAGGGCTTTGATGGGAATATGCAGTCGAGAAGGGGACACTGATGAGGGGTGGGGAGCCAGCTGCGTGAGTGAAGTCCCGAGGAGGCAGCGAGGTGGGAGCAGGTGGAAGGGTCGGCCTTTGTTAGGAGAGGGGTTGACTGACCTATAGAAGCAGCAAGGAAGTCAGGACCTAGGCACAGTTGCAGGGGCAGCAAGTTCCTGCCGGTTTTTTTGTTTTTAAATTTTTGACTGCGCTGCGTGGCTTGCGGGATCTCAGTTCCCCAACCAGAGGTTGAACCTGGGCCTTGGCACTGAAAGCCCAGAATCCTAAGCACTAGGCCACCAGGGAACTCCCTGGTGGGGAAAGGCTCACAATTAATGTGTTATTATTTTCAGGGACACTTGCATTTGAGCAGGGGGCCATCCTCAGTGTAAGAGTAGTGGATGCTTAGGTACCCTGACAGGTTAGGTCAATGGTTCCTGTCCCAGGGACCTGAAAGAATGATTGCAGCTGGTCTGCAAAAGCATATGCATATCAGGAATTATCCCTGGACATAATTGGGAGTGTCTCACAGGCGTATGTACTACTATTTTTAAAATGTATATATGTGCTTCTCTAATGGATAAAATATAAATTAACGGTATTACTAAATTTATAATACTTCACTGTTGTTACATGTTTTCTCGATCCACAAATACGAGGAGTCTTGCTTCTACCCTTTGAGGAACCTCATCCTGAATTGCGCTCACTGTATTGGAGGGTCACTACATTGCAATGCGAATGGAGCGCTTCCACATAGGCCATTGTACACACAAGCTACAGTCAGGGGTGCCCTGCGTGTAGCTCCTTGAGGGGCTTGGGAATTGGGGAAATCCCTTGAGTAAAATGTGTGGTACAGAACTATGTTTATTGACTGTTGCCCCTTATTTTTGTTGTTCAGGCACTGTAGGCAAACACTGCTTCAAAGTAGTTTTTCAGAAGTGGTTGAGAATGATTCACTGACACTTTAAATCTTCATAATTTTTAAACTGTTGTTATCTCTTAGAATATCACTGGAAATGAGATTGGCACTAACATTTCCAAACCTGTTGTCTCTTGCCTGAGAGAGAGTTAGTCCTTTGTTTGAGCCTTCTTTATCCTGGGGGTTGTGACGACTATTTGAGTTGTCCCATACACTGCCCATGACATTCTGTGTCTTATGTGTCTTGGATGTCTAAAGAAGTGCTTTTTTTCCTAATATATATATACACACACACACACACACACACGAGGAATTTAGTTGGGTAAGAACAAGATGCTAAAAGCCTTAAAACATTTTTCTTTTAAAGAAGTAATACCTGTCCTCTCTATCCTTATTTACTCTGCTCCCCTGCCTCCCGCCCTGCCCTGCACAGATAGGCTAAAGATGACGTAGCACTTTAAGCTAAGTTGCATTATAACAAATTACAGCATTAGCACAGTTCAAATTAATTACATTTTACTTTATTTGGTTACAGAGGGACTAACAGACACTTAGGAACTTAATATCTCTTGTGAATTTCATTACTAAACTGCAGTTTTTAAAACATGATTTGATCTTTGGTTGCCATAAATTGAAATTGAAAAGGCTCACAATTATATTCCATTTGAATCCAGGTTTTTTCACTGAGGCATTTATTTAAGCTTTAGGGATATTTTTTTCTTTATTATTGCTGATTAATTAAGGTTTTTTTTACAGCTTCATTGAAATTGATGTATAATAAACTGCAAATATTTAAAGCACACGATTTGATGACTTTTGTCACATGTGTACTGTGAAGTCGTCAGCACAGTCGAGGTGATGACCTATCCATCACACCTATTCATCACCAAAGTTTCCTTGGGCCCCTCTGTAGTCCCTCCTTGCCCACCCCCTGCCCCCTGCAGGTAACCACTGGTCTGCTGGTTTGCTTTCTGTCACTAGAGATTAGCTTGCATTTTCTAGAATTTTATATGAATGGAACCACAGTCTTTTTATTGTCTGGTAATATTGATGTACATGTCCTTTTAGTTCCAGTTCAGACATCATAAGAGATCTTCTAGAAGAAGAGGAAGCCTGGGAAGCATCGCATAAGTGAGTTCTCATAATCACGAAATAAGCATGTACTTTGACCTGATAAATTATAATTCTATACAGTTGATTTTCAAACCAAAGAATATTTGTGCTTACTGACTTAAGCAAGTAATAATTCACAAAAATCAAGGTAAAGATTTCCAGTTCACTACTTGTTTCTATATATTTCTGCTTAGAAATGCAATCTTAGTGTAATAACTCCAGTTACTTGTCAGAAGTTGTTTTTCTAAAGATAAATTGTTCCAATGGGCAATTAATAGTCAGGAATTAACAGTCGGGCCTTAAGCACTGGCTTAGACTCTTTAGAAAACTTTTAACCCTTCCCTGAATGTTGCCAGTCATAATATTGTAGTACAACTGGGCAGATTTGTTCCACTAAGATTTCATGAAGCTCACATACCGCAAGTGGGCCCTCAAAACTGCCTCGCACTTCTACTGTTTCTGTGATTATTTCTTTTATTTCTTTGTTTTGTTCTTCACAAGGATTACTTGAACCCTTCTCAATTCTTTTCAGTGGCTCCAGCCTCGCTGAAGACCTTTTCTCTTCCTTTGTAGAGAAAATAGAAGCCATTGTATGGGAATCCTCATCTTTCCAACACCAAATGTATAAATCTGCCTGTGTTTGTACATATTTTATCCCTCCTTTTATAATTTCTTCATTTTATAATAAAGGGCTGCCTCTTTATTATAGAGTCTAGTTTCTCCTACCTCGTTCCTACCCTCTTGTCAGGAATGTTACACGTTCTCTCTTCTCTCATTTAGGCATCTCTCCCTCTCCTGTCCTGTCCCCCCCTCCCTCCCTCCCTCCCTCTCTCTCTCTCTCTCTCTCTCTCTCTCTCTCTCTCTCTCTCTCTCTCGTTAGGTTTTCAGCGAGCCCGAATCTCTCCCATCTTGAAACCAGCTGACTGACTACCACCTCACTCAGTCTCATCCTGAAGCTGCTCTTGTGTCTCTCCTTCCTTTCTCAGTAGGTGGCCTCTACTTGCAGTTTCATTCTTCATCTCCCACTGACTCATCAACATCCTCAGCCAGGCCCATCCTTCTTCTGAAATAGCCTTCACTGAAGTCATCGAAGACCTCTATGTGGCTAAGTCCAAAGGACAACTTTTTAGACTTCATCTCCTTTGACTTCTTAGCAGCATCTGATGTTCTTGACATTTTCACCTTTTTGAAAGCCTCTCTGAGGCTGAAAGAGGTAAATCTCCATCCAAGGTCACTTAGCAATAAGTGATAAGTGATGGAGCTGAGATTTTAATCTATGTCAAAATTCAGCTCTATGGACCATTAAGCCAAATTGTCTTTCCCAAGAGTGAGGTTTCCTGTGCTGACATTTTGTAGTATTATAGCTGAATCACTGGGAGAATGGAAAAGTGTGGTGTATCCAGGGAAAGCATTATGAGTAGGTTTATCAGGCCAATGAGATATTTGGTGGCTCAAACAGTAGCGTTTTATGAAAGTTTGAGATTGTGGCTGCATTAGTCTCACCTAAGCATTATTGAACTTTGAATTCTACGAGAGGAGGCCACTCATTAGCTAACTACTTCCTCTTGTACCAGGAATCCCCCTGGTTATGCTAAACTAAACCCTGACGTTAATGGCTATGACAAGCTGTAGCCCAAAATTCCTGAGTCCAAGCCCATTCTTGGCAGTGATGACCTCTTAAAGTCATTATTATAAGAAATCACTTAGAAAACAAATCCCATCGCTTGATCCTCACAGATAATAAATGTTAAAGCTGGAAGGATGTAAGTGCTCATCTAGTCCAGTCCCTTCATTTTATAGAGAAGGAGGCTGAGCTCCAGAGAGGTAAGTTGATGAGGTTGAGGTCCACAGCTAGTTAGTGGCCTGCTGGGGTAAGAATTCAGGCTTCCTGGTTTCAGCCACGTGTAGAGCAGTTTAAACCAGCTTATGCCACAGTGTAGCTTTAGAAGCAGAATCAGGAAAAGGCTGCACAGCTTTACTTTTCAACAAAATGTGATAGTTCTACAAATACCCATCTTAAGCTTACAGGCGTTTTGTGGTACCACAAGTGGCATATTTGAGATATTAGTCCTAGAACATACTATTTCAGCCCCAACACGTTCTCCTAATTCCATAATTGATTGAGAGGTTCTATTAGCAACACAATGCCCCCATATAAAGCAGTATTTTCATAAGCAGCAAAAAAACCCAAAACAAAACCCAATACAAAACCCTGTTTTCTGCAGCCTGGTCTTGGGTTCTTATATCTGTGAATATTGGTTCATCTTACCATTTTGAGCTACAGGATATATTTACGTTGAACAGAATGAAAATAGGAAGAAAAATGGTCCAGGTCAATCATTTCATGTTTCCAGATTTCATCTTCCTTATCCATAAAATGTGGGGAATGTCTCCTCGGAGGGTCTGAGTCCCTTCTCTCCTGACCTGCGCCTCTTCCATTGTCCCCTCCCTCAGTGAATGGTGGTATCACCGTCTGGCCCATTGTTCCAGCCAGAAACCTAAGAATCATCTTCAACTTCTCATTGTCCCTTACCTCTCACCTGCAGCGATTGCGAGGTCCTATAGATAAGTGGTCCTCAGACTTAAATTTACATCAAGATCACTTGGAGGACTTGTTAAAACACGGATTATTGGGCTCCACTCAATCCTGAGATCAGGATTCAGGAGATCTGGGCTGGGGCTCAGGAGTTTACATTTCAGCACACTCCCCGGTGTTGCTGACGCTGCTTCTGGGGCCCCGCGTTGAGTAGCGGGGCTGTGGACGACCCCTGAACTGCCTCTGTTGGCCCCTCTGTGCCACGGCCTGCGCAGGCCCTTCACTCTTCTCTCTGGCTTCCTACCACAGCCATCCAGCTGCCTCTCTGCCTCTAGTCAGTACGCTTAATTCTGCCCGTGAGACCTAAAATACGCTGTGTTCTCTCCGTGGTAAAGTCCTGCAGGGACTCACCAGCATCCAAGGCTCTTCCATCCATGGCCCCAGCCTACCTGCTGGCTCCTGGACCGTCCTTCCTCCCCTCCCCGCCCCGCCTTGTTGCAGCCTGGCTGAACTACTCACATTGGCTTCAAAGTCATGCTGCCTTGTACCTGCTGTTGCTTCCGCCTGAGTTGCCTTTTCCCCTTTCTTCGGACGGGAGTTGTCGTTCCTTCCTTCCCAGCAGCCCCTGGCTGCTCCCCTGCTCCCGCAGCAGTGGGCGCTTACCACCCGACGCGCTTTCTAGAGCAGATGTTCATTATATCCCACGCCCCGCACGGTGTTGGGGGGACCCATGGTGGGCACTCAGTAGGCGTATGAGGGATTCAATATGTCAGTCAGTATTCATTGGATCTGAACACACTCCCTGGTGGATTCTAGCTGTTAGTGATGCGGCTTACGTGGCTTCAAGAACCTGTGAATGGATGAGATTGCCACTTACAAATCTTTTTTAATCCTTTCTCTCTTAGTGCCTTAAAAATCTTTTTTTAGGAAATAGCTTTTTCTAGTGTTATAAAATCAGAAAAGGAAGAATCATTTTCTCTGTTGATAATCTGCATTTCATCCTAACCCCATGAGAAGTCATTTGCAGTGTGCTAATGAGCGCGTCGCATTTTCTAAGGGAGGACTAGTAATAATTTGACTGTCTTTCTTTGGAGGAGTGAACTTTATTAACTATTACTTATTAATAACTATTATTAATGTATGCACATCTTAAATGTACAGCTTGATGAATTTTTACAACTGAATACCCCTGAGGTTAGGGTTACTTTGGTGGCCCCGGTGAATCACGCACCTCCAGTATCCACACTCCTGAGGCCCACGTTGATTCTGGGTTTGGCCATGTTATGTGAGAAGAAGTTTGGTAAGCGTTTGCACAGTGGGGCTTGTCCTTTCCAAACACTCACTTTTAGGATGATGCTTCTTGGACCCAGCCCCTCTGCTGTGAGAAGCCCACCCCGGGCATGGAGAGAGGACAGCTGGAGGAGAACGGAGGTCCAGCCCTCCCTCCAGCCGAGCTCCCAGTCAACAGCCAGCTCCAGCTTGCCACCCTGCGAGTGAGCCTTCCTCACAGTGGATCCTCCAGACCCAGTTAAGCTGTCTGTTCTGAGCCCTGCCCAGAACTAGAATCATGACCAAATAAGGGATTGTGCTATTTCATGAGAATGTAGCGGTAGATAACCAAAACAAATTGAACAGAAAGTTTCTGTTTAGTTTTTAATTGCCATGTAACAAATCACCCGGAAATTTAGGAGCTTAAGCCACAGCCACTTCATTTGCTTATGATTCTTCAGTCTGGGCTGGCCTCAGCCTGCTGGTGGTTATTTATGTGGCATGTAGCCAACTGGCAGGGCGGCTGGAGGTGATGTTCCGCTGAGGTGTCTGGACTTCTCTGTCTTTCCATGTAGTCTGGGAGCCTGTTCTTCTCCATGTGGTTTCTCCGCATGGTCTCTCCATGTGGTCTTTCCAGCAGGATAGCTGGGATTTTGTATATGGAGGCTCAGGGCCCCTGTGCCAGTTATCAGTTTACTGCCTCAGCTCCAAATTCATCCTTTTTGCCTGCTCTGTGAAAACTGAATTGGGCCTTTTAAATAGTTTTCCTTTGCCGGCTCTCCTGATGTTAAGTTTTATCAGTAGAGGGCACTGGAGAGACATTGCAGGAAGAAGGGGTTTTGCCTCTTGGTTGCAGGCCTTCCCCAGTGCCTGGTCCTACAGTGTACCCTGGCCAGCAGCTCATTGCTCTGAGTCAGTTAGCCACAGCCATGCCCTCTCCATGCAGCTGTCTGGATCTGTCTGGGGAGAGGGCTCTTCCTGGGGTGCTGCATCTCAACCCTGAGAAGCAGCTGTTCCTTATTTCTACTCTTTCTATAATATATTCTTCAGGATTCTTTTTCCTTCTTACTAGCCAACCCCTCGTTACTCCAGTCCTCTGTTACAGTTAGTAATTCTTTATACTAAACTTTTCTGTTCCAGTTATCATGGTCCTGATTGGACCCAGACTGATACAGTTCCCAAGAGGTGCAAATACAAAAATCTCTTAGCCTTCTTAAGACTTAGTCCTGAAACTTGTGCTGTATCACTTCGGCCACATCCTGTTGGTTAAAGTAAGTCACGAGGCCAGCCCCAGACGCTAGGGAAGGGGATTGCACAAAGGCAGGAGGTGTGGATCATGGGGGGCCACCAAGGTCACCACCCAGATGTGGATGTGGAACATTCCTGGCATTCTAAGAGCCTTCTCATGCCTCCTCCCAGAGGTAAGCACGGCTTTGGCTTCCATCACCATGGGTTAATTTTGCCTGGTTTTAAATTGCTTATAAATGGAATCGTATAGTGTGCGCTCTTGGAGACAACGTTACAGGTGTGAGATTTTTCCATGGTTGCATATCACGGTAGTTTGTTATTTTTCACTGCTTTATCTAGAGCGGTGGCTTTCAAAGTGTGGTTTCCTGACCAGCAGCATTTGTATCACCTGGGAATATATTAGAAAGGGAAATTCTTGAGCCCCACACCAGACCTTCTGAATGAGAAACTCTGGGGATGGGGACCATCAACCTGTGTTTTAAGAAGCCCTCAGGTGATCCTGCTGTAGGCCAAAGTTTGAGAACCTCTGCTCTGTGATATTCCACTGTATGAATAAGTCACCATTTATTTACCCATACTACTTTTGCTAGATATATTTCTTCGAGTTTTTGGCTGTCATGAATAAGGATGTGAGGAACATAACTGTTAAATGTCCTTTGGTGCATGTGCTTTTGTTTCTTTTGAGTATATACTGCGGAGTGGTATAGCTGGGTGTTAGGATGTGCATGTATCCAGTAGCTTCTCCCAGCCATTTTTCCAAAGTGCTCACGCCAGTTTAAACTCCCATTCACAGTGGGCGGTCCAGAAGTTCCATTTCCTCATCAGTGATGGGCATTCTTAGTTTTTTCATTTTAGTCATTCTCCTTCATAGGGTCTAGTGGCGTCTCATTGTGATTTAAATTTGCATTCCTCTGATAACTATGTTATTAAAAATAATATTCTTTTGTTGTTTGTTTACTATTTTCTAATTGCTTGTTGCTAATATATGAAGCAAATTAAATTTTTACATTAACTCTGTATTCACGAGTTTTGATAAATTTACTTAATAATTCTGATACCCTATAGGGTTGTGGTTTTTTTCGACATCTATAACCATGTCATCTCAATATAATACCTTTTCTAAAGTCTTTGTTAATGCTTAATTGAACAGTTTAGGACTGCTATTTAGATGTTAACTAGAAGTGGTAATAAGGGTATCCTCTTCTTATTCCCAATCTTAGTGGGAAAGCATTCAATATTTTTACCTTATATTCCTAGTTTTTAACATAAATGGATGATGAATATTTTCAAGTGTTTTATGTTTTATATTGAATATATTGAGAAGAGTATGTGATTTTTCTCCTTTATTTTTTTAATGTGAATTACATTGATCTTTTGCATGTTAAATCAAGATTGCATTCTTGAAATAAACCTAATTTGTTGATGGTGTATTAACTCTTTTGTATGTTGCTAGACTTGGTTTCTTAATATTTTGTTTAAGATGTTTTGTTGTTATGTTGAGAAACTGGCCTGTAACTTGCCTTCCGTGTAATACTTGTCCGTTTTTGGTCCTTCTTCAAGCTTATGCACTAGTATTCTGGACGGGCCCTTTGCCCCATACAGTGCTTAAAAAATTGAAAGTACTTACAGCAGGGAAACAACCAATCTAGTGTTTCCAAAAAAAAAAAAAAAAAAACCAAAAACAAAAGAAGAAGAATCAGAAACCTCTTCCCTCTTTAAATGGCCCTTATTCTGCCCAGGTAAATCATCCTGGTAATAGTGTATACTGGAAGCAGGCTGGTCATAGATGGCCACATCTCCCAGGTATGGCTTCTGTGTTCAGTAGATTCAGGGCTTCCTGATGCCTCTCACCATGGTCCGCCACAGGAGTATCCCCAATTGGCTAACAGCATTCAGTTGGCAAAGTTTGCTCAAAAATCCATTGATTATACCTTCCAGAGGCTAAGAATTTAAAAGCCTGTTGTGTTTGGGCCATGTTATTAAGTGTCATCATTCTAGTAAATAAGTGTGTTACATGCTTGGAAAAAAATCTTGAGGTGGTTTATCCTATTAGGATTCCTGCATCTTTGAGGATGAGGTATTTTAGAGAATTACTCTGGGAGAACCTTGAGATCCTTGCTTGCTAGGGACTCTGCTTCAAGCCCATGCTTATGGTAGAGGCTGCTTCTTCCACTAACACTATAGCCATGTTTGTTGCCAGCTATTGTGAAGGCAAATCAAAGAGGGGAAATATGGGAGAAACACATTACTTAAAATTTTAGAAGGAAATTAAAAACAAGGTAAGAGAGCAAAGAAACAATAATTTTATAGAAGTTAAATATAAGGGGGAACATCCCATTAAAAAAAAAAAACCCAGAAGCCAAATAAATAAATGGCAATAAAATATTAAGATGAGAAATTTGGGACTTCCCTGGTGGCGCAGTGGTTAAGAATCCGCTTGCCGATGCAGGGGACACGGGTTCAAGCCCTGGTCCGGGAAGATCCCACATGCCGCGGAGCAACTAAGCCCGCGAGCCACAACTACTGAGCCCACGCGCCTAGAGCCCGTGCTCTGCCACAAAGAGGAGCCACCGCAATGAGAAGCCTGCGTACCGCAACGAAGAGTAGCCCCTGCTCGCTGCAACTAGAGAAAGCCCGTGCGCAGCAACGAAGACCCAACACAGCCAAAAATAAGTAAATAAATAAATTTATTTATTTAGGGAAAAAAAGATGAGAAATTTGACTTGTGCAAGTTTAGAGATATTAAGACCATGAGTTAAAAGCTGGGGGAAAAAAATTAAAAAGATAAAGGAGAAAACATTCAGGAGAGTTGTGAAATAAGGACGTCTGGAAATTCTCTGCGTAAAAGCAATGACAAAATTGACAAAACTTGGCAGAATCAACTTTTTCAAAACTGAAAATTAACCAAAGACAGCAACAATCCAAGGAGCATTTCTTCAAGAAAAATATCTGAATTTTAGTTAGAACAGTGAGCTTTGTGGTGATTTGACTTCCCCTGTTCCCATCCCCCTCTCTCTAGCCCGGCAGTGGCCTTGGGAGCCAGTAGTGTGCTGTCGTGATGAGGACCAGCAGCCTGGCAACCCGCAGAAAGGGCAGAATGGAGTTGGAGCGCCTTCATAGCCTCATTCCCAGAGAATTATTATTTGATCTGTCTGGTGGTTTCCTGGAGGACTCCCACTTGCAAGACTGTCTACCTGACTTGGAGCTCACCCAGTGCGAAAAGCCTCTTTTTCCCCTGAGGTGTTTGTTTAAAACAATTAGAGACAATTGATTAACTTCATAGCCATGTGAGGTAGATAACAGTTGGGGCAAACAATATGTTAAGCAAAAAGCTTAAAGGAAAGGCTGGAAAATAAGATTTCCATCGGGGCTTTGACCAGCTCTGATGTATTCCTGTGGCTCTGGAAGGTCACACGCATGCTTAGGGCTCTGTGTGTGCGCAGGAGAGACCTGAGAGGGTCCTAATCTCTCACCTTGAGCTGACTATGAGGCTCCATGCAAGCTGAAAGGAAAGGCTAAGGCGGAGTTGTGCCCCAAGTGCTGAATGCATGCCCCAACACACAGAGTCCCTTGGCAAAGACTGATTGTGACAAGGGCTTCTGTGTTATATTGATTCCAGGCGATTAGGGAAAGTTCTGTCTAATCATTAGCTGACCACTAAGCTCATGTAGCAGACACGTCAGTGGTCTCACACAGCAAAGAATGTATATTTACAGGAGCTCAGAAAGTCACTTAACAAACAGCAGCAGACACCAACATGAACAGACGCTGAGGAAGGAGGAAAATCTAATTCCCATAGTTGCCACAGTATATTGGTAAAAATGTCCAGTTTTCAACAAAATATTAGACATAAAGAAACAAGAAACTGTGGCCTATACACACCGGGGCGGGGGAGAAGCAACCAATGAAATCAGCTGTTTTGACTCTGATCAAAGGACTAAAGGGATGTATGAGAACAGTGTCTCACCAAATAGAGGATACCAATAAAGAAATAGAAATTATTTATTTATTTATTTATTTTGTGGTACGCGGGGCTCTCACTGCTGTGGCCTCTCCTGTTGCGGAGCACAGGCTCCGGACGCGCAGGCTCAGCAGCCATGGCTCACGGGCCCAGCTGCCTCGCAGCATGTGGGATCCTCCCGGACTGGGACACGAACCCATGTCCCCTGCAGCAGCCGGCAGACTCTCAACCACTGTGCCACCAGGGAAGCCCAGAAATTATTTTTTAAAAATAGAAACTCTGGAGTTGAAAAACAAAATAGCTGAAATGAAAATTTCACTAAGAGGCTCAACAACAGATTTGAGCAGGTGTAAGGAAGACTCAATATTGAGATTACAGTTATCCCTCAGAATCCATGAGGGTTGGTTCCAGGACCCTGCCCCTCACTGCTGCAGTTACCAAAATCCATAGATACTCAAGTCCCATATATAAAATGGTGTAATATTTGCATTTAACCTATGCACATCTTCCCATATACTTCATTTATTTTAATTTTTATTTATTTTTGGCTGCATTGGGTCTTTGTTGCTGTGCACAGGCTTTCTCTGGTTGCGGTGAGCGGGGGCTACTCTTCGTTGCAGTGCTTCTCATTGCAGTGGCTTCTCTTCTTGTGGGGCATGGGCTCTAGGCATGCAGGCTTCAGTAGTTGTGGCACACAGGCTCAGTACTTGAGGCTCGTGGGCTTTAGAGTACAGGGTCAGTAGTTGTGGCACATGGGCTTAGTTGCTCCATGGCATGTGGGATCTTCCCAGACCAGGGCTCAAACCTGTGTCCCGTCCCCTGCATTGGCAGGCAGATTCTTAACCACTGCGCCACCAGGGAAGCCCCTCCCATATACTTTAAATCATCTCTTATTATTCTCTACATCATTTTCTAGTTTATAAGTGCCTTCCCATGCGTTTTCATTTAATCCTCCGAGTAGCCTTCTACTCCACTGACAAACCTGGGAAATCAGAACAGAGCCTGACCCCTGCCACTCCCCATCCCCTGCTTTACCCCTGTGCCCCATGTGGGCCCTCTTCAGTGTCCTGCCCTCTGTCAGTGTCTCAAGGAGCGCTGCCGAGGCTCCGGTGTCGGGGGCCCGCAGCACCAGGCTGTGCTGCAAATCCAGAAAACGTCAGCTTTCGTCTTCCCACCTGCTTGTGCGGCAGCCACCCCTTTCCCCAGTGCTCTGCCCGAAGTGAAAGGATGCGTGTGGCTCATCGCTCTTGGGAGGGGATTTTGTTTCCTTGGTTCCCTTACGACCTCAGCTGTCTGACAGGATCATGATAAGTTATGATTTTGTTCGTCTCTCTGGCTTCACCTTGTTGTTAGGATGGAAGCACATTTTCTGCAGCTTTCTGCCTCTGGAGCAGAAGCGTAAAGCTGCTCGATTCTGACTCAGAAGAAAGGAGTTCAGTTCCTAACTCTGTCACTTATGATCTGTGATCTTTGCTAAGTCACCTGTTTTCTCAGTTGTGCAGTGGAAATAATAAAAGTCATAATAATTATCATAGCAGACTTGTCAGTGGAGTAGAAGGCTATTTGGAGGCTCACATAAAAACACACAGGAAGGGGCCTGTAAACTAGAAACTGCTGTGGAATAATAGTGATCATCATTTTCTAAGCTGCCATTTTGTTTCTTCCATTTTCAGATATGATCTTCAAGACACAGAAATAAGTCCCAGACAGAATCGTCGCATGAGGTCCGCTGAAAGTGCTGAGCTCGAGCCAAGAAATAAGCGGAACAGGAATTAGTGTGGGTTTGTTGACTTTCCCAGTGCAGTCATCAGAAGATGGTACTTTTGTTGCCATGGTGATTTCATATTCATAATTGCCCAAGTGAAGATGTTACATTCTAAATATTATGTTTAACTGATTTTTATTCTTTTCTGCCTTTCTAGGAAAAAAAAAAAAAACCTTAGAAAGCATCCTCACTTGGTCAGTTACCTCCTGCCCCTAAAACATCTCTCTCTAAAAATACTGGCATCCACACATTCACCAGCTTTGCAGAGGACAGAGACTTTTTGGCAAAAGGGTTTTGTTTGATTTTGTTTCTAAATTTCAGAATGTCCTTAAGCCATTCTCCTCTTCCATGGAGAAGCCAACTTCAGAAAAGGATCCTTTAACCCCTCTACCACAAGGAGTGGTTGAGGCATTCAGAGCCACTGTGTTTCTGGAAAGGTAGAATGTCCTAACTCAAGTCCTCCGTGAGCGTGAGCACGCGAGGCCTGGAGGCCGATGCGCGTGTTACAGCTGTTTCAGGATGGTTGTTGCCCGAGTTTCATGTGGTTGTTAGTTAGACCTGTGTCTTACACTTTACTTGGAGTACGATGTTAGTACTGTAACCTAAAGGCACAAAACAGTAACTTTGAAACATTAGGCATATTCTTCAGAAATGGCGCTTACAAATGATTCTTTCGTCTTTTTTTCACTTGGGTAAATCAAATCTTTAACACTTTGAATCCCAGCTATTAAATGGAAAGAATGCAATAAATGAATTTTGTCACTGAGTAGACTCTATATCAATTTAAAATAAAGTCCTTGAAACAATCTCCTGTGAATGGTTGAGTACAAGCTACAAATCATTGGAAAGGGGTGATCAGAAATTGTTCTCTCAAACAGAAATACAGATCAATGGAACAGGATAGAAAGCCCAGAGATAAACCCACGCACATATGGACACCTTATCTTTGATAAAGGAGGCAGGAAGGTACAGTGGAGAAAGGACAGCCTCTTCAATAAGTGGTGCTGGGAAAACTGGACAGGTACATGTAAAAGTATGAGATTAGATCACTCCCTAACACCATACACAAAAATAAGCTCAAAATGGATTAAAGACCTAAATGTAAGGCCAGACACTATCAAACTCTTAGAGGAAAACATAGGCAGAACACTCTATGACATAAATCACAGCAAGATCCTTTTTGACCCACCTCCTAGAGAAATGGAAATAAAAACAAAAATAAACAAATGGGACCTAATGAAACTTCAAAGCTTTTGCACAGCAAAGGAAACCATAAACAAGACCAAAAGACAGCCCTCAGAATGGGAGAAAATATTTGCAAATGAAACAACTGACAAAGGATTGATCTCCAAAATATACAAGCAGCTCATGCAGCTCAGTAACAAAAAAACAACCCAATCCAAAAATGGGCAGAAGACCTAAATAGACATTTCTCCAAAGAAGATATACAGACTGCCAACAAACACATGAAAGAATGCTCAACATCATTAATCATTAGAGAAATGCAAATCAAAACTACAATGAGATATCATCTCACACCAGTCAGAATGGCCATCATCAAAAAATCTGGAAACAATAAATGCTGGAGAGGGTGTGGAGAAAAGGGAACACTCTTGCACTGCTGGTGGGAATGTGAATTGGTACACCCGCTATGGAGAACAGTATGAAGGTTCCTTAAAAAACTACAAATAACACTACCATATGACCCAGCAATCCCACTACTGGGCATATACCCTGAGAAAACCATAATTCAAAGAGTCATGTACCAAAATGTTCATTGCCGCTCTATTTACAATAGCCAGGACATGGAAGCAACCCAAGTGTCCATTAACAGATGAATGGATAAAGAAGATGTGGCACATATATACAATGGAATATTACTCAGCCATAAAAAGAAACTGAGCTATTTGTAATGAGCTGGATGGACCTAGAGTCTGTCATACAGCGTGAAGTAAGTCAGAAAGAGAAAGACAAATACCGTATGCTAACACATATATATGGAATTTAAGAAAAAAAAATGTCATGAAGAACGTAGGGGTAAGAAAGGAATAAAGACACAGACCTACTAGAGAATGGACTTAAGGATATGGGGAGGGGGAAGGGTAAGCTGTGACAAAGTGAGAGAGAGGCATGGACATATGTACACTACCAAACGTAAAATAGATAGCTAGTGGGAAGCAGCCGCATAGCACAGGGAGATCAGCTCGGTGCTTTGTGACCACCTAGAGGGGTGGGATAGGGAGGGTGGGAGGGAGGGAGATGCAAGAGGGAAGAGATATGGGGATATTTGTATATGTATAACTGATTCACTTTGTTATAAAGCAGAAACTAGTACACCATTGTAAAGCAATTATACTCCAATAAAGATGTAAAAAATAAAAATAAAATAAAGCAGAAACTAACACACCATTGTAAAGCAATTATACTCCAGTAAAGATGTAAAAAAAAAAAAAAACTTGTTCTCTCTGTGCAAAATGTCCCCCAGTTCCCAGTTCTTTCCAGTGTTCCTAATGCCTGTGTTTGGCATTTCAGAGCCAGTCCCCTGCCACCGGTGCCAGCAACTCTGGGGCTGCCTGTGTCCTGGTGACAGCAGGGCTACTTCACCAGAGTCCAGGAAGACCCTGGTGTTGGTTTGGGGGTGAAGGGCCTGATCCTGCCCTGGACCAAGTGTCCCAGCACCTCAGGGTAGCCATCCCTGCTCCCTCTGAGCTCCTGGAAGGAGGAGGTGGCTGGAACCCTGCTGTGTAAAACAGCACCTAGAATTCGGAAGGAGTACCCGGGCAGGTGCTCTCCCAGTGGCTCCCAGATGGCCTGGCATTTCTCGATTTCTTCTTTGCTTACCGAAGAGGCAAGGCTTTTGCCTGGGAAGGATTCTGGGCAGCCATGCAGGTAAGTGGGGCAGCCTGCTCCAGCTTCAAGAAGTTGTTAGAATGCCACCCCTCTCGTGTGCCACCTTTGCAACTCTTGCAGGCACCATGGGCTCCCCTCTCTGGTCCCAGCATGTTGGAGGCAACACCCCCCCCCCCGCCTCCATCCCGTGATGCCCCACTCCCACCCTCTCCCAGTCAGCCATGGGTCAGGCTGGGGCAGACATGCTCCACTGTATTTGGGGGGGTGGAAGCAGGCGTCCTTCCCTGTAATCTTGGCTTGGCAGCCAGCATGGCTCACCCTCCAGACCACTGACCTGTGGGAAAGAAGCGGTGTGCAGTTGCCTTGCCCAGCCTCTGGGAATCCTGCTTTGTGGCTCAACTGAAGTGGCTCCTGCTCTGTGAGGGCCTGCCAGCAAGTTCCTTGGAGGCACTGTGCTGAGGATGATCTGAAGCTGCCACCTACCTTCCTGAGGGCTCAGGTGGTGAGTTACTAACTAATATCTAGGCTTCTGAGACTTGTAATGGAGGGAACAGGAGGGATGGAGAGGTTGAAAGGGGAGGAAACATCAACTGGGTCTCATCCATGGCTTCGTGTAGGTTCATGTAGGACTCAGAACAAATTCCTGGGAATCCTACCCCTTGGAGACCACACCAACTTTGCTTGCTTGTTTCTTTAAGAGCTTCATTGAGATATAGTTCACTCGACATACAATTCACCCATTTAAAACTTACAATTATATTTAGAGACCATCACCATAATCAATTTTAGAACACTTTTGTTGCCTATGGTCCCCTTATTCGTCACCCCCAACTCTCCCATCCTTCCCAGCCCTAGGCAACAACTAAGCTACTTTCTGTTTCTATATTTCCTTATTCTGTATGTTTCATATCAATGAAATCATACAATACATGGTCTTTGGGGTCTGACTTCTTTCACTCAGCCTAAAGTATTCAAGGTCATACATGTAGCATTTATCAGTCCTTCATTTCTTTTTATTGCTGAATAGTATTTCATTGTATGGGATATACCACATTTTGTTTATCCATTCATCAGCTGATGGATATTTGGGTTGTTTCAGTTTATTTTCACTATTGTTAATGGTGTGCCTGTAAGCAGTTGCGTACAAGTTTTTGTGTGAACATGTTTTTATTTGTCTTGGGTATATACCTACGAATGGCATTTCTGAATCATATGGTAACTCTGTGCTTAATATTTTATATTTAACTGCCAAACTCTTTTCCAAAGTGGCTGCACAATTTGCCCACTAGCACTCTATTAGTCTTCCAATTTCTCCATGTCCTTGCCAACACTTGTGATTATCTGTCTTTCTTATTATGGCCATGCTAGTGGGTGTGAAGTGGTATCTTATTGTATTTTTGATTTGCATTTTCTCAATAGCTAATGATGTTGAGCATCTTTTCATGTGCTTTTTGGCCATTTCTAGGTCTTCCCTGGAAAAATGTCTATTCAGATTTTTTGCCCATTTTAAAATTGGGTTTTTAAAAAATTATTGCATTGTAAGGGTTAATTGTATAGTTTTTAAAATTTCAGCTTCTGATTGTATATTGATAGGTTAGAGAGATAGAAATGATTTTTGCATATTAATCATGTATTGAGCAATCTTGCTAAACTCATACGTTTGGTAGCTTTTTTGTAGATTCCATTCGATTTTCTCTAATAGAGAATCATGTAAACATGTAATCATGTAAAGACTTTTGTATGTCTTCCTTTCCAATATGGATGTCTTTTATTCTGGATATAAATTCTCTACCAGATAAATGCTTTGAATCACGTTGGGAATATTTGCTTCTACTCCTAGTTTGCTGAGAATTTTTTAAAAATCAGAAATGGTTATTGAATATTGTCAAATGCTTTTTCTGTATTTATTGAGATGATCATACGGTTTTTCTTTTTTAGTTTATTAATGTTGTGAATTACACAGTTTGGTTTTTTTATTTTTTAAATTTTATTTATTTATTTATTACTTTGACTGCGTTGGGTCTTCATTGCTGCATGTGGGCTTTTTCTAGTTGTGGCAAGCTGGGGCTACTCTTCATTGCAGTGCACGGGCTTCTCATTGTGGTGGCTTCTCTTGTTGCAGAGCACGGTCTCTAGGCGCATGGGCTTCAGTAGTTGTGGCATGGGAGCTCAGTAGTTGTGGCTCGCAGGCTCTAGAGCGCAGTCTCAGTAGTTGTGGCACATGGGCTTAGTTGCTCCGCGGCATGTGGTATCTTCCTGGCCAGGGATCGAACCCGTGTCCCCTGCATTGGCAGACGGATTCTTAACCACTGTGTCACGGGGAAGTCCCACAGATTGATTTTTAAATGTTAAAACAAAAGTGGGAGAGACCCCACTTGGTTATGATGTGTTACCTTTTTACATATTGTTGGATTTAATTTACCAAAATTTTGTTTAGAATTTTTTGCATCTATATTTAGGAGGGATATTGGTCTGTAGTTTTCATTACTTTTTATGTCTTTATCTGGTTCTGGTATTAGGATAATGCTGGCCTCATGGAATGAGCTGGGAAGTATTTTCTCCTTCAGTTTTCTGGAAAAGTTTGTGTAGAACTGGTTTTATTTATTCCTAAGGTGTTTAGCAGAATTCACCAGTGAAGCGATATGAGCCTGGAATTTTCCTTGTGGGTAGGTTTTTAACAATATATTTCATTTCTTAATGTATGTAGGCCTATTCAGGTTATCTGTTTCTTCTTCAGTAAACTTTAGTAGTTTGTGTCTTTCAAGGAATCCATCCATTTCATTTAAATTGACAGATTTACAGACAGAAGTTGCTTATAATTTTCCCTTTTGTGTACAAATTTTTGTGAGAACCTCTTTGACCTTTCTCATTTCTGTTATTGGTAGTTGGTGTTTTCTTTCTTTCTTTTTTTTTTCCCCCGTCAGACTGTTTAGAAGTTTATTAATTTTATTGGTCTCAGGCAAACAGCTCTTGGTTTCATTGAATTTCTCTAATGTTTCATTCTTTTCTATTTGATTGATTGCCACTCTATCTTTTATTTCCTTTCTGTTGCCTACTTTGGATTTAATTGTTCTTTTTATATTTTCTTAGGGTAGAGGCTTAGGTCATTGATTTGAGTCCTTTCTTCTTTTCTAAGATATGCATTTAATGCTACAAAATTTCCCCAAAGTACAGCTTTAACTGCATTCCACAAATTTTTATGTTCTGTTTTAATTTTCATTCAGTTCAAAATACTTTCTAATTTCCCTTTTGATTTCTTATTTGATACATGAGTTACATATAAATATGTTACTTTCCAAATATTTGATAATTTTTCGTACAGCTTTATTTTATTGATTTCTAATTTAATTCTTTAACTTTTATGACTTCAACCCTTTTACATGTATTCAGACTTTTTTTAATGCCCTAGAAGATGGTCTATCTTGGTAAATGTTCAATATGCACTTGAAAAGAATATGTGTTCAGGACTTCCCTGGTGGTGCAGTGGTTAAGAATCCGCCTGCCAATGCAGGAGACGTGGGTTCAATCCTTGGTCCGGGAAGATCCCACATGCTGCGGAGCAACTTAAACCCGTGCACCACAACTACTGAGCCTGCACTCTAGAGCCCGCGAGCCACAACTACTAGGGCCTGTGTGCCACAACTACTGCAGCCCACACACCTAGAGCCCGTGCTCCACAACAAGAGAAGCCACCGCAATGAGAAGCCTGTGCACCGCAACAAAGAGTAGCCCCTGCTCGCCACAACCAGAGAAAGCCTGTGCGCAGCAGCGAAGACCCAACACAGCCAAAAATAAATTTAAAAAGAAAAGTAATGCTTTAAAAAGAAGAATGTGTGTTCTACTGTTGTTGGGTGGAGTGTTTGATAAACGTCAATTATATCAAGTTGTTTGACAGTATTACTCAAGGCTACTCTGTCCTTGCTGATTTTCTGTCTGCTTGTTCTGTCAGTTTTTGAGAGAGTTACTGGAATTTCTGAATGTAATTGTGGATTTGTCAGTTTCTCCTTATAGTTCTTCATTTTTGCTTCATGTATTTTTTTTTCGTGGTACGCGGGCCTCTCACTGTTGTGGCCTCTCCCATTGCGGAGCACAGACTCCGGACGTGCAGGCTCAGTGGCCATGGCTCACGGGCCCAGCCGCTCCGCGGCATGTGGGATCCTCCTGGACCGGGGCACGAACCCATGTCCCCTGCATCGGCAGGCGGACTCTCAAACACTGCGCCACCAGAGAAGCCCTGCTTCATGTATTTTGAACCTCTGTTAATAGGGGCATAACCATTTAGGATTGTTATGTCCTCTTGATTAATTCACCTCTTTTTCTTCATAAGGTAGACCTTCTTTATCTGTAGTAATATTCTTTGCTCTTAAATCTACCTTGTCTGGTATTAGAATACCCCATCCAGCTTTTTTTTTGGCTAGTGCATTTTTCCATCCTTTACGTTTTTTAAATTCTATTGTAGTTTTATATTTTATTTATTTTTACTGTTTTAATTAAAGTATAGTTGATTTATAACATGATATTGATTTCAGGTATACAACATAATGATTCAATATTTTTATAGATTATACTACATTTAAAGTTATTATAAAATATTCGCTATATTCCCTATGCTGTACGATATATCCTTGTAGCTTTTTTGTTTTGTGTTTTAATTTTTTTTTGTTTAATTAATTTATTTTTTGGCTGTGTTGGGTCTTCGTTGCTGCACATGGACTTTTCTCTAGTTGCAGTGAGCGGGGGCTACTCTTCGTTGCAGTGCATGGGCTTCTCATTGCGGTGGCTTCTCTTGTTGCAGAGCAGGGGCTCTAGGCGCGTGGGCTTCAGTAGTTGTGGCTCGTGGGCTCAGTAGTTGTGGCTCGCGGGCTCTAGAGCACAGGCTCAGTAGTTGTGGTGCACGGGCTTAGTTGCTCTGCAGCATGTGGGACCTTCCTGGACCAGGGCTCAAACCCGTGTCCCCTGCATTGGCAGGTGGATTCTTAAGCACTGCACTACCAGGGAAGTCCCTATTTTATATATAGTAGTTTATACCTCTTAATCTCCTGCCCCTGTCTTGCCCCTCCTCCCTTCCCTCTCCTCACTGGTAAACACCAGTTTGTTCTCTGTATCTTTGAGTCTGTTTGGTTTTTTGTTTGTTTGTTTGTTTTGTTTCTGGCCACACCATGCAGCTTGTGGGATTTTAGTTTCCCAACCAGGGATCGAACCCAGGCCCTCAGGAGTGAGAGCACAGAGCTCTAACCAACCACTGGACCACCAGGGAATTCCCGAGTCTGTTTCTGTTTGTGCCTTTATATTTAAAGTACATTTCTTGTAGACAGCATATATAGTTGGTGTTGTTTTCTTATCCAATCTGACAGTTGCAATTTCTGCCTTTTAATTGGTGTGTTTAAAACCTTTATATTTAATGTGATTGTTGGTGTGGTCATGTATAAGTCTGTCATTGTGCTGTTGTTTTCTGTTTTGTCCCATCTGTTCTTTATTCCTTTTTTTCCTCTTTTTCTTCTTTATTTGGATTATTTTTTATTCTGTTTTATCTCTTTTGGTGATTTATTAGCTATAGCTCCTTATTTTGTTATTTTAGTGGTTGAATTAGGGCTTATGGTAGTCATTTTTATCACAGCCTACTTTCAAGTATTATACTACTTCAGGTGTAATATAAGAATCTTCTGATGCTTCCATTTATCCACCCCCGCCTTTATATTATTGCTGTTATACAATTTACTTTTACATATGTTACAAGCACCGTACTACATTGTTATTGTTGTTTAGACTGTAAATTATCTTTTAAAGGGATTTATATAATAAGAAAAAATCATGTCTGTTAATCTATGTAGTTACCATTTTTCATGCTCATTATTCCTTTGTGTATATCCACATTTCTATCTAGTATCATTTTCCTTCCACTTGAAGGACTTTCTTCAACATTTCTTCTGCTGGTGATAATTTTGTTCAGCTTTTGTATGTCTTCATTTCACCTTCGATTTTGAAAGAAATGTTAGTTAAGTATAGAATTGTGAGCTGACATTTTTTTTTTCTTGTCACTTGATTTGTTTCCTGTGAGAAAGTTTCTGTCATCCTTGTCATTGTTCTTTCTGTTTGTAACATGTCTTTCTTCTCTGGCTGTTTTTAAGATTTTCTCTTTTTTATTAGATTTGAACAATTTAATAATAATAATATGCATTGCTGATGTTTTCTTCATGTTTCTTGGGGTTTATTGAGGTCTTTGGATCTGTGGGTTTATCCTTTTCATCAAATGTGGAAAATTTTGACGATTATTTTCTTCTGTCCTCCCCTCCCATTCCTCTCCTTTGAGGATTCGTTCCAGTTACATTTATATTAGGCCATTAAGTTGTCCCATAGTTCACTGATGCTCTTTTCATTTTTTAAAATTCTGTTTTTCTGTGTTTCATTTTGTATACCTTCTGTTGCTACACTTCAAGTTATTTCATCTTTTCTGAAATGTCTGATCTGCCTTTAATCACCTCCACTGTACTCTTCATCTCAAACACTGTAGTTTTCATCCCTAGAAGTCTGATTTGGATCTTTGTACATCTTCAATGTCTCTACTTAGTTAATTATCTGGACACATGGAATTCTGATAGAATAACTGTTTTAATGTCCTGTCTGCTAATTCTAATATATGTGTTAGACCTGGGTCACTTTTAATCAATTGCTTGACTCCCACATCATGGGTTGTGTTTTCCTGATTCTTTGCCTGCTTGGTAATTTTTTATCGGATGCCAGACATTGTGAATCATACCTTGTTGGATGCTGAATGTTTCTCTTGCAAATAATTTGGATCATTGTTCTGGGACACAGTTGAGTTATGTGGAAACAATTTGATTCTTTTGGTTCTTGCTTTTAAGATATTTTTGGTGGGCTCAGAAAAGGCTCAGTCTAGGGCTAATTTTTTCCTCCTTTTGAGGCAAGACCTTCCTGACGACTCAACTGAATGCCCTGTGAATTGTGGCTTTTCCAGTCTGGCTGGTGACAATAGGCTGTGGCCAGCTGTATGTGAATGCTAGGCACGGATGCCGCGAATCCTTCCCAATAGTTCTTTGCCAGCCTCCAGTAGTTTCCTCACACGTGCTAATTAATATTCCCCTAAAGACTTAGGGCAGACCCTCTGCGGGTCTCCAGGGTTTGCTCTCTGCAGAAATCTCCTCTCTGTGTTTTTGTCTAGCTGGTCTCCCTGGATTCCCAGCTCCATCTACTCAACTCAGGGACCTCATCAAGCTGCACCGGGGTCTCCCGTCCCTGCACCCCCTGGAAACTCTCCCAAGGCACTTACCTGGGGTAGCTGAAGGGCTCACGCACCTGGTGGTTTCCCATCTCTCAGGGATCACCGTCCTTTATCACCCAATGGCAACCTTCTTGAAAATTGCTATTTTACAAACTTTTTTTTGCATGTGCCCTATGTTTTCAAAATGTTTAAAAAAATTTTTTGTTCAAGTGACAGAGTAAATCTGATCCCTGTTACTCCTCTTTGGCTGGAAGTGAAAGTTGCCCAAATTGCCTTGTAAGTAACAATTGCCTTGTTACTTAAATTGTAAAATAATAAAAATAATCTCAAGATCATCCATAGGGAAATAGTTAAATAAATGTGGTACGTGCATTACATGCATTAAAATGTTGTATTTTAAAGCTGTTAAACGTTTTGGAAGATATTTATAGATGTAACTTGCTAATGTAACAAGTAAAGAGATTGCAAATCCATATCCATAGTAAATTCCAATGCTTCAACATATGTCAATATGTATTCTTCATGTATTATGTGTGTGCATAGAGAAAATAAAATACCCCAACATATGATTTCTGAATTTGGGTATTTTGGCTGAATATCAATTTTCTTCTTGTTTTCTACATTTTCTAAACTGTCTCTAGAATGCATTCTTTGAGAATCCTATATGTGTGTATGTGTCTGGATGTACGTATATTATATGTTTGTGTGTGTGTACACGCACACAGGCACACACATGTTGTGGGGTGGGTAAGGAAGAAATACAGAGGCTTGATTACAGGAGGCAGAGGAGACTTGGGCCATAAGCCAGGCTCTGCCGCAACTCGCCTGTGTGATTCAGGGCAAATCATTTTCCTTCTCTGGCCTTAGTCTTCTCAGCAGCAAAATGATCTTCAGACCCCCCTCCTGCTAGAACATTCCGGGAGCCAGTGACTGATTGAAAGTGCACATGGCCTTGCTTGTTCTGTCCTTTTCATTTCTCCTCCCATGGCTTCCTGAAGAACTGAATAAAGCCTGTCTGTGAGTCCAGATGGGTGCACTGTTCTGTGCTGGTCTGTTTTTCTAGGTCGAGGAGGCCTGGAGTAGGGAATTGCAGGGAGCTGATAATTTTGAAGGAACATCGCCCTCGTCTGCTTCCTGCCAGTCTGAAGTGAGCAGCGAGCACTGGGTTGTGCAGCGGCCAAGGCATCACCCACGGTAGGAGCTGGAGCGGGTGCGGATTCCTGCCCCCTCCCCCTGCCACCCCTGGCCAGCTGGTGGCATCTCCTTGCTCACTTCCGGGCAGCTGTTCTCAGCTTCCCTGGGGAACCTCCCTGTCCCTGCCAGATGTGAAAGCACAGCTTGCTCCTGTTGCTCAGCTCTTCCAACTTCTGTCTCTAAGTAGCCAGGGTGTTAGCCCTGAAAAGTAGAGGATGGCAGCAGGGATTGGCAAGGGAAGTCCCATCAGAGGGGCGATGGCCGCCAGAGCCAGGGGATGGGAATTTGGGCGCGCCATCTTAGGGTTCTGTCCACCACAAACCGTCTCTACCTCTCGGCACTGTGAGTTAAATAAAACATGGAAGTGCCCAGCACAGCACCTGCCATGTTGTTCGGCTTTCATATATATCCGTTAGATCCCTTTCTCTGACTTGTTCATGATTACTTGAGGGCACAGGATCCACCTTGATGTTTTTCTTTATCTCCAGCACCTGGACATGTGTTCTTCTGCAAGAGGGAAGGAGGACTACATCAGCGAGCAGGTTTGGGGGAGGGGTTGGGGCTTTGGGAGGAGCCACGGAGCAGGGTGGGGCCAGGCTCAGATATGAAGGGGCAGAGGGTGTCTGTGAGCATCGAGGACAGGCTGTGCCTCCGTAACCTCTCTCAGGTCGCAGGCCACTCCCAGCCTGTGGCTGCCGCTGCCAGCAAGGGGGCTGTTGCTGCTCGCCCCGCATGAGCATCTGTAGAGAACGGTGGAAGAGCTGCTCCAGGGCAAGAGGAGGAGGGGAGGCCCTGGGTGCCTGCCCAGTACCTGGGGACCTCCCTGGTGTCCTCTCATCGCGCTCTTTCCCCAGTGGGACAGACCTGCAAATGCAATTTAGAAATCCCGGTTGATGTGCCTCCTGGAATTCAGGTGTGAATTCCAGGTGTGAATACTCCAGCAAGAGGGAGCCAGGCACTAGGGCAGAGGCAGGAGAAAACGGGTGGGGCTGGTGTGAGGAAATGGGGTGCCTGGATGAGCAGGTGCAAGGGGGTTCTGTACTCATGCCTTTGCTCGTCATGCCCTTCCCCTCGAAGCCCAGTTGCAGCCCCAGCTGCCCCATGAGGCTTTCCCCCATTACCTTACATGAGAGCAGTCAGCTCCTCCTTTCTCCTTGTTCATGGGCAGTAGGTTTCAGTAAAGAAGTGGACCAGGAGTCAGGATACCTGGGTCCCACTTTGTCAACTAACGTGCTTTCTGAACTTGGGCGTGTTAGTTACCTCCTCTGGGAATCAGGTTTTCCTACCCTTTAAACGAGGAGGCTGGAGCACACACTCTGAGGTTCCTGTCAGCTTTCCATTCAGAGATGCTTCAATTCCAAAGCCCTATTTTATTTTATTTTTGTATTTTGCTCTTGACCCTTCTCCTATTGGCCTTGAGTTTACATAATCGTTTGCTGAATGAACACCACGCGTAGGCCCACTGACTCCATTTTTAAGAGTGTGCCCCGAATTCCTAAGCAGACCGTGAGCTTCCTGAATTTAGGTATTGGGGTGTCCCCCTTTCAGAACCCAGACTTGTTTGAGAAAGGACCCAGAGGCGTACTTGGGGGATGGGGGGAATTCCCATACGCTAACATCAAGACAAGAATAACGCTGTAAATTAACTATACTTCACTTTAAAAAAAAAAAGATTAAAAAGTTTAAAAATGAAAAAAAAGAGAATAGACTGACTCAGGCCATAGTTCCTCGCCGTACGGTAGCTACACCTCCCCCACTACCATACACCCAAGCCCACGCTTCCCAACTGAATTCAGCCAATCAGCAACACCTTCACTTCAGAGGCTCGTAGCAGCCAATCAGCAACAGCTTCACTCCGGCGCGCACGCTGCTCACGTCAGGGTTCGGAATCGGCGGAGGTCACGCTTCTGAAGCAGTGTTTTCTCAGCTAAAAAGGAACCGCTCCCTAAAGGCGCGTACTTCTGAGAGTCTGCATCCCCTGAACTCTGCGCTCCTCTAGACCAGCTCTGGTTTGTCCAGTGTGTGCCTCCCCAGTGGCTCTCCCTTGCCTAGCAAGCAGTTGGGCCTCTGGTAGGAGGTGACGAGGGGTGGCCTTTTCCTGGGACGGGTTACGGTCCGACTTGGGACGCGCGGCTTGCGCGCTGGCAGCTACCAGCTCGGCCCCCTCACTGTAGTAACTCCGTGCCTAGGAGAGTCCCTGGCCCATAGGTGCTCGACGAATAGCCCCTGAATTGTTTAATGGGGGGGGGGGGGCGCCTCCGACTCGTGCTGGGGCTGAGGCAGGGGATAAGGCCCCAGAGTGGGAAACAGCCAGTGGGAAGGGAGAAGTGCTTTCTCCCTGAGAGAGCAGCTTGCGCTGGAGGTCAGGGAGCTGGGCCAGGACGTGAGAAGGCTCTGAGCATTCGGGCAGCGGTGAGTAGCGCCTCCGTTCTTAGGCCCTGGAATGTGCCCGTTCTCCTTGCCCATCTCTGCCCATCACACAAAGCCTTTAAGGGCTTGTTCTGTCTGCACAGAAGAGGGCTCGGTGAGGGTACGGAAGACAAGCCAGTCAAACCTGTTGGCCGGAAGGGACCTCGACGTTGGCTGATAGAATCAGAGGCCCCAGGATATTCTGATACCTGAAACGTTGGGCTGATGCCGCAGTATCACACTGGAAGGGGTCAGCAGACACTCGCTTCACCTTTCTGGGCTTCCTGTCCACCCCTGTAAAGTGAGGAGACTGGTCTAAGAAAACACAGATGCCCGCACCCTGTGCCCTGATTTAATTGGTCACTGATTGGGCCTGTGAGATGGTAGGGTTTTTTTTTTTTTCAGTTTTTACTTTTTATTTAGCAACTCAGATTGAGACCAAGTAACCCTCCCAATAGGTTTAGGTTTTGAGGGATTGTAATAAAGAGAAGACGTGGGACACCAGTAACGGTTAAGGTCTTGAGAAAAGGACAGAATGTGCGCGAGACAGCAGGGGACAGAAAGGGTGGCCCTTGAGGCACCAGGTATCCGCGACTCAATGTTGCAAGTGTGTGCGACCCTGACTGGGGGCAGAGGTGGGACCAGGAAGCACCAAGGCCTCTCTTTAGCCCAGTGGACATCGACCAGAACTTTCTACAGAAGAACTTGTGCTTTTAGGCCGCGGCTATTTTCTTGAGACACCACCGAGAACTCAGCTGTCACCCGGGGTCGTTTACAGGCCCCCAGGACTGAACATTTATCACTGCCGGGATAGGTAACTCCATCCTGAGACAGGTGGGTGCTCTCGCGTCCACTCCTGGAGGCCTGGAGAGTCTGACGAGAGGGAAAGAGAGACGGGCTTCCGCTTTCCTGAGCTACGGGAAGAGCGCGAGGTGGCGGGACGAGGGCGGTGCTCAGTTCTTCAGCCGGGACGCTTCGCACAGGTACGCAGCCAGCGTCTTGGTGCCTTTAGCGTAGTTGCGCCTGTTGAGCTTTTCATTCTGGGAGTGGGCTCCGTCATCTGCTGACCCCACAGGCAACAGGATGTCATTCTTCCCGATGATTCCCAGTGGAGTTAGAACCATGGAGCTAAGTCGGTATCTGAGAGCAGTTTCAGCTGTGACATTCTGTGACCTCTGTACTCACCTTGGTGTGGTTGGTACAGGAAGGGGGCACAGCATGTGGGAAAACAGCTTAGGGTTTAATGCTTTTAGTGGTAATAGGAGTCGTGGCTCCCACTTACTGAGCTCATGTTCCATGCTGGGTTCTTTGAATGCGTTCTCTTTTAATGAGATTGTCCCAACAACCCTATGAGGTCAGTATCATGATGGACATGATGAGGGAACTGAAGCTCAGAGAGGTGATTTGACCTGCTCGAGGTCGCACAGCAGACCGATCAGTGGCTGACCTGGGTTTTGAATGTACCTCTGAACTGACTTCAAAGCTGATGCTCTTTCCAAACTGGGAAGTTTGGAATAGTTGCTTGGACAATTAATGCATCCGTGGGTTCCTTTAACATCTAACTGGGGAAGGGAAGGTCCCCGTCTTTTCTGCTTTGGCTACACACCATCACTAGAGTATCGGGCTCTGCTCTCTTATTTTTGGATAACACCGGCCAGCTAGAGTTCTTTGGGATGAGTGAGGCCCCCCAGGCAGCTGAGAGGATTGCCCCTGTCGTGTGGAGAACCATGCAGGAGTTTTGGGCCTTAGCTTCAGAATCAGGGATGGGAGATAGGAGCTCTGTCTTCTGTTGCATCACGGGCTGTTGTGTGCAAGAAGGGAGAGGAATTCTGAAGCAGAGGGTCTGGCAGTCCTGAGCACTGGCAGGGCAACACTCATCACATAGGAATGACCAGTCACCAACCTGGTTTGAACTTAGTTTATAAGATGAAGTCTTCGCTAAGGAATTAGCACATCTCCTGCATGCTCTGTGTGTTTCTGAGACAGTTGCTTTGGGGTGACCCTGTCCCTCTCTGGGCTGGAGGCTGGGGGAGAAGCTTCAGGGGACCCTCAGTGTGGCCCAGGTGCCTCCATCTGCTGCTCTGTAACATCTCAAGGATGCAGACCCCGTCCACCTGTGCTGGAACCCAGCAGGCAGGTGCAGGGCGCAACCTCCCGCCTCGCTTCCCAGTAACTTCGTTTCTAACTAGGAGTGTAGGCATAGGCCTTGAGGAGCAGGATGTGGACGCACTAGGTGGGCACTTGGATCTCAGCTCCTTGGTGCAAAGCTCTGGTGGATTCAGGTGGACAAACGCAGAGCCCGAGCTGGAGAGCTGGGCACTGTAGGCACCAAGACGTGAACTGGACGTAGTGTCTGTCCCCGGGAAGCTCAAAGTCTAGTTTGGGGAAGACAGAAGCCGCTTAGCTGACTAATATAGGAGGTGGATGGTGGTGAGTATGAGGACGATGATGTGGGACCCAGGAGAGGAAGGAGTTCTGATTGAGGCAGGAGTTCCCAGACAGCTCCACAGAAGCTGTGACGCTCTCCAGGTAAGACCTGTCGAGGAGGAGAATTTCTGATGCGTGGCTAGACTGGAAAACAGGCCCATGGAAAGGAGACGGTGGGAGAGGTCAGGGAGGTGTGTTTGTGCTGTAGGGGACGGGGGCAGTGTCAAGAGCATGGGTACCTGGGTGTAGCTGTGCCTTGGTTCATACCCAGGACGTCCCCTTCCCCCTTTCCAGTGGAATTCCGCCTCCATCTGGTGCGTCCACCCTTTACGTGGCCCTGTCCTTCGTGACGGCGGCTCCCCTCGCCGGTCATTGGTTTGGGCTCGAGCACTTGGTGCAGTTGTGGTCACGGAGGTGTGAGAGGCGTGTGGCAGGGGCTTCTGGGAGAGGCTTCCTCGCTGTCAGAAGGAGACACACAGGAATGGAAGGTCATCTTTTCTTCTTCTGGATGTTACTGTGTTTGCGTGTCACGCTGCACTGGGGACCACTGTCTTGTTACCAGGAAGGGAGTGAGTCTGAGAGCAAAGCCCAGGCTGAAGGTAGTGGGACCGGAAGATGGAGAGAATCCTCCTCATCCTTGAAGGTGTTGTTGGGCAGCTGCGTTTGCTCACCCAGCTCTGGACTCCTTGTGTTAAATAATGTTTGTCTTCAGCGTTGGCATTTTGAGATGGGGCTGTCTGTTACATGCAGCTGACAGCATCCTTCCAGAAACAAAGGACACTGAGGGGCGCCACACGTCCAGGGCTTTCCCGAGTGTGGTTGTCCCTCCTGAGAACGGATTATTGTTTCCAGTGTGAGCTAACCATCTTCTGCCACTCCAGCCTTTCCTGAGCCTGGGTCCACGCGGGGGCAACTAATTGGGGACCCCTCCATTTTAGACAAATCCCTTTATATTCTAAGACCAGCTGAACTTAATATATATGTAAAAATCTGCTGCACATCATCCTGGGATCTCGCCACAGAGAGTTGCCCAAGTGAGAATCAACACCTATAGGCAAAGTGCCTGCCCTCGACCCTTGAGATTCTGGGTTGGTTTTTGAAACCCCTGTTTGTCTCTCCTGCTGGGTAGCACGCAGGCCCCAGACCTGGTTGCTCCGGAGGATCAGCACCTGTCTGTTCCAGTTCCCTCTGGTGTTTTCAAGAGCGAATTCTGGGTGGACCGAGTAGTCTATATTTAATGTCCAGCTGCCCACGCAGAACATACATACCCTTCACACGTAGTATAAGTTCATTAAGCTTTTTTTAAAAAAAAAAAAAAAACCAACATGCTCTGGTGTAGGAACAAAACACAAACTTAATTTTGTTTAGAGAGATGCCCATATGCTCAGAATCTCGCCTTGAGAAATCATTCCCTCCAATGCAGCATGTGGCTCTCAGGGTCTCTCTGAGCCTGACCTAGGCTAGAATATCCACCTGCTCTGCTTGATTCCTATATCTCCATCAGAGCTACGTTCAACTGATAGGCTGTTTTTTGTTTTATTAATTATTCATGTTATTACAATTATTAACATTTTCTAACATTACAAGATGTTTGGGAAACTGAAAAATGAAGTCAGTCTCAATCCCTCCATCTAACGTGCCTCTGAATTAATTTCATTGTGGCATGTGATTTCCAGTATTATCCACATACAGACACATTTGTGTGCTGCACACCTCGTACACGTACGTTTTTGTCTCCTGGTTTTTTCATCTTATTAAATTATGAGACATGACCATGCTGCCCCATCGTTTTTAATAATTATTTTAATGGTTGCATGATAGGAACAGCAAGCAGTGGAATAATTTAACTTCATAACAGACACTGGTGGTGGTTTACAGAACCGTTTTCCTTTCCTCCTCCTCTTCCTCTTCTTTAGCTTCTTTGTGTATCCCCCGCTCCCCCACCTCCCTGCTTCCTGGAAGGAGGATTCAGGAATCAGTGAGTCCATCCCCACCTTCAGGGACAAATCCAGATTCATCAAAGTCAACCGTAGTGTTCCCATATCTCTTACCAGAGATTGGTTTAGGTCCCTGCATGTGTTGCTATTCTTTGAAGGGACATGAGGGGCTGTCTCTGCGGAGCTTCTAGGAAAAGCTTTCATGCTGCTAAAATGAGGCAACAGGAAGAGATGTCCATTCCACTGGATGTCATTTTATGTGTAGGTGATGCCTGCAAATGTAGCAGGAAACATATCCCATATCCCAGTTCAGTCAACCTTTGCCTCCCGTTGGTAAACGTTCAAGCCTATTTTAGGGTGTAGTCCAGAAGCCTATTCTGTTACTAGGGCCTGTATATTGTTAGAGCCTATAGTTACCTATGATCAGGAACCTATTGTTAGGCCTTTGGAGTGTTCAGACCTGGAGTGTTTCCTGGGCAGCCGATTTCTCACCTCACCTAATGTCTTCCCCAAACTCTGGGGCACTTCTGAGAGTCTTATGGTGAATGTTCTGCTCGTCACTGGTGTGGAGGGTTGGGGACTAAACCAGGTCAGCCAAGTTCTCTCCTTTTCTGTTGTCCCAAGCGAGTCAAGGCACAGACAGCCGACAGAGCCAGTTTGATCTGATCACTGGGGACAGTCTGACAAGTGTGACTCAGAGCTGGAGATAGGGCAGGAGGCAGCAGGATGCCCGGCTCTTAAAGATGTCCTAGACATAGAGGGAACCTACCTCAACATAATAAAAGCCATATACAAGAAACCCACAGCAAACATCAGTCTCAGTGGTGAAAAACTGAAAGCATTTCCTCTAAGATCAGGAATAAGACAAGGATGTCCACTCTCGCCACTATTATTCAACATAGTTTTGGAAGTACTAGCCACGGCAGTCAGAGAAGAAAAAGAAATAAAAGGAATACAGATTGGAAAAGAAGATGTAAAACGGTCACTGCAGATGACCTGATACTATACATAGATAATCCTAAAGATACCACCAGAAAACTGCTAGAGCTCATAAATGAATTGGGTAAAGTTGCAGGATACAAAATTAATGCACAGAAATCTCTTGCATTCCTCTACACTAACAACGAAAGATCAGAAAGAGAAATTAAGGAAACAATCCCATTCACCATTGCAACAAAAAGAATAAAATACCTAGGGATAAACCTACCTAAGGAGGTAAAAGACCTGTACTCAGAAAAGTATGAGACACTGATGAAAGAAATCAAAGATGACATAAACAGATGGAGAGATATACCATGTTCTTGGATTGGAAGAATCAATATTATGAAAATGACTCTACTACCCAAAGCAATCTACAGATTCAGTGCAATCCCTATCAAATTACCAATGGCATTTTTTACAGAACTAGAACAAAAAATCTTAAAATTTGTATGGAGACACAGAAGACCCCAAATTGCCAAAGCAGTCTTGAGGGATAAAAACAGAGCTGGAGGAGTCAGACTCCCTGGCTTCAGACTATACTACAAAGCTACAGTAATCAAGATAATATGGTACTGGCACCAAAACAGAAATATAGGTCAATGGAACAGGATAGAAAGCCCAGAGATAAACCCACACACCTGTGGTCAACTAATCTATGACAAAGGAGGCAAGGATATACAATGAAGAAAAGACAGTCTCTTCAATAAGTGGCACTGGGGGGCTTCCCTGGTGGCGCAGTGGTTGAGATTCTGCCTGCCGATGCAGGGGACACGGGTTCATGCCCCGGTCTGGGAAGATCCCACATGCTGCAGAGTGGCTGGGCCCGTGAGCCAGGGTCGCTGGGCCTGCGCGTCTGGAGCCTGTGCTCCGCAGCGCAAGAAGCCACAGCGGTGAGAAGCCCGCGTACTGCAAAAATAAATAAATAAGTGGCACTGGCAAAATTGGACAGCTGCATTTAAAAGAATGAAATTAGAACCCTCTCTAACACCATGCACAAAAATAAACTCAAAATGGATTAAGGATGTAAATGTAAGACTGGACACTTAAAACTCTTAGAGGAAAACATACGAAAAACACTCTTTAACATAAATCACAGCAAGATGTTTTTTGACCCGCCTCCTAGAATAATGTAAATTAAAAAAATAAACAAATGGGACCTAATGAAACTTAAAAGCTTTTGCACAGCAAAGGAAACTATAAACAAGATGAAAAGACAACCCTCAGAATGGGAGAAAATATTTGCAAACGAATCAATGGACAAAGGCTTAATCTCCAAAATATATAAACAGCCTATGCGGCTGAATATTAAAAAAAAAAAAAACCCACTCAAAAAATGGGAAGACTTAAATAGACATTTCTCCGAAGAAGACATACAGATGGCCAAGAGGCACATGAAAACCTGCTCAACATCACTAATCATTAGAGAAATGCAAATCAAAACTACAATGAGGTATCACCTCACACCGGTTAGAATGGGCATCATCAGAAAATCTACAAACAACAAATGTTGGAGAGGGTGTGGAGAAAAGGGAACCATCTTGCACTGTTGGTGGGAATGTCAATTGATACAACTACTATGGAGAACAGTATGGAGGTTCCTTAAAAAACTAAAAATAGAATTACCATATGATGCAGCAATCCCACTACTGGACATATACCCAGAGAAAACCATAATTCAGAAAGACACATGCACCCCAGTGTTCATTGCAGCACTATTTACAATAGCCAGGTCATGGAAGCAACCTAAATGCCCATCAACAGATGAATGAATAAAGAAGATGGGGTACATATATACAATGGAATATTACTCAGCCATAAAAAGGATCGAAATTGGGTCATTTGTAGAGATGTGGATGGACCTAGGGACTGTCATACAGAGTGAAGTAAGTCAGAAGGAACAGCTGTCATATATTAAGGCATATATGTGGAATCTAGAAAAATGGTACAGATGAACAGGTTTGCAAGGCAGAAATAGAGACACAGATGTAGAGACCAGATGTATGGACACCAAGGGGGGAATGCAGGGCGGGGGAGTGTTGGTGGTGGGATGAATTGGGAGATTGGGATTGACATATATACACTAATATATATAAAGTAGATAACTAATAAATACTTGCTGTATAAAAAAGTAAATAAAAGATTAAAAAAAAAAAGATGCCCTAGAAAGCGCTTCAGCCTTCAGGGCCAAGAGCCCATGGGAGATAGTCCTCTTGGGTCTTCTCAAATGAAGACTCCTCGCTGGAGACCGAGGTCTGCAGACTTGGACTCCTGTCTTCCTCTAGTGGACTGAACCTTCGGACGTGCTCCATTTAGAGTTGTTGGATTATTAATTGACATATATGAAATGGAGTGAAACAGTGGCGATTTCTGGGCCACATACTGTGTGTTAGGCTCTAGAAGTAAAGACCTAAGTAAGTTTGTCTTCTTAACAAGCATACCATCTAATGGAGAAAATTGGCAAGTATTGCTTATTATCACTACTACCCAGGATCCATATATTTGAAGTTCAAGTAAGAGTTTTCTTAGCACATGATATATGGTCCCTCCATTGCCGCCATGGCGGGGAAGCAAGTGTTACAGGCTGGCAGACCTCTGTGGGCCTGGACCTCATCTGCAAGGCCGTGTGGGCATGTCGTCCTTGACATTTTTCATGACCAGTCTTCGGGCAGTTTGAGCTGAGAAGTGATGCCATCTCGTTTCTCATTCCCACAGCCTCGTATCTGGATTGACAGGAGCAGGAAAGGATGAGGATGTAGGAATCTGGAGTATCTGGAGAGAGGTCTTGGGCCCTTCTCCTTGGACTGCAGGCACAGGTAACACCAAACAGAAGCTTCCCCCTGGATGGTGCCTTGGCATCAGCTCCTCCCTTTCCCTCCAGCTGGAAGACACACACTCAGTCTTGATAAAGAAAGTGTAAAGATTTACTTGTTTAGCTAAACAAGATAGCTAGGGTTGTTTCAAACATTAAAAACAGAAACAAAACAAAAAACGCAACATCCTTTCTTTTAATGGAAACTTACCTGGAGCTGCATATGTGAAACAGGTTATCAGGGAATGCTCTTGGTGGATATTTTGAGAGTGGGGGGTCCTTCCCATCCAACCCCACTGTTTCCATGGAGACCCTTCAAGTCCTTGGTGGAAGCCATAGTGCTCTGCAGAAAAGTTTGAAGCCATAGATTAGACCCACTCCAGCTAGACGCACCCCAATGTCGCTGGGGTGAATTGAGCTCTCTTGAGATTCCCAGCCCTAAGGAATCTTCCTGGCCAGCCACCTGGTTAGTACCTGGAGTTCCATCTCTTGGGGCCTTTGGGGGTTTTGGTCTTTCCAGAATGTCCCATAGAAATGCACCTGTTCTCAGGAAGGGTACAACAAGCCCAGGACCCATTCCCAGTCACATTCACTCATTCATTCATTTATTCAGCTAATGTCTGTTGAGCACGTACTAAGTGTTGCGTCCTGTTCTCCATACCAGGGGTACGGTTCTGAGCAAACAGACAAAAAGCCCTGCCCTCTTGCAGCCTGTGTTGCACTGGGGGCTGGAGGGGCAGGTAGCTGGCAGCCAGGCTAGAGGTTTAGGGGACAGTGCCGGGGGCAGACTGCCCAGAACAGAAGATAATCTTGCTGTCCTTGCCTCTGAGCTGCCGGCCCTGCTCGGCCGGAGCTGAATGACGTGCTGCATCAAACCAGCTTGGCGGGGCTTCTCTGCTGCCCGTGGAGGCAGTTGGTTTGCGCGCACCCTCATGAGGTCTTGGGGTCTGGTGGTGACGCTGGGTGGTGGCAAGGAGAGGCCACTGAGCGCTTAACTTGGATCTAACTCAGGGCTTCTCAAATTTTGCTGCACGTTTGGACACCTCAGGAGCTGTGAAAACGTGGCTCCCGGGCTATCTAACCAGATTTTTTAAAAATAATAACAGCTGCTGCTTCTTTTAAAAAATTCATTTATTTTTTTGTCTGTGTTGGGTCTTCGTTGCTGCGCGCAGGCTTTCTCTAGTTGCGGCGAGCGGGGGCTCCTCTTCGTTGCGGTGCACGGGCTTCTCATCGCGGTGACTTCTCTTGTTGCGGAGCATGGGCTCTAGGCGCGTAGGCTTCGGTAGTGGTGGCTCGTGGGGTCAGTAGTTGTGGCTCGCGGGCTCTAGAGTGCAGGTTCAGTAGTTGTAGCGCATGGGCTTAGTTGCTCCATGGCATGTGGGATCTTCCCAGACCAGGGCTCGAACCTGTGTGCCCTGCGCTGGCAGGTGGATTCTTAACCACTGTGCCACCAGGGAAGTCCCTCTAACCAGATTCTGAGGTGTGGGTCTCCAGCCTCAGGAGTGTAAAAACTCCTTGGGTAGGTATAATGTCCAGCCATGTGAGAGAACCACTGAACTCACTTATATTATAGTCTCTGTAAGATTTTTCTTGCTGAAAGGTATCCTGGGCTTTAAATGCATCTAGACAGTGTTCTCTACCTTTGGACAGTATCAGACTCACCTGGGGAACTTGGTTAAACACACACAGTCTCTCCTATACCCATGTGTTGGGGGCCTGTATGCTCTTATCAGCTCCGCAGGGGATTCTGAGACGCACCAGCGTTGAACTGCTGGGTCAGAGGATGCGCGGGAGGAGAGGCAGGCTGAGTGAGCAGAGCAGCTCACGAGTCCGTGCCTCCTTGGGCCCCCAGCCAGGAAGAAAACAAGTATTCGTGTGTAGGGTTGGTGACTTTGCAGCTCTGACGCCTGCAGCACTGCACTGGAACTTGGCACTCTGTAGCTAGCATTGGCCCAGTTTGACAGATGGGCAACTGAGGCACAAAGATAGGATGCAACTTGCCCAAGGCCACGTGAGATTCAAACCGCAGACAGGCCTGACTCCAGATCCTGGGGCTGGGACCGAGTCATGATTTTCTTCTGTGACCCACAGTCTGTTTCAGGGAGCACCAGAGAGGCCCATGTGTCTCAGCTCTCATCATCTCTTAGAAGTGGCTGTAAGAGTCCAGGCTGGAGACTCCTTTGCTCACAAGAAACCACTCCCGGTTCACGCTCTCCTGTTCACTCTGCTCTTGCTGTCCTGCGGGGAGGCTTGCAGGCCCCTCGTTTCTCCTAGAACCCTGGAATTAGCCCTGATTGTACATCTAAGGAGCAGAATTTTTAGGGCCACGATGCAGTTTGGTAAAATTAGACCTGTCTTCAAACTGCACGCATTTACCCTTTCCGGTATCTTCGCAACTGCAAAAATCATACGTTGACTCTACGGATCGAATATTTGCCTTTAGTTCAAAATTTTACATGATCCAAGTGCTTTCGGCAAGCATCTGTGAAAATCTAGACTAAAAAATGGCGTGAAAGAGTGGGAGGTTGTTTTTTTGTTTTTGCTTTTTGCGGTACGCGGGCCTCTCACTGTTGTGGCCTCTCCCATTGTGGAGCACAGGCTCCGGGCGCGCAGGCTCAGCGGCCCTGGCTCACGGGCCCAGCCACTCTGCGGCGTGTGGGATCTTCACGGACCGGGGCACAAACCCGTGTCCCCTGCATCGGCAGGCAGACTCTCAACCACTGCGGCACCAGAGAAGCCCAAGGGAGGTTGTTCTTTTTAAGGAATGCATTTTCTTCTGAGCCTGTCAGCAAAGTAAAAGTGTGTTTATTAGATTTTGAACACACGTATTTTCAGAGCCACACTTGCTGTGTGCAGCAAGTAGAGCCCTGTTTGGTGCCTGACCATATAAGTGTCTGAGGAAGAGACTTCATTCCTACTTCTTGACAAACGTGAAATAGCTTTCAAGAAAACGCACGCAGAGGCAATTAAGATTATGAACGGCTTTGGCAGCTGCCGTCCTGTGTTATTAATTTTGTAATACAGTCATGCTCCTCTTCATTCATATGTGATGGAAAGCCTTGTGGCCCAGAGGGAAGAACAGGACAGCATTTATGGAATTGTTTTTAAGGTTTCTGAATGCTGGCAGTGCTTTGCCCGCATTCAGGGTTGCATTCCTCTTTCCCTCAGCGACCTTGCTGGGTATGGGAAGCTTGCCTTTGAGATATAACTGCTCCTTCGGAAGCCTGCGGAGACCTGTACGCAACCAGCACAGCGTTGCCTAAAGGGAGCAGCACGAGCAGCGAGCCTTGTTTGGAATCGGCTGCGTTTCCTCAGGGCGCTGGGGGGACGCGATGCGCCCCTGGGGAAAGGCCCCTCCAGTCGTCTCTGGGGATGAGGATGTGCTGTGGCTGCAGCGTCCAGCATTTGTTCCAAGCTTTACAGTTTGCAAACCGTTTCTAAACCCAGGATCTCCTGATGATCCTTGAAGGAGGCAGGACATGGCTCTGGTTAGGTCCTGTTTACCAATGGGGAAGAGAACCTTGCAGGGGTTAAATGATATATTTAGTCTCTTCTGGCCTCCTGTCCACAGTCACCCATTCTCTCCCTCCCTCCCTCCCGCCCCCAAACGCCTCCTTGTCCCCTGGGACCCCAGGCCCCTGCCCTGCATTGTGTTATCAAAGGCCCTGGTGCTCTGCCTGCCGCCCACTGGTAGCCGCGCTGCACCTAGCCTAGCAGGGAGCTGCCGCGAGTTCGGGCCTCAGCCAGTTTTGTTTTGAGGGGAGCAAAGCCGCGCAGATGTCTCTCCAACCCCGTGAGGAAGGGGTCAACGGATCACTCTGTGTTCCTTTAGGTGATGTCACGCTTTTGCAAAGTCTGGGTCTCCAGTGTTTGCAGGGATGGGAGTCCCGGCGACAAGCAGTGTGGACAGAATGGAAGGTGGCACTGTCCAGTCACATCGTGAGGTGTGAGGAGTTGCCCACCAGGCACCCCAGTCCCACCAGGAAGTAATTGTGGTCCTTTAAGAATGGGATGGAAAGATTACTTTCTGTGCATGTTGTCGTAGCTGTTGCCAGTACATAGACACTCAGGAAGTGTCTTGGACCTGACTCCATGGTGAATGGGGCTGGCGGGCATCTCTAGTGGCCCAGGGGCATCGTGAACAAACCCTGGTGCCACGAGGGTCTCGTGAACCTGGAATTTTTGGAAGCCTGTGGGGAAGCTGAAGGTGTAGCTCCTCTTTTCCCAGGGGACTCGGAGAGTTTGAAAAGCTTTTCAACCCAAGGCTGGGTGGGTTTCCCTGCTCCAACAAGATGCAGAGGAGACAACTCCAGGCAGTCTTCCCAGCCCTCCTGAGTCACACTGGGGGGCGGTCCCTGATGTGCAGGTTGGCCTAAGTCACTAAAATAATTAGTTGCCCAGGAGTGGGTGGAGAGCGACATGGGTGTTCATCATCTCGTGTCCAGGGGATACGCTGATGATCCCAGACAGTGTGTCGCCAGTGGAGGGCTCAGAGCATCAGCCTGTGTTCACTCCTTTTCCTTAGGATTTTAGTCAGTGTCTTTCATACACCTTTCCCCCCCACCCAAGGAGCAACATGGGCAGCCTGGAATAGTGGGGCTGGAGTGTGGGTGTTTGCTGAGCCCTCGGTGACCCACAGCTGAGCTTCTTCCGGCTCCCCAGACCGCCCCGCCACGCCAGCCCTGCCCCTGCCTCCCTCCCGGGTAGGTCCTACGCTGGGACATCGAGGGGTTGGAGGCGGCAGGTGCTGCCTGGTGTTAAGAGCTGTGAAAGGCAGAATCAGGACCAAGGGAGAGCTTCCTTTTCCTTAACCCATTGCCATCCTCTTTAAAATGGAGTGGAAAATTCCTATTCCTTGCAGGGCTGCCAAGAGGGTCAAAACACCATAAAGTACCCTGGAAATGTACTGGTTTGTTGGTATCTGACATGTCTACCACAGGTGTCACATTTTGAGAAAAATCCAGGTGTTTGGATCTTAAGAAACGATTTTGTTATCACACATCTTGGACAGGAGGACAGGTTCCTGAGATTTAGGTTCGAGTGATCCTGACAAGTACCTAACAAGATGCCATCCCATTCTTCTTATATAAAATATATGTTATGTATGTATGGTCTTAGTTGAGGTTTTTGATCCTATCTATCGGTGTCTCACTTGTGGATCCTGGGAGAGAAAATCTGTTTGGCCAAGTTTGGATCAGGTGTACCCGACAATCAGAGGGACATGGTTACAGGTACCAGATGCTATTTATGTTTGTCTGGACCCTGCTCCTTTAAGCTGGTGGACATACCAATCCTCAATAACCACTGGATCATAAAAGCCAGTTGTGAGCACCTGCCCACCAGTCTTCTTGTTCCAGACCTTTCTTGCTTGTTTCTGAGTAGTTTCCACTTTCCTCTGGTTCCTATAATTCCCTCTTGCATTTATTACCTTGCTCTTGTACTTTCCCGTTTGGTGTTTTTCTTCTGAAATTGATGCATCTCAACTCTTCCAGAAGGACTTTGGCTTGGATATACCTTCCAATGCACAGCAACAGCCAACAGTGGATTAGCTGAGATTTAGTTCTTCTGTGTTGAGTGGAGACTTGGGGTGCAGTAGCTATCCTGGCTGACTCCTTGGACTCAACTTGCAGCCCTGGTCCACGACTCCACTTTGCAAAGCGAGAGTTAGGCAATTTCTTTGTCTCTTTCTCTGTCTAGACCAGGGGTCCCCAACCCCCAGGCCACAGACCAGTACCGGTTAGGAACTGGGCCACACAGCAGGAGGTGAGCAGAGGGCAAGCGAGCAAAGCTTCACCTGTATTTACAGCCGCTCCCCATCGCTTGCATCACCGCCTGAGCACTGCCTCCTGTCAGATCAGCGGCGGTGTTAGTCTCGTGGGAACACGAACCCTATTGTGAACTGCACATGCGGGGGATCTAGGTTGTGTGCTCTTTATGAGAATCTAATGCCTGATCTGAGGTGGAGCTGAGGGGGTGCTAGTGCTAGGGAGTGGCTGCAGATACAGGTTATCATTAGCAGAGAGGTTTGACTGCACAGAGACCAAAATAAATCAGTTGCTTGCAGACTCATATCAAAACCCAATCAGTGAGTGGCAAGTGAAAACAAGTTCAGGGCTCCCAGTGATTCTGCATTATGGTGAGATGTATAATTATTTCATTATGTATTAAAATGTAATAATAATAGAAATAAAGTGCAAAATAAATGTAATACGCCTGAATCATCCTGAAACCATCCCCCCACCCCCTGCCCCAGTCCGTGGAAAAATTGTCTTCCATGAAACCACTCCCTGGTGCCAAAAAGGTTGGGGACTGCTGGTCTACACCACAATCCTCTTGAGGGCAGGTACTGTGTTTCCAGATGTTATTTGTCATTTTGTCCCTACAGAATCAAGGGAATTGAGTGGGATGTACAATCAAGAGAGAATAGGGCTTCCCTGGTGGCGCAGTTGTTGAGAGTCCGCCTGCCGATGCAGGGGATCCGGGTTCGTGCCCCGGTCCGGGAAGATCCCACATGCCACGGAGCGGCTGGGCCCGTGAGCCATGGCTGCTGAGCCTGCGCCTCTGGAGCCTGTGCTCCGCAATGGGAGAGGCCACAACAGTGAGAGGCCCGCGTACCACAAAAAAAAAAAAAAAAAAAAAAAGAGAGAATAGATTTGGACTGGACCCTTGTAATGGACTGTGATGTTTTATGGCTACCGGCATCCCAAACTGTTTCTTACTTGGGGACATCCTTCATTGATGGTAGTCACAGTCCTGTCTCCTCAGAGCACCAAGGGGACCAAACATTCCTTTTCCTCAGCCCCTGGCCTCTCGGGCATGTGTGACCTAGGCTTGGCCAACCAGATGCCCCCACCTTGAACTTTGAACCTTGAGGGAGTTGCACAAAAACAGTGGTCACATGAGAAGTAATTCTTGCAGGGGGAGTGGACAAATTAAGGTCATGGCTGGTCTCTAGTGGCAGCTGTGCCAGAGGAAGTGATCTAACCCAGCTACTCCAGTGGCCTGACCTGGGCTGTGTCTTGGCCACCGGGCCCCTCCTGGTTTCTGCCTATTTTTTGAGCTTACTTCTCCATTTTTGTGACAGATTCAGAGAATGGCACAATATCTTATCAATAAATTCCTAGTTTTGCTTCAGTGAATCAGAGTACATTTTTGTGTTTTGGGTTTTGTAACTGAAAACCTAATTAATGCAGCCTGTGAATAATAATAAACAGTGGCTTCCATCCACCAGATACATGCCAGGTGCCAGGCGGCTACTAAGCGCTTCGTATAGATGACATTTAATCTTTACAACAGTCTTGGGGGATTTGTTATTTTTCTCATTTTGCATATTAGACTCAGAGAGGCTTCTATGAATACTGCTGTGAATCCTCTTGTGTATATCTTCCTGACGTTCCCGCGCACACATTGGTTATACGTGTAGGAATGGAATTGTGGGGTCATCAAGTCCAGATGTGTTCATCTTCATTAGCTAATGTTCATCTGTTTTATAAAACATGCTTACACATTTATACTCCCACCAGCACTTGTATGAGATTCCGGTTTCATCATGTGAGTGGATCTCGGCCATCATTTGATATTGTGTCTTTTTTTTTTTTTAACATCTTTATTGGAGTATAATTGCTTTACAGTGTTGTGTTAGTTTCTGCTGTATAACAAAGTGAATCAGCTATACGTATACATATATCCCCATATCTCCTCCCTCTTGTGTCTCTCTCCCACCCTCCCTATCCCACCCCTCTAGGTGGTCACAAAGCACCGAGCTGATCTCCCTGTGTTGTGCGGCTGCTTCCCTGGTATTGTGTCCTTTTAATATTAGTCCTTCTGTCAGGTGTCCAGTGGTATATTGTTATATAGCTTTTTTAAAAAATTATTTATAATTTTTTTGTTATAACTTTTTTAAAAATTATTTTTATAGCTTTTTTTATAATTGTTATAACTTTGTTATAACTTCTTATAACTTTTTTTAAAAATTATTTTTTGTTGGAATATAGTTGATTTTCATTGTTGTGTTTCTGCTGTACAGCAGAGTGAATCAGTTATAGATATACCCACTCTTTTTAAGATTCTTTTCCCCTTATAGGTCATTACAGAATATTAAGTAGAGTTCCCTGTGTTGTACCATAGGTTTCTTATTAGTTATCTATTTTATATACAGTAGTGTATATATGTCAATCCCAATCTCCCAGTTTATCCCTCCCCCCTTTTCCTTGGTGACCATAAGTTTGTTTTCTGTATCTGTGGCTCTATTTCGGTTTTGTAGATAAGTTCATTTGTATCGTTTTTTTTAGATTCCACATATAAGCAGTATCATATGATATTTGTCTTTCTCTGACTTACTTCACTCAGTGTGACAATCTCTAGGTTTTATTATAGCTTAATTTGCGTTTCTGTCAGGCCCAATGAGGTTGAGCACCTTTGAAAAATAATTTTTTTTATGTGGACCAGTTTTAAAGTCGTTATTGAATTTGTAACAATATTGCTTATGTTTTATGTTTTGGTTTTTGGGCTGCAAGGCATGTGGGGTCTTAGCTCCCCCACCAGGCATTGAACCTGTACCTCCTGCATTGGAAGGTGAAGTCCTAACCAATGAACTGCCAAGGAAGTCCCCAGAGAGCTTTTTAATTTTATTTACTTACTTATTTATAAAATTTATTTATTTTTGGCTGTCTTGGGTCTTCGTTGCTGCACGTGGGCTTTCTCTAGTTACGGTGAGCGGGGGCTACTCTTCGTTGTGGAGCACGGGCTCTAGGCACGTGGGCTCCAGTAGTTGTGGCTTGCAGGCTCTAGAGTGCAGGCTCAGGAGTTGTGGTGCTTGGGCTTAGTTGCTCTGAGGCATGTGGGATCTTCCCAGACCAGGGCTCGAACCCATGTCCCCTGCATTGGCAGGCAGATTCCCAACCACTGTGCCACCAGGAAAGTCCCCTAAAAATAATTTTTATTTTTTAATAATATTGAGCAGGTAGTCCAGAGAATTTCCATACACTACCTCTGCCCCTCAGACTTACACACACATACACAAGAGTTTCCCCTGTTATTAACATCTTGCATTAGTGTGGTATTTTGTTGTAACTAATGCAATAATATTAATATAATTAACGCAAGTCCACAGTTTATATTAAGGTTCTCTCTCTGTGTTGTATAATTCTCTGGGTTTTGGCAAATGCATCATGTCATGTGTCCACCGTAACAGTATCGTTGAAGATAGTTTTACTGCCCTAAAAACTCTGTGCACTATCCACTCGTGTCTCCCTACTTCCCCTGTACCTCTGACAACCACTGATCTTTTCACTGTCTATAGTTTTGCCTTTTCCAGAATGTCATATAGTTGGAATCACACAATATGTAGACTTTTTAGACTGGCTTCTTCCACTCAACACTGTATTGAAGGTCTCTCCATGTCCTTTTGCGACATAGTAGCTAATTTCTTTTTATCACTGAATAATATTCCATTGTTTGGATTAATATTCAGAACATCCAGTTTGTTTGTCCATTCACATATCGAAGAACGTCTCGGTTGCTTCCACATTTTGGCAGTTGTTTGTAAAGCTGCTGTAAACATCCACGTGCAGGTTTTTGTATGCACATAAGTTTCCCGTACAATTGGTTAAATACCAAGGAGCACGATTGCTGGATTGTATAGTAAGAGTTTTGTTTAGTTTTATAAGAAACTACCAAACTGTCTTCCAAAGTGGCCATTTTTCATTCCACCAGCAATGAGTGAGACTTCCTGTTGCTTCACATCCTCGTCAGCATTTAATATTGTCAGTTTTTGGATCTTAGCCATTCTAATATGTGGGTAGTGGTATCTCATTTTCATTTGCAGTTCTGTAATGACATATAAATTTGAACACCTTTTCATATGTGTATTTGCCATCTATATGTCTTCACAGATGAAGTGCGTATGCACAACTTTGCCTATTTTTATTTATTTATTTTTGGTTGCGTTGGGTCTTCGTTGCTGTGCATGGGCTTTCTCTAGTTGCGGTGTGCAGGGGCTACTCTTCACTGCGGTGCGCAGGCTTCACGTTGCGGTGCTTCTCGTTGCGGAGCACGGGCTCTAGGCGTGTGGGCTTCAGTAGTTGTGGCTCGCAGGCTGTAGAGCGCAGGCTCAGTAGTTGTGGCTCATGGACTCAGTTGCTCCATGGCGTGTGGGATCTTCCCAGACCAGGGCTCGAACCTGTGTCCCCTGCATTGGCAGGCGGATTCTTAACCACTGTCCCACCAGGGAAGTCCACTTTTATCTATTTTAGACCCAGTAACCTTAATAAATTATCGTAGTAATTCTAATAGTTTATCTGAGGGTTCATACCATCTGTAAATAATGATAGTGTTGTTTTCTCCTTTACACGCCATACAGTTTTATTGTTTGAATCTTCTTGTACTGCATAGGACTTCCAGTAACGTGTAGACTGGAAGAGGTATTAATAGACATCCTTAACTTGCTCCTGATTTTGACGGGAATGTTCTCAATATTTCAGCGTTAGTTATGGTGTCCTCTTTAGGTTCTTACAGGAGCCCTTTATCAGGTTAAGGAAGTTCTCCTATTCCTAGGTTGTTGAAGTGTCTTTGTTTTTAACATGAAAGGATGAATTTTATCAAATGTTCTTACTACGTTAATTGAGGTTACCATAGGAATTTCCTTCCTATCGCATTTGAAATGGCCTCCTTTCTAATTGCTAAATTCATGCCCATTTTACAAGGCCTCCTCAAACCTCCCTAACAGTTTCCCACTCTGTGTCATAAGGAATCCCATCTCCTCACTTTTCACGTGACGATTGGCCTCTTTGAGGATGGCAGCCATAGGTTATTCACCTCTATATGGCTAATGCCCAGCATGCTGGCACATAGTAAGTGCTAACAAAATGTTGACCGAGTTACGGAGTGAAACTTTATTAAAGCCTTGAAGACTTTCGATTTTATGGTCTCTTGTCTCCAGGTATTTGTTCCCCTTCTAGCCTGGATGCTTTCAAGTATACGGTGCACATCTGATTATTCCCTTTGTCCCTCTGGCTCCCAGCCCAGAGCCTGATTCAGAGCACTCGTCACTGACTGAATGAATTCTTGCTCTCCTTGGGACGCTGTGTCACTAGAACGCTTCAGTCAGACTTCCAGGAGTAGCTGATCCTTCTTCACAGTCCCCCTTTGCAGAGAGAGGTTTGCTTCCCTCCCACCCTCAGGGAACCAGGCCAGGCCCGATGGCTGAGGGCAAAGGAATTTTCTCCTTTCCTTCAGATTAACTTTTAAAAAGTTATTTTGCAACAGTCTGGACTTAATTGGCCAGGAATGAAGGCTGGGGAAAGCGAGCCATAAAGCGCATGCCTTCCCTCTAGTAGAAACTGAAGCAAGGAAGGGCAGCAGTGTCAGAGTACTGGCCGCTGATAGGTCTTTACTCAGTGCCAGGCTGGGCCCTGTGGAGGTGAGCAGGACATGTAGGCCACTGTCTGGAGCCTTGAATTTATTTTTCACCATGGAAACAGGAAACTCACATTTGGTAAGTTAAACAGCACCTCCAGGCCATCTGTCCACTCATTCATGCACGTATCCCTCCATCCATTCATTCATTCACTTAGTATTGCAGAGCCCCTACTGTGTGGCAGGCATTGTGCTAAGTAAGCACTAGTGGATTCAGGGATGAAGAGATGCCTGCAACCCAAGGAAGGTCATAAGGTTTGAAAGCAGTTGGTGCATGTTAGGAGGGTGTCCAGGGCTCAGAAGCCTGGAGAGCCAAGTGAGAAAGAGTCCATCGAAGACTCCAGAATGTTAGGAGTTGGGGATGTAGCAGACGGTACTGAGAACAGATCAGTTGCAGATGAGAAAACCTAGATTCTAGACTCAACTCTGCCACCAGCTTGCTCCGAGTTGTTTCTCCTCTCTGCATCTCAGTTCTCTCACTTATAAATCAAGGAAGCTGGTCTAGCTCTCTGCCAGCACTGGTCATTCAGGAGGCCAAGCACCAGCCTCTTTTCTTTGTTCTCTAGTGTGCGTGCGTTTGCCGCAGACCGTCTCAGCCATGCTCGCTGTCTGACTGCATCCTGCCAAGTTTCATCCGAAGGAAGCAGAATTAGAGGATAAGACAGAACAAGACAAAAATAAGCATCCTGTGTCCTCAAAGAAATAAGAAAGGCTGTTGGAACATGAAGCAGGGACAGGCAGTGATGAAGAAGATGCCAGACAAGGAAAACCTAATAACTGAAATAACAGACTCAATACGTAGGTTGACAACAGAAAAGGAAAAGCTGAACAATAATATATCAGTTAGCTTCTGCTCTGTAACAAACCATTGCCAAACTTAGTGGCTTAAAACAGGAGTCATTTATTACTGCTTATAGTTCTGGGCAGAACTGGGCAGTTCTGTTGATCTGGGTCAGACTCAGTTGACCTCAGCTGAACTTGCTCAGCTCAGGCATCTGTGGTCAGCTGCAGGGTCAGCTGGTGGCTAGCGAGTTTAAGATTGTCTCACTCATTGTCTGACAGTTGTCTGGCTGTCAGCTGGGACACAGTGGCTGACTAGGCCATGTCTCTTACTGTCTAGTAGGCTCACCTGGGCTTGTTCACATGGTGATGTCAAGATTCTAAGAGAGAGAGAGGCTGCAAATGGTCAAAGTATGTCACAATGCCAGCCCGTCAAGGATGAGGAAATAGACTATCTGCTGGTGAGAGGAGCTGCAAAGTAACACTGCAAAGGGCACAGACAAAGGAAGAAATGTAGGGTTGTGGCCATGTTTTCATTCTACCAAAGTGCATGCTTTGACCATCCATCCTCTGAACGTTGTTCACGTTCCTCTCACCTGAAAAATATTACCACTCACATCCCAGAGCCCTAACAACTCCTCATTGAACTGACATCCAGCTTGAAGTCCAGGATCCCATCATCTTTATCAGGTTTCAGTGAATAAATGCCACGAATATGGCTCCTCTTCATTTGGAGACCCATGAACCAAGAAGATGACTTATGTGATGTGCACATACCTAACATGCATTGGTGAGACAGGCAAAGGGTCAACGTAATGGCTGTGCTTGTCCAGAGGGGGAAGAACAGGGAGCACATAGCAGGCACTGGTCATGGCAGTGGCGAAATCCAGCTGGGCTCACGTTCACAGGTCTCCCGCCTTGAGAGCGGGAGATATTCCTTGGTTAGGTCTACCTCCTGGGAGTGGCTCCTGAGTCTGTCTTTCTCTCTGGCTCTTGGGTCTACACTCTGGGACCTGCATTTCCAAGAAACGACTTGCATTTGCAGCTCGGTAACTTCCTCAGTCTGCTTCCTGTCTTTGAAAATTGGAGTCCTAGAGGCCCTTTTGCAGTTTAAACAATTTCAGATCCGAGTTCCTTTTAATCCAGGCTGGCAGCACCTTCCCATGTTCAGCTCCCTTAAAAACCACATGGGCTTACTATGAATATGATTTGAGTTCATTCCATTTGAAAAAAGTCACACCCACAGCTGTTTGTGAGATATGACCCTCCTTTAGATTTATTCGCAGCTACTTTGGGCCCATCAGGCAGCCATGGGACAGTGTCCTTAAAGTTCCTAGGAGCCCTTTTGTCTAAATGAAAGAGTCTCCTAGGAGGCAACAGTTTAATTCTCTCAGAGGGTTAAAAAGGGTCTTTCAGTCATATGTGCACATTTGTAATGAAAGTTGCACAAAGCTTCCACTGGCTTGAAGACCTCCCGCCTGGACATTGATAGTTCCTCTGGTCATGGTGTCCAAAGCAGGCTCCTTCTGTGGACTGGCAAGGTAGCCTAGAAAGGGTGCTCAGAGGGGCACCAGGAAGATTCCATTCTTAGACCCAAAAATCTTTTTTCTTTCTCCCATGCCTGCATTTCTTCCATAGAGACTCATTGCTTGGGGTTAAGCATTAACCGGTCAAGAGGATCTGCCATGTATGGTCATTGTCATGGGTAACGTGCACTAATTACCTAGCTCAGGGCCTGGCCTTTAGACAGTGCTGAGCAGGTCCTCGTCCCCTCCTCCCGGTGCACTCTTGCTTTCCCTAAGGATCCGGATTTACAGTTTATATTACACCACAGGAGGGAACATGGTAAGGCCCTGTCACCTCAGTGTAAGTGAATTTGTTGGTCGGTTCCTGGCACAAATATTTATTGAGCACCTACTATGTACCAGGCACTGTTCTGGGCACTGGAACCATAGTCATAAGTCAGCCATTGTTCCTGCTTTTTTCGGTGTATAATCCAGTGGGGCAGATGGAAAGTCAACAGTCTGTCAAATGATGACAGACTGTGGGGACCCCATGATGGAAACAAGGTGAGGGGGCTGAGACGGGGCCGCTGGGGAGCCCTGCTGTCTGGTGAGAGCAGAGAGCAGGGAGGAGGGATGTGGAGGCTGGAAAAAGGGAGGCTGAGGACAGCCCAGGGCCTCCTCCGCAGTCCTGTCCAATGACTGCAGAAAGGACACTTTAGTTCAAATGAACAAATAAATCTAGAGAAATATGATCTGTCATAGCCAACTTGATAGTGTTAGTCATGATTCCCTCAAGGATCAGAGCAGTGGGCTCAGGTGTCCGGAGCCCTGGGCTCTAATGCCAGCATAGCCCCCAACCCGCTAAGTGTCCTTGGCAAGTCCCCCCCACTCCGGGGCCCCTGGATCCTGGAGTCCATGCCGAGGGGTGGAACTCAGTGCTTTCTGACCACCCTTGGTCATGAAATGACCAACACTTTCCATGGGAGTTTAACAGCCCCAGCAAGGCAGATGGCCGATTGCCGCTCAGTTCCCGACTGTCAGAGTTCCCCCTGCTCTGCCCAGCTGTGCAGTTGCCCTGCCTCACTTCACTGGCTTCCAGCTCCGGGCCATCTTTTCTTTTAAGTGTTTAGTCATAGACCGGATGGTTGGCAAATCACAGTACCCGGGGCGCGGTGACGATATGGCCTGGATATCCTTCCAGAAAGCCATCGCTTACTCTTTGTTCAACCCAAATGCTTGGGGGTTGCCTGCCATGTTCTGTGCTTTTAAAACTTCCCGTCTCCAAGAATCAGAGCAGATAATAATAATCAACATCACAGCAAGGGCCACCGTTTATTGAGTACCTCCTGTGCCCTCAGTGATTGGGACCATTGCATTTCATCCTCCCATTAGGCCTGCGAAGTGGGCACCGTGGCCACAATTTCATGGATGAGGGACCTGAAGCTCAGAAAGATGAAGCCAGCTCGCGGTGGGGGTGTGATCCTGAGCCACAGACATGTGGCTCTGGAAGACCCGTCCCTGCCACTGTGCTGCCCTGCAGTCCTCTTTGCCGGCTGCAGGGGAGAGCAGCAGGTGGGCCAGGGAAAGGTGGGATCTGTCTCCACCCTGCTTGTCTGCATCGCCGCCCGTGGCCAGGCTCTGCCCGCAAAGGGTTGTGCCTATTTCGAAGTGAGTCGCTTGAGCTCACCCAGCAAAACCTCTTGGCACAGCCTCGCCTAGCCGTAGCTCTGGCCATTCTTGAAGCCCAGGCCTCCTTTCCATCCCCCTGAAGTCGCAGAGGAAATATCAGCCCTGCTTGTCCCACATCTGCCTAGAAGTGGTGACAGAAGTCATTCTTCCGCCTGGGCCGCTTCCCTTGTCGACAGCGCCGGACACACAGACCCAGCTGGGCATAGATGGCCTGTGGCAAAGGGAGGCTGGAAGCGGGAGATACCATCGCAGGTCCTGTTAGAAAGAACCATCCCAGGGGCAGGGATGCTGGGCCAGGCCGTGGGCCCTGTCTCCGACGTGTAACTCAAGCAACACAATTTTATTCCTCCCTGTGTCCAGGGCTTCAGTCCTCACGTCATGGGACACACCTCCAAGGTGTGGCTCTTTCCGGCCGAAGCGATGTGTCATCAAGAGGTTTCAGTTACACGTCCTGACATTGGAGGCGGTGGAGGGGCAGCATGGGCTGTGGCGGGCTTTGCCCTCCCAGCAGCGTAACGGTGTCCTCAAGACCCTGACCTTTTCCATCTCTCCACTCTGTTACCCAGTGTCAGCTTCATCCAAGGCCGGTTCTGCTCTTGGTCGGAGGCCAGCTGCAGGCAGCAGGGGCTGCGCCCGTGCAGAGGGGCTGCTTTCCAAGGCGCTCGCCTGTGAGGGAGAAGCCTCTTCCCCAGGAATCCTCCAGGAAACCTTTCCTTGCAAGTCACTGGCCGGAGGGGAATAGGATCCTCATCGAGGGGTTAGATGAATCCCCTCTTGCCTGAGTCATTCGTGGGTGGTGCTGAGGACAGTGGAGAGCTGAGCAAATTCAGGTTTTATGAGGATGGAGGAGAATGGTTGCCTAGGAGGCACCAAAAGGGTCCGCCTGCTTGGGGCGCAGGGAGGCCCCAGGGAGCACCAGGACACCAGCTGCGTTTGTGGCTGATTCTTAAAAAACGCTTACGTGCTAGCAGCATGGCTGAAGTAGAAACCAGGGCTGCAGAAGGGGCGAAGAGAGAGCCGTCCACGCTTCTCAAATGTCCTGTTACTGTTGGCCCTGCCCTTCCTTCTCCCCACAGAGGTTTTGAGGAATTCCGAGACTCAGATTGTTAGAGCTGATACCTGGGTGAGGACTCTGAGATCCAGAGGGTGGAGTTCTTCCTCTCGGAGGAGCTGGGGCAGATGCCAGCCTCTGAAGGCTCCACCCACCAGCCTCAAGTACCCCAATCAGAGGCCACCGCTCTCTTCTCCAGGGTCCGCGCTCTGGTGCTAAGACGATGATCAGAGTTGTCAACGATAATATACCATTTTACAGTCTTAGGAAGTTCTTTTCACATTCATTATTTTATCAATGCCCAAAGCCATCAGGTAAGTATGAAAAACTCTATTAAAAACTGAGAAATCCATCGAGAGCTGCTGGGCACTTGCCAGGTGGCCCTTTCAGGAAGGGGGACAAGCTTCCCAGAAGAGCAGAGAAGGGGCCCCGACACACATGACTTCCCAGTTTTGCACTGGCTGACTCTGGACCATCTGAAGAGCAGTGTTTTGATACTACAGCTGAGGACACATTTCTTGACCTTAAGGAATAAGCTCTCAAGCTTTCAGCTTTTAAAAAAGAACATCAAGTGATGTGTACAGCGGACATCACCCCATCACTGAGGTTTGCCCTATCCTTTCCTGAGGCTCAGACCATCCATCTCTGAGCCTCCGCTGGGGCCTGACCATTCCTCGCCCAAATCCCTCGCCTCAGCCTGGTGCTCACACAGACTCTTCCCCTACCTCTGCCCAGAGATTGAAACTCGCTTGCCTGTCCTTCATCCCAGCCCTGATCTGTCTCTCACCCGCTTCTGAGCCTTAGCCCACCCTTAACTGCATCCTTTACCCAAATACACCATTGTGGACCCCATCCCATCCCTCACCCCATTCCCGAAACTACCTCCAGCCCCGATAACCAGCAAACCACCCAAACCCAAATACCAAACATCACCCGACTGTGGCCCCCCTGCGTCCTTCACTTTGTTCTTGAGCCCCAGGGCTAGGAGCGAAGGTGCTTATTGGACGCATCCCTGGGAAATTTCATAAATGCTCAGCAGTCAGTGGGTTCTTTTTTAGGCTAACAAAACAAGTGTGGCTATCACTTTGTCTGCAGAGTCAAACAGGCTGCTCCCAATGGCACTGCCCACACCGAGGACAGGCCCGAGAGGACACTGGGCAGAAGACAACCCCCAGCAGTGCCGTTTGTACCCAGATCAGGTGGAGGGAGTTGAGTTTTGCAGTCAGTAAGCTGAGCAGCCACATGAGTGCTGCACACAGAGCCTGAGAAAAGTGCGGTAATTACTTGACGTAATGACATGGCGATGAGGCACCTCTGACACAGGACAGGCGGGCGCAAACCACCCGTCTTTTCAAGCCAACAAGCAAGGTTCATTTTTCAGATTGCTAGTGTTCATTAGAGCTCTGGATTTTCTATCATTCCAATTGTTCACTGGTTTGTCTTCTCCGTGCCTTGCTGAGTGATTGACTTTCCAAAGCACCGTGGTTCCTGGGAGGCCGAGACGAGCTCTAGAAACGCCCGGTGTGCTGTCATTATCCCTGGCAGCGCCATTGGGTGGGCCAGCCTCTCTCATCTCAACCTGCCGGCAATAACCCGAGCCATCTTTCTCTGGGAAAATGTCAGCTTGATTAGAGGTGGCTTCCACAGTGGATTGGGGGCGGGGTGGTGGTGGGGAAACAAATAGCTTCAGTACTCTTTTTTAATGAGAATTTTTTTTTTTTGCTTCAGACCCAAGTTAGGTTTTTAACTTGCAGAAATGCCCAAGAACTTTCAGCCAGTATTGTAGTTAGACCAAAGCTCGATTTTGATTGACACACAAAACACCCCCTCCTGTTGCTGAAGTGCTGCATACTTTCCAAAGTCGTCATTCTATCCGTCTTTTTCACAGTATCCCTGCGTGGAAGACATTATTATTGGCATTTCACAGATGAGGAAATGGAGGCTCGGAGTGGGGCGTGTCGTTTGTCAAGGTGGTAGAGCTTTTCTGAACCCCCATCTCCTGAGCCCTGACTAGCACTCTTGCCAGCGTGGTATTGACAGCTCAGGGAGGGCGGCTGAGGCCCCGAAGGCTGGGTGATGTGTCAGGTGTGACTGCCCTGGGAGAGGGGATGTGGGTAAGCCCAGGACACCATCTGTGAAACACGGACATGATTGCAAACCTAGAAATTCCATTTCCTTAGCTGTTCGCAAATATATACAGGCTTTATGTGATGTTAACTGAATATCCAGATGTTTGACTGACTTATTTTTTCCTCGGGGTCATTGTTAGTATTTGGTCTTTTGTAACAGAGAGCCGGGTGCTTGATATCTGTATCTCCTTTGATTCTTGAAACGACACTGAGATGTGGATGTGCTGGTCCCCGCTTTACTGATAAGAAGTTAAATAACTTGCCTGAGGTCCCCAACTTCAGGGCAGAGCTGAGGTTTGAACCAAGGTCTGGATTCCTCTTACCTACTGCAGTTCCCTCTTCTCTATAAGCCTGAAAAAATGGAATTCTAGTCTGAGCTTTGTCTCTTCTGAGTTCTCTGTCCTTGGACGGGTTAACAAAATTCAGTGAACGTTTATTGAGTGAAACTTTGTCCAGGCCATGGGCTAAAGGGAAGTGGGCAGGGCACGTAATGCAAAGACATAAAAAAAAAAAAAAAAAAAAAATCAGGGTCTCTGTCCTGAGTTTTAACATTGATGAATGAATAACTTCCTTTCTCTAGTGGATGAGAATGCATCCATAAATGAGTGAGTTAGGCTGGGTTTTCTGGAAGGGTCCTTCCAGAGTTCATATACCATGGATTCTGTGATACTGATGGTCTAGAGTCACAAGAGGGTGGTGCCCAAATCTCCGGGAGGTCCATCTGGGCTTTCACAGCGTCACAGGTGATCAATCCCACACTTCAGAAAGCTTCCCCGACTCTCACCATCCATGAAAGGTTCTTTATCTTCTCTAAGCACTGTCTTTTGTACAGGTATCTGATTTAATCCATGCACCAACAATTTGAGCTCAGCGTTATTCTTTTTTGTTTTGTTTTGTTTTTTGCGGTACGCGGGCCTTTCACTGTTGCGGCCTCTCCAGCTGCGGAGCACAGGCTCCGGACGCACAGGCTCAGCGGCCGTGGCTCACGGGCCCAGCCGCTCGGCGGCATGTGGGATCTTCCCGGACCAGGGCACGAACCCGCGTCCCCTGCATCGACAGGCAGACTCTCAACCACTGCGCCACCAGGGAAGCCCTCAGCGTTATTCTTATCACCACTTTAAAAATGAAAAAACAGGCTCGGTGATTTTTGTCGCTTGCACAGTGTCATAGGACTAGCGCGAGGCAAGGCTGGGACTTCACATGGAAGAGTCAATGCAACAGCTGCTGCCTCCTAACATAGACCATGGGAGTAGCTCAGGCTCTGGGCAAAGCTGGCTTGAACTGAGACCCAGGGCTCTGAAAACACCATCCAAAGATGCTCAAGGTGGGGTCGCAAGTCGTCTGCTTCCCCACAGACCATTTGGCATTTGTCACACTAGATTTTTTTCATTCTACTTGGGACCTTGTCTGTGAGTCAGTCCTTGGTGTATGGTAAGACAAACTACAGGAAATGGAGCCAGCCAGGTGATCTTTTGGAACCTCTGAGACGCCTGTTCTGTGACACAAGGGTACTCAGTTTCCCTGCAGCCCGTCTGTCTTGGGATGGGAGATGAGTGGAGCCTTTGGCCCCATCTGCAGAAGACAGATGTCCTCACCACTCAGATGATGTCACTTGCATTTCCTGACCCTTTACAACCTCTTGCTCCTGACAGGTGGTCATCATACCTCATCATGGGCTACCTTCCTCCCCTGGCAAAGGAACGAGGTTGAGGCAGGGCTCTTCATTCGCCAGCTAAAGAGAGTTAAAGTGGTATCTTTACATTGAATAAAACAAAACAAAACAGAACATCTGGGGGGACCAAATAAGAGTCAATTCATTAAACAGTGAGTTATTGAAAAAGTAGAATTAGTAGAATATATCACACTACTGGTTGGTAACCAGTTCTAGCTGGTCATTTTTTTTTTCTAATTAAAAAATTTTTTTTATGCAGCTGCTTCCCACTAGCTATCTATTTTACATTTGGTAGTGTATATATGTCCATGCCACTCTCTCACTTTGTCCCAGCTTACCCTTCCCCCTCCCCATATCCTCAAGTCCATTCTCTAGTAGGTCTGTGTCTTTATTCCCATCTTACCCCTAGGTTCTTCATGACCTTTTTTTTTCTCTTAGATTCCATATATATGTGTTAGCATACGGTATGTGTTTTTCTCTTTCTGACTTACTTCACTCTGTATGACAGACTCTAGGTCCATCCACCTCACTACAAATAACTCAATTTTGTTTCTTTTTATGGCTGAGTAATATTCCATTGTATATATGTGCCACATCTTCTTTATCCATTCATCTGTCGATGGACACTTAGGTTGCTTCCATGTCCTGGCTATTGTAAATAGAGCTGCAATGAACATATTGGTACGTGACTCTTTTTGAATTATGCTTTTCTCAGGGTATGTGCCCAGTAGCGGGATTGCTGGGTCGTATGGTAGTTTGTCTCTATGAATTTGCCTGTTCTGAACATTTCCTGTAAATGGAATGATACAATATATGGTCTTTTGTGACTGGCTTCTTTCACTTAGTGCATGTATTTCTTTTAAGTTTCATACATGTGTGGCATGTATCGTTCATTTTTATGGCTGAATAATATTCTGTTGTATGGATGCAAGGCATTTTACTTACCCATTGATCAGTTGATGGACATTTGGGTTTCCACTTTTTGCCTGTTATGAATAATACTGCTGTGAACATGCATGTACAAGTTTTTGTGTGGACATGTTTTCACTTGCCTTCGATGGGGGTTGCTGACTCATATACTAAGTCTCTTAAGTCTGTGTTTTTTTTTTAATTGAACTGTAGTTGATTTACAATACTGTGTTAGTTTCAGGTGTATAGCAAAGTGATTCGGTTTCATATATATATATATGTACACACACATACATATATGTGTATATATATATATTCTTTTTCGGATTCTTTTCCATTGTAAGTTATTACAAAATAGTGAATAGAGTTCCCTGTACTATACAGTAGGTCTTTTGTTGTTTATCCCTTTTATATATAGTAGTGTGTATCTGTTAATCCCAAGCTCCTAGTTTATCCCTTCCCCCTTCTTCCCCTTTGGTAACCATAAGTTTGTGCTCTGTGTCTATGAGTCTGTTTCTGTTTAGTAAATAAGTTAATTTGTATTATCTTTTAGATTTCGCATATTAAAATACATGGACCGCTTCACGAATTTACGTGTTATCCTTGCGCAGGGGCCATGCTAGTTTTCTCTGTGTCGTTGCAGTTTTAGTATATGTGCTGCCGGAATGAGCACTATTAAGTCTGTGTTTTATCTTTTAAGGAACTACCAGACTATTTTCAAAAGTGGCTGGGTTGTTTTACAGTCTAATTATCAGTGTGTGAGGTTCAGATTTCTGCACATTCCGGTTATTATCTGTCTTTTTTACTATAGCCATGCTAGTGGGTATGAAATTGTATCTAATTGTGGTTTTGATTTGGTGGCTAATGATGTTAAGCATCTTTTCATGTGCTTGTTGGCCATTTGGATATCTTCTTTGTGGAAATTTCCATTCATATATTTTGCTCATTTAAAAAATTGTTTTATTATTGAGTTTTAATACTTTTAAAATTTTTAATAAATTTTTTATTTTTGGCTCCTTTGGGTCTTAGTTGCTGTGTGTGGACTTTCTCTAGTTGCAGCGATCGGGGGCTACTCTTCGTTGTGGTGTGTGGGCTTCTCATTGCCGTGGCTTCTCTTGTTGCGGAGCATGGGCCCTAGAGTGCAGGCTCAGTAATTGTGGCACACGGGCTTAGTTGCTCTGCGGCATGTGGGATCTTCCCGGACCAGGAATCGAACCCGTGTCCCCTGCATTAGCAGGCAGATTCCTAACTACTGTGCCACCAGGGAAGTCCCTATAATTTAAAAAAATTCTGGACACAAGTCCCCTATCAGAGAGATGATTTGCTAACATATTCTGTGGGTTATCTTTTCACTTTCTTGATAGAACCTTCAATCTATAGCTAGTCAGTAGTAAACACAGGTGACAACTTTGACTTGCAGTTGATGTCTGAAGTGGGTGGGTGGGCCAGTCTTCATAGGACTGAACCATTAACATGTGGGATCTGAAACTATCTCTGGATATAGTGTCAGAATTGAGTTGAATTGTAGAACACCAAGTTGGAGTCTGGAAATTGCTTGATGGTGTGTGGGAACCCCCACATGCACTGGAATTGGTGACCATAACCTTTAATGCCTTAATCAGTTTGGAAAGTTTATGGCCATTTTATTCTTCACATATTTCTTCTACCCTGTTCTATCCTATTCTATTCTAATCTCTCTTCTCCTTCGGGATTCCAGTTGTATGTGTTAGACATTCTCATATTCTCCCTCAGATCCCCTTTTCTCTATTCTGTCTTTTTATGTATTTCAATTTGTATACTTTCCTTTTTGTTTCAATTTGCATACTTTCTACTAACCTGTATTCAGGTTCACTGATTATTTCTTGGGCTGTATCCAATACCTTGTTAAGTCCATGTAATGAAGTCTTCATTTCTCGTTTTGTATTATTCATCTCTAGCACATCCATTTGATTCTTTTTTGTTTCCATGTCTCTCCTTAAATTTCCCATTCATTCACATATACTATCCATCTTTTCCATTACATATTTTAGCATCTTTATCATAGCTATTTCAATATTCTTGTTTGATCTTTCCAACATCTGGGCCATCTTTAGGTCTGCTTCTATTGACCATTTCCTCTGTTGACCATAGATCACATTTCTTGCTTTTTCATATGACTTGTTATCTTCGGTTGCATGCTAAACATTTTATATTAAAGAACATAGAAAGAAGAACACTGTTCTGTCAGGCTGCTAGAGCAGGGGCTGACTTGGTTGGATCTGAAATTGAGCAGTGTTTGGACTTTGTTTTAGCCTTCCTTTCATTCATTTCACCATTGGCTTCACATTACTTGAAGGCAGAATCAGTACTTTCCGTTCAGCATGGATTAAATCATTGGCCGTATAATTGAACTCAATTTCTACCTCCCTCACTTCGCTGAGGTCATGCTGGCCCAGAGTTCCAACTGTCTAATCACGTGGTTTGTCTTTTGGGCAACCAGCTCCCATCCTGAAGCTCTCTGGAGGTCCACCATAAGTCACCTCATTAGCAAAACAAAGAGTTCTGTCACTCAGGAAATTCAAAGAATTTTTGAAGCTCTGTGCCAGGAATCAGGGACAAAGACCAGATGTGTTCTCCATTTTACTATAGACTTTCCCTCAGCTCTCCTGCCCATCCCTCACCTTCTGAGGGAAACTTGCACTTGGAGAGAGATCTCAGCCTGATGTACGGCAGCATGGATTTCTCTCTTCTCTCCTTCTCTGCCCCCATACATTGAAGGTTCACAGGGTAAGAGGTGGTGAGTGGGTACAGACCCAGTCTGTGGGTGCGAGTCTTCAGGATTCTCATCAGTCATGGCAGCCCAAACACTGCTGTTAGAAGTCTGCTTGGGGGGGACCTTCAAGATGGCAGAGGGGGGCTTCCCTGGTGGTGCAGTGGTTGGGAGTCTGCCTGCCGATGCAGGGGACACGGAGGATCCCACATGCTGCGGAGCGGCTGGGCCCGTGGGCCATGGCTACTGGGCCTGCGCGTCCGGAGCCTGTGCTCTGCAACAGGAGGGGCCTCAACAGTGAGAGGCCTACGTACTGCAAAAAAAAAAAAAAAAAAAAGATGGCAGAGGAGTCAGACGTGGAGATCACATTCCTCCCCACAAATACATCAAAAATACTTCTACATCTGGAACATCTCCTATAGAACACCTACCAAATGCTGGCAGAAGAGCTCAGACTTCCCCAAAGGCAAGAAAATCCCCACGTACCTGGCCATGTGGCTGACAGTGTCTTGGTGCTCCGGCCTGGTGTCAGGCCTGAGCCTCAGAGGTGGGAGAGCAGAGTTCAGGACAATGGACCATCAGAGACCTCCCTGGCCCACGTAATATCAGTTGGCAAGAGCGCTCCCAGAGATCTCTGTCTCAACACTAACACCCAGATCAACCCAACAGCCAGCAAGCTCCAGTGCTGGATGCCCCATACCAAACAACTAGAATGATGGAAACACAACCCACCCATTAGCATAGAGGCTGCCTTAAAACCATAATTAGTTCACAGACACCCCAAAACACACCACTGGACGCAGCCCTGCCCACCAGAAAGACAGAATCCAGCCCCACCCACCAGAACACAGGCCCCAGTCCCCTGCATCAGGAAGCCTGCACAAGCCACTGAAACAGCCTTACCCACGGGGAGCAGACACCAAAAACAGTGGGAACAACGAACCTGCAGGCTGCGAAAAGGACACCCCAAACACAGTAAGTTAAGCAAAATGAGAAGACAGAGAAACACGCAGCAGGTGAAGGAGCAAGGTAAAAACCCACCAGACCAAACAAATGAAGAGGAAATAGGCAGTCTACCTGAAAAAGAATTCAGAGTAATGTTAATAAAGATGATCCCAGATCTTGGAAATAGAATGGAGAAAATACAAGAAATGTTTAACAAGGACCTAGAAGAACTAAAGACCTAACAAACAATGATGAACAACACAATAAATGGAATTTTAAAATCTCTAGAAGGAATCAATAGCAGAATAACTGAGGCAGAAGAATGGATAAGTGACCTGGAAGATAAAATAGTGGAAATAACTACTGCAGAGCAGAATAAAGAAAAAAGAATGAAAAGAACTGAGGACAGTCTCAGAGACCTCTGGGACAACGTTAAACGCACCAACATTCGAATTATAGGGGTTCCAGAAGAAGAAGAGAAAAAGAAAGGGACTGAGAAAATATTTGAAGAGATTATAGTTGAAAACTTCCCTAATATGGGAAAGGAAATAGTTAATCAAGTCCAGGAAGCACAGAGAGTCCCATACAGGATAAATCCAAGGAGAAACATGCCAAGACACATATTAATCAAACTGTCAAAAATTAAATACAAAGAAAACATATTAAAAGCAGCAAGGGAAAAACAACAAATAACACACAAAGGAATCCCCATAAAGTTAACAGCTTATCTTTCAGCAGAAACTCTGCAAGCCAGAAGGGACTGGCAGGACATATTTAAAGTGATGAAGGAGAAAAACCTGCAACCAAGATTACTCTACCCAGCAAGGATCTCATTCAGATTCAATAGAGAAATTAAAATCTTTACAGACAGGCAAAAGTTAAGAGAATGCAGCACCACCAAACCAGCTTTACAACAAATGCTAAAGGAACTTCTCTAGGCAGGGAACACAAGAGAAGGAAAAGACCTACAATAACAAACCCAAAACAATTAAGAAAATGGTAATAGGAGCATACATATCGATAACTACCTTAAACATAAATGGATTAGATACTCCAACCAAAAGACATAGACTGGCTGAGTGGATACATAAACAAGACCTGTATATATGCTGTCTACAGGAGACCCAATTCAGACCTAGGGACACATACAGACTGAAAGTGAGGGGATGGAAAAAGATATTCCATGCAAATGGAAATCAAAAGAAAGCTGGAGTAGCAATTCTCATATCAGACAAAACAGACTTTAAAGACTATTACAAGAGACAAAGAAGGACACTACATAATGATCAAGGGATCAATCCAAGAAGAAGATATAACAATTGGAAATATTTATGCACCCAACATAGGAGCACCTCAATACATAAGACAAATGCTAACAGCCATAAAGGGGGAAATCGACAGTAACACAATCATAGCAGGGGACTTTAACACCCCACTTTCACCGATAGATCATCCAAAATGAAAATAAATAAGGAAACACCATCTTTAAATGATACATTAAAAAAGATGGACTTAATTGATATTTATAGGACATTCCATCCAAAAACAACAGAATACACTTTCTTCTCAAGTGCTCATGGAACATCCTTCAGAATAGATCATATCTTGGGTCACAAATCAAGCCTTGCTAAATTTAAGAAAATTCTAATCGTATCAAGTATCTTTTCTGACCACAATGCTATGAGACTAGATATCAATTGTAGGAAAAAAATCTGTAAAAAATACAAACACATGGAGGCTAAACAATACACTACTAAATAACCAAGAGATCACTGAATAAATCAAAGAGGAAATCAAAAGATACCTAGAAACAAATAACAATGAAAACACGATGACCCAAAACCTATGGGATGCAGCAAAAGGAGTTTTAAGAGGGAAGTTTATAGCAATGCAGTCCTTCCTCAAGAAACAAGAAACGTCTCAAGTAAACAACCTAACCTTACACCTAAGGCAATTAGAGAAAGAAGAACAAAAAAACCCCAGAGTTAGCAGAAGGAAAGAAATCATAAAGGTCAGATCAGAAGTAAATGAAAAAGAAAGGAAGGAAACAGTAGCAAAGATCAATAAAACTAAAACCTGGTTCTTTGAGATGATAAACAAAATTCATACCATTAGCCAGACTCACCAAGAAGAAAAGGGAGCAGACTCATATCAATAGAATTAGAAATGAAAAAGGAGAAGTAACAACTGATGCTGTGGAAATACAAAGGATCATGAGAGATTACTACAAGCAACTCTATGCCAATAAAATGGACAGCCTGGAAGAAATGGACAAATTCTTAGAAAAGCACAACCTTGTGAGACTGAACCAGGAAGAAATAGAAAATATAAACAGACCAATCACAAGCACTGAAATTGAGACTGTGATTAAAAATCTTCCAACAAACAAAAGCCCAGGACCAGATGGATTCACAAGCGAATTCTATCAAACATTTAGAGAAGAGATAACACCTATCCTTCTCAAACTGTTCCAAAATATAGCAGAGGGAGGAACACTCCCAAACTCATTCTACGAGCCCACCATCACCCTGATACCAAAACCAGACAAGGATGTCACAAAGAAGGAAAACTACAGGCCAGTATCACTGATGAACATAGATGCAAAAATCCTCAACAAAATACTAGCAAACTGAATTGAACAGCACATTAAAAGGATCATACACCATGATCAAGTGGGGTTTACCTCAGGAATGCAAGGATTCTTCAATATAGGCAAATGAATCAATGTGATACACCATATTAACAAATTGAAGGAGAAAAAACATATGATCATCTCAATAGATGCAGAGAAAGCTTTCAACAAAATTCAACACCCATTAATGATAAAAACCCTCCAGAAAGTAGGTATAGAGGGAACTTAACATAATAAAGGCCATATATGACAAACCCACAGCAAACATCATTCTCAGTGGTGAAAAGCTGAAACCATTTCCTCTAACATCAGGAACAAGACAAGGTTGTCCACTCTCACCAGTATTATTCAACATAGTTTTGGAAGTTTTAGCCACAGCAGTCAGAAGAAAAAGGAATAAAAGGAATCCAGATTGGAAAGGAGGATGTACAGCTGTCACTGTTTACCGATGACATGATTGTATACAGAGAGAATCCTAAAGATGTTACCAGAACACTACTAGAGCTAATCATTGAATCTGGTAAAGTAGCAGAATACAAAATTAATGCACAGAAATCTCTTGCATTCCTCTATACTAATGATGAAAAATCTCAAAGAGAAATTAAGGAAACACTCCCATTTACCACTGCAACAAAAAGAATAAAATACCTAGGAATAAACCTACCTAAGGAGACAAAAGACCTGTATGCAGAAAACTATAAGACACTGATGAAAGAAATTAAAGATGATACAAACAGATGGAGAGATATACCATGTTCTTGGATTGGAAAAATCAGCACTGTGAAAGTGACTCTACTACCCAAAGCAATCTACAGATTCAATGCAATCCTTCTCAAACTACCACTGGCATTTTTCACAGAACTAGAACAAAAAAATTCACAATTTGTATGGAAACACGAAAGACCCCGAATAACCAAAGCGATCTTGAGAAAGAAAAACGGAGCTGGAGGAATCAGGCTCCCTGACTTCAGACTATACTACAAAGCTATAGTAATCAAGACAGTATGGTACTGGCACAAAAACAGAAATATAGATCAATGGAACAGGATCGAAAGCCCAGAGGTAAACCCATGCACATATGGTCACCTTATCTTTGATAAAGGAGGCAAAAATATACAATGGAGAAAAGAGAGCCTCTTCAATAAGTGGTGCTGGGAAAACTGGATAGCTACATGTAAAAGAATGAAATTAGAACACTTCCTAACACCATACACAAAAATAAGCTCAAAATGGATTAAAGACCTAATTGTAAGGCCAGACACTATCAAACTCTTAGAGGAAAACATAGGCAGAACACTCTATGACATAAATCACAGCAAGACCCTTTTTGACCCACCTCCTAGAGAAATGGAAATAAAAACAAAAATAAACAAATGGGACCTAATGAAACTTAAAAGCTTTTGCACAACAAAGGAAACCATAAACAAGACGAAGAGACAACCCTCAGAATGGGAGAAAATATTTGCAAATGAAGCAACTGACGAAGGATTAATCTCCAAAATTTACAAGCAGCTCATGCAGCTCAATATCAAAAAAACAAACAACCCAATACAAAAATGGGCAAAAGACCTAAATAGACATTTCTCCAAAGAAGATATACTGCCAACAAACACATGAAAGAATGCTCAACATCATTAGTCATTAGAGAAATGCAAATCAAAGGTACAATGAGATATCATCTCACACCAGTCAGAATGGCCATCATCAAAAAATCTACAAACAATAAATGCTGGAGAGGGTGTGAAGAAAAGGGAACCCTCTTGCACTGTTGGTGGCAATGTAAATTGATACAGCCACTATGGAGAACAGTATGGAGGTTCCTTATAAAACTAAAAATAGAGCTACCGTTTGACCCAGCAATCCCACTACTGGGCATATACCCTGAGAAAACCATAATTCAAGAAGAGTCAGGTACCAAAATGTTCATTGCAGCTCCATTTACAATAGCCAGGACATGGAAGCAACCTAAGTGTCCATCAACAGATGAATGGATAAAGAAGATGTGACACATATATACAATGGAATATTACGCAGCCATAAAAGGAAACAAAATTGAGTTATTTGTAGTGAGGCGGATGGACCTAGAGTCTGTCATACAGAGTGAAGTAAGTCAGAAAGAGAAAAACAAATACCGTATGCTAACGCATATATATGGAATCTAAAAATTAAAAAAAAGGTCATGAAGAACCTAGGGGCAAGACCAGAATAAAGACATAGACCAACTAGAGAATGGACTTGAGGATACGGGGAGGGGGAAGGGTAAGCTGGGACAAAGTGAGAGAGTGGCATGGACATATATACACTACCAAACGTAAAATAGATAGCTAGTGGGAAGCAGCTGCATAGCACAGGGAGATCAGCTAGAGGGGTGGGATAGGGAGGGTGGGAGGGAGGGAGATGCAAGCGGGAAGAGATGTGGGGACATATGTATATGTGTAACTGATTCACTTTGTTGTAAAGCAGAAACCAACACACCCATTGTAAAGCAATTATACTCCAATAAAGTTGTTAAAAAAAAATGAAGGGACATCCCACAGAATGGGAGAAAATAGTTACAAATTGTATATTTGATAAGGGACTTGTATCCAGAATATATAATGAATTCTTAAAATCCAATAATAAAAAGACAACCCAATTTAAAAAATTGGCAGAGAGTAAATAGACATTTCTTCAGAGAAGATACACACATGGCCAGTGAGCACATGAAAGGATGAAAGGATGCTCAGTAGCATTAGACATCAGGAAAGTGCAAATGGAAACCACACTGAGATACTACTTCATATCCAGTAGGATGGCTAGAATCCAACAAGAGCGATGTTACCAGTGTTCTCAAGGATGTGGAGAAACTGGAACCCTCATGCTGTATTAGTGGGGATGTAAAACTCCTCAAAAGGTTCAAGAGAGTTATCATATGCCCCAGCAATTTCACTCCTAGGTATATGCCCGAGAAAACTGAAAATACATGTCTATACAAAACCTGTGCCAGGCGTACCTTAGAGGTATTGTGGGTTCAATTCCAGACCAGCAGAATAAAGTGAATATTGCAATAAAGCGAGTCCCGAATTTTTTGGTTTCCTAGAGTGCATATAAAAGTTATGTTTTAACCTCTTGAACAATGGAGGGGTTAGGGGTGCCGACCCCCTGTGCACTCGAAAATCTGTCGTTCAGGGCTCAGCTCTACATACCTTAGTTAAAAATGATTGCTAAGAAATGCTAGCCGTCATCTCAGCCTTTAGTGAGCTACCATTTTTTTGCTGGTGGAGGGTCTTGCCTTGATGTGATGGCTGCTTGACTGATCAGTGCGGTGGTTGCTCAAGGGTGGGGTGGCTCTGGAAATTTCTTAAGATAAGACGACAGTGAAGTTTGCCACATTCATGAACTCTTCCTTCCGTGAACGATTTCTCCGCAGCATGCAGTGCTGTTTGGTAGCATTTTACCCACAGCAGAACTTCTTTCAAAACTGGAGCCAGTGCTTTCAGACCCTGCCGCTGCTTTATCCACTAAGTTGATGTACTCTAAACCCTTCGTTGTCATTTCAGCAGTCTTCACAGCATTTTCACCAGGAATAGACTCCATGTCAAGAAACCACTTTATTTGCTCATGTGTTAGAAGCAGCTCCTCGTCTGTTCAGGTTTTGTCATGCGATTGCAGCATTTCAGCCACATCTTCAGGCCCCGCTTCTAATTGTACTCCTCTTGCGGTTTCCATCTGCAGCTCCTTCCTCCAGTGAAGGCTGAAACCCCTTCAAGTCATCCATGAGGGAATCAGCATCTTCCAAACTCCTGTTAATGTTGGTGTTTCGACCTCTTCTCATGAATCAGGAATGTTCTTAATGGCATCTAGAGTGGTGAATCCTTTCCAGAAGGTTGTCCGTTTACTTTGCCCAGATCCTTCAGAGGAATTAGGTTAGGGAAGGTCTGGGGAGCCAGGCTTTGCTTCGAGGTTCAGTCCCCCTGCCTGGAGCCTCATTTGGCTGCCGTGGTGGCCGTCCCCTCTCTAGATGCCCTGGGTAGCTGGTGGGGGGGCCTCCCAATGCCCAGCTGTCTCTAGGCCAGACAGGACCCCTGGGCGCTGCAAAGCCCACCTGGGAGGACAAACCAAAGGTCAGGCTGGAGGAGAAAATGAACGGAGCCCTCACGCTACTCCCATCCCTGGTGGGTGGCTTGGCAGGGAGGGCAGCTCCCCTTCTGTTTGAATTGACCAGGCCACTTAATCATCTTTTCATTGAGTCTGAACTTCAAGAAGCTTTTCAGGTGCAAGAAAGCTGGTCGAAGCCTGGGGCAGCTGTCTACCTGTGGGTAGGGTGGGGGTCCACCTGCTTCTTCTCTCCATTCTGAAAGTTAGTTAATTTAGATTAGAATTAGGGTTTAGGCTAGGTCTAATTCAGGGTGAAGTTAATTAATTTAGGTGAAACATTCTCCCCCAAAGGCGACCCGGTGTAGAAGCATGTGACCTGGGTTTGGAACTCGCCCCCGATGGATTTCAGCCACTCCCTCCCACGCCTGCTCGCTGTGCCTGACCAGGGAGGGGTATTTTGCAACCGGAGCTGGCATCAGAAGCCCCTCTTTAAATGCATATCCCTCAGGTAGGGGAGATGCATGAAATCTCTAATGCATCGTAGAAATAAGTGAATCTAAGTGTTTCTTCGTAGAATCCCAGATATTTGGGGACGGGATGGGAAAGACAGGGCTCCCTTGATGTCCACTTGTCCCTGGACCTCACAGTGTCCCTCCACAAGCACTTAATAGACACTGTTGGACATTGCTCTTGTGCCAGCTGCTTTGTATACACAGTCTCTCTTTTTTTTTTAACTGGGGTACAGTTGGCACACAGCACTGTTTCAGGTGTACAGGATAATGATTTCACTTAACATTCAGCACAGTCTTATCCTTACAGCATCCATTCGAGGAAGGTCACCTAGTCATATTGTTACAGTTTAGGAGGCTTCCCTGTTCCCCCTCGTGACCAGGCGGGCACATTGTCCGTCCCAGGATCTGCACGTTTGAGACAGCCATTGGTTCATTGGCCAACTCATTGATCACGTGTCTTGTGCACGCACAGCATACTAGGCACAGGGACCCAGTGGTGACCACAACCAGACCTGGCATTACCCAGAAACCCGCGCAAATGTACACGCAATCACACCCGTGGAAGGTGCTAAGGAGGAGGGGTCTGCAGGACGAGTGGTCCTGATGGAGTCAGGAAGCTGTGGCGGGTTTGCTGGGGTAAGAGGCATGAGCAGGAGGTCGCTTGGCCGCGGTGTGTGGGCAGTGGCTGAGGCTCGGGGGACTGGAAAGAGGGTGGTATGAAACGAGGTTGGTGTGGGCAGCAGGGCCTGGACCACTCGGGTGCCCTGGCTGCCGTAAAGCCTTTGGTCTTTACCCCTGGGGGCAGGGGGAGGACATTGAACTATTTGCCACAGAGGATGACATCATCACAAGTGTCATTTTAAAAGGCAACTAGCTGCTGTATGGAGTGCAGGTGGGAGGGGACAAGGGGGTTGCAGTGTCCGGAGTGTGTGTGGCTGGCAGCTTGGAGTGGAGCAGTGTTGTGGAGATGGGGGAGGGGGAGACAGCTTCACAAGATACCTAGGGAGTAAGTCAGATAGTCCTTGGGATGGAGGGAACCGTGCGAAGGGTGGTGGGCGGGCGGGTGGGCTTCATGGGCCCACGGCCCCTCCGTTAGCTCAGGCTTCTGTCACTTTCTTAAGCAACTTTGAACAAGGGGCTCTGCATCGTCACTTGGCACCTGGCCTTGCAAATTAGGTGCCTAGACCTGCCCTGGGGCTGGAACTGGGGCTCTAAACCCCCTCCCCCCACCTCCAGGTGGTCCAGAAGCAGCTCTTCTGGCACAGGTGGTGCAGGCCCTGGACCTGGAGGGCTCACTGCCCCGAGCCATGAAGCTGCAAACAGGCCAGAGCTGCAGCCATAGGGGCCTGGCCCTGCAAGGAAGCAGCAGCAGCCGGGGCCAGTCCTGACCCCATTCTGGAGCTCACTTTTATTCTCTAAGAAGCAGGGAGATGGCGAGACACGATTTCTGGAGTCCTTTTTGGCTCAACATTTAATGTCTTTATGATTCTCCTGTGTCTTTGTTCCGATTTCCTGCGGCCTCTCCATAGGCTGTGCCGGCCCTCAGGACTGCTGGGACGTGTATGGAGACGCTGGCCTGGAGGGGCTCCGCAGGACCCTTGCTTGTCCTCTCTGTCACTTCTCTGTCACGCTGTGCCTGACTTCCCACCGTTAGAGAGAAATGTACCGAGATGTAAAAAACAAACAACACCAAGAACAGAAAACCACTTCTGGGAGCAGTGATACTTGTGGCCGCTTTCCGCTGAAATCTCTGTGCTGTGATCTTCACTGGAGGGGCGGGAGGAGAGAGAGGACAGACCCCCGGTGACAGTTTGGCCCAGAGCTGGGCGGCGCAGGTCCCCAGGGTGGGCCAGAAGCGCCCGGCTTGCCAGGGACCGTTTTGCTGGCCAGGAGGACATCTGAGCCTCTGTTTCTGCAAGCTGCATGCGTCTCCACTGGCCCTGCGGCCTGCAGAGGTTTCTGTTTTCATTTCTCAGCGGTTTGCTCAGTACTTCGCATCTTGTTTAGGATGTGTGGTTTCTTTAGGACCAATACCCTTGGCTCCTAATCTGGGGCCTTGGGCTATAATGTTGGGGTGTGATGGATGTGGGGGGGCACGTGGGGAAAACGCTCACTAACGTGGTTTTCGTGCCCTAGGCCTCTGGTTCACTCAGACCAGGGTACAGTGAAGGGAACCTTGAGCTCTGTGGCTTGGGGTGCAGAGGACAGATTCCAGCTCAGTCCTCTGGGCGTGGCCACTGCTTCCTGACCTGTGGTCCCCAGACTCCTGGGCATCCTTGTAGGCAGCGGCCACATCCTAGCTCCTGTTTCTTGGATGCTCACCAGGCACCGTTTCACCTCTTCTTTCATCGCAGCTTCCTGAACGCCTCACTGACGTGGTGGGATTGTGTTTTTTCCCCAAGTGGCACAGCAGTACTTTTAGTCACACATGCCTCCAGCACCTCACCGCTCCCTGCAAAGGACAAAGTCTGTACTCCTCCACCTGAGCCTGGGTGGGGCTTCGTGACTGCTTTGTGGGGCAGAATGTGGCAGAGGGACGCGCTGCGACTTCTGAGACTAAGCTACAAACGGCGGTGTGCCTTCTTCTTGGGTCTCTGTCTGTCTCTGTCTCTGGCTCACTGTCTCTCTGTGTCTCTGGCTTACTGTCTGTCTCTACTCTTTCTTGTGGTGCTTGCCCTTGGAACCCAGCCACCCTGTGGTGAGGCAGCCTGGGAACCCACGCACAGGCCTTCTGACCCACAGCTAGGATCCTGGCCAGCATCGGATGCTCTGCGGGCAGACAAGCCTTCACAAGCCACAGGGTGATGATTCCAGCCCCCAGCCTTTGTGTCGATGTTGAACAGAGCAGAGACGAGCTGTCACTGCCAAGTCCTGTCCAAGTCACTGTTTCACAAGCAAAGGGCACATCCACTCTCTAGCACCCTGGTCCGTAGCTCCAGAACACACAGTTTTCAGAAAATGGGTGACAGACCAGGAGGGAGTCAGGGATCTGGTCTGATACCAATTAGTGGGGCAGTCTTAGGCAAATCACTTAATGTCATGAGCCTCAGTTTCTCCATCTGTGAAGTGGGCAAGGTATGGGATTTGATAGTTGGAGCAGCGGGACAGTCCTAGCAGGGGAAGGGGCTGAGCAAGGGCGTAGAGGTGGAATGCACGGGAGGAGGGGGTATTGGGAGACCTGCACTGCCCCGGGAGCTATGCCTGGTCCAGGGAGCAGGGCGGTGTCGGTGGAGGGGAGGCCGACAGGATGGACCAGGGGCTTGGAAGGGGCCGCGGGGTGGGATCTGAAGCAGCCTGTTAAGAACTAGGAGTTTGGTGTCTGTGCCGTATTGGAGAGGTGGCTTAGTCAGCGGGGCACGTACTCAGCACCCCGAGCCTGGCATCCTGGTCTCAGCTCGGCTTCTGATTCGTTGGGTGACATTGAACAATGTCACCTTCCTTGTTCCACACCTCAGAGTCATCCTGTGTGAAATGAACGTACATGTGTGTCTGTGTTCCTCACGTCCTAAGGCTGTAGAATCCTCGGGGTCCTGCCCTCGCGTCAGGTATCCTGGGTCAGCTCTGGGAGGCTGCTCCTTCAGGAGGAGCTCCTGCACTCGGCTCGCCCCAAACACAGGCTGCGGGGACCTTGGCTGTCCCGCCTGGTTTGCTGCATCCGTCTCGTGAGGACATGTTGCTGGAGAGTGGCCTTTCTAGGACGCTGTTGATGAGTGTCACCAGCGCCTTACAGGTGGGGGAAGGTGCTGCGTGCTTGACATTGTGAGGGGCTCCTCTGCCTTTCCACTGGCTGCCCAGCCCCACTCAAGCCCGAGCTGACTGGGGACGCTGGGGAGCTCACCAGCATGTGAGCTGGGGGGCACTTTCCACGTGCAGGCAGGGCAGAGAGTGGAGGCCGGAGGTGCTTCCATTGGTCTGTGATGAGGCTTTTGGAAATAGAGTCTCTCTTTGCACATTGCAAAGATAATCCCTACGTACTATGAGAATCAGAACATACAGGTAGTAAAACTGGTCAAACCACCCCTATGTGTTTGTCATGTACTGCGGGGACAGTTCTCCTCTTCCCTTCCCTCTTCCTTCCCTTCGTCCTCCTTCTCCCCCCGTCCTCCCCCTCCTCACGTGGGCACGTGCGCGTGCACACACACACACACACACACACACACACACACACGCGACCATTCCCTGTCAGTTAGCACAGATCCATTCTGTCGTGTTTCCCCTCCACGTGGTTTTTCACTGGATGCACATCCAACAGTCTTACTCCACTCATCCCTCGTGACCGTTACCAGCAACGCTTGGTTAGCGTCTGTGTACCTATCTCTTGGCATTTTTACAGGATTGTTTCCAGGTTACCTCACTAGAAGCGTTCGCTGCTGTGCCCAAAGGTAGCCATGTTTTTAAGGCTTTTGATACCTCTTGTCCAGGTTCCTTCCAAGGAGGCTCTTCCAGAACACAGCCGTGGCAGCGATGTTCGAGAGCCTCAGAGCCCATGAGGCACCCTTCTCTTTCACTTTCACCAGCCTGAGAGGTGAAAAGTGACGTTTCAGTTGTTGAAGCCTCCCTCTCCTGGCCGAGTGCGTTAGCGTCTCCCTCACCGTCCGTACTCGGTCCTTCTGCTAGTGTTTACCGAGTACCTAGCGCGTGCCCGAGCCGTCGGTGGCACTGAGCATGCTCCATCACACGGTCTGTTTGTGCTCGCAGCTCCGCTGTGTGTGTTTTGCTCACTAGACCTAGAGGATGATAGACAGGGAGAGCTATGAGGGATCTCAGAGATTGTCCAGTACCCTCATTTTTAGGGGAAGAACCCAAGGCCAGGGAGTGTGGGGACTTGCCCTTGGCCACACAGGGCTGTGCATTCCTGGTGGAATTGTAACTCGGGATCCCAGTCCTTCTGCTTGTCTTGATTTTTCCTCCAGCGCAGGGTCACTGGTTGGTGGAGTTCGCCTCCCGACTCAGTGCTGCCATCCAGGGTCACCCTGCCGGGCACACAGTAGGTGCTTAGAAAACTATTTACTGAATGAATGTTTGCGCACAAGAGAGCACAGAGTGCGCTCTGTCACGGTGTGCTCAACATCCCAGGAGGAAAGTCAGACTTCCATAAAGAAATGCCCTCCCTTTTTTTTTTTGAATGGAAAAGGAAAATGAGAGGGCTGTTGGAATTGGTGGAGACGGAGAGACAGGGCTGCCTGGGGCTTGGGACAGGTTTGCGGTCGGAGCTGTCAGGTCACTGGAATTTCCCTCAGGTTCTCTCCTTCCACCAGAGATGGACTGATTGAAGCGGGGCAGGGGGCGGTAATGCAGACAGGAGAAGAGCTTTGCTTCCTTCATGTGCCCTGTGTGAATCTGGACTGACTCTCCAGTGATTCCAGGGGACTGTCTCAAGTCACCTCTCTTACCTCCGTGCGGTTCATACCCAACCCCCTTGCCAACCCCTTGCCTAATCACGGGTCACATGTCTCCCTCAGGTAAAACACTCAGGCCGCCAGGCACTCTGGTCACCACAGCGACCAGGCTGGGGGGCTAGCGCCTGCCCCTGGCTAGATCTGCCTCAGGCATTACGCCAGCCACGCTGGCCTTCTTTAACCAGCTGTGAGGCCTTGGGCAAGCCCCTCCCCCTCTCTGAACCTCAGTTTCCTCCTCTGTAGAATAGACATCATGAGAATCCCAGGCATTCTGTGTGCTGTGAAGAGAACACCCGGGTTTAAGTGACTCTTGGCTCCTCTAGGCCCTACTTTTCCAAAAGAAGTCACACATTCCAAAGCCCCTTATTCTCAATAAACCTTTTCTTCTGCCCAAGAACAGCCTACTTAAAAAAAAAAAGAACACCCTGCTTTCATTCCAAGCTCCGTTCCTTCCGAAGAAGGCCTTTTCTCTCTGGTCACGCCTTAACCTAGGCCACTGGTGTCTGCAAGTGGGGAATGCCTGTCTTGACAGTAGTTCCCTAATAGGGGTTGTGTTGTCACATCCACGGTCAGTGGACATGTTTGTGGAATTGGAAGCATCACGCTTTATCTCTGCCATCACTCCCTCTTGGGAAGAACAGGGAACATGTCTGAATAGCACACTTTGTCACAAAGAGCCCTCTTTCAGCCAGATTTCCCCAGAGAGATTGTTCCGGGGAAACAAAGGACTGACTGACCCTAGTGGTTAATTTGCTGAGGGGTGTTCTTGGGTAATCCAGCATTGTTCTCTCAGCACATTGTTATTGACAGGTATGTGCAATAGGAAAGATAATGGTAAATATATAAAGGTCTGTGGTGTGCGGGACTTACTCTAGGCACTTAACACAGCACCGGGGAGACTGGACATGTTCACATTACAGGTGAAGTCTGTAGTCAGGCACCAGCGTTTCTGAAAATGGGGATTTCTGAGTGGGCTGAGGTGGTCAGGGAGGGCTTCTCTGAGGAGGTAAAGATCTCAAATTCTCATCACACCAGTTGGGGTTCAAAGGAGTTACTTTCCTTGCCTGGCACAGTTTCTCTCTCTCTGTCACACACACACACACACACACACACACACACAGTTGGTCTTACGGAATTGAAAAGACACAAGAGTTTGATCTGGAAGATGAATAAGATGGAGGTTTATTGGATGAGAAATATATTTTCATAGGATGGTCCTGGGGTGAGAATTGCCAATGTGAGGAAACAGCTTCAGATGTACAGGATTTGACGGTTTGCAAAGCACTCCTCACGTCAATGAAGTCTTATTTCCTCACAGCCCCATGAGGTCAGCACCCAGGGAAAGTGAGTCTCAGAGGCTCCGTGACTTGGCCACAGAGGTAAGTAGGTGGTAAAACCCAGACTCTAGCATTTACTGCTCAAGTTCACAGCGCTTTCCAAGATGAAAACATGCTTTCCTCTCTCCACGGAACAGGGGAATGAAACATATGTTGAGAAGCGGCCTAAAACGATGCGGGCCGGAGGAAGTACGTGAGAGTTGTAAGCTGCCGCCCTGGCCCGGCCTCATGAACCTCCCAGGCCATCCCACATGCCCTGATGGTCCTGCATCTGGACAGCATCGGTAAATGTAAGGACACCAGGGAGCAAGCTTGCTGGCAGCAAGGCTATTGCTAGGATGTGTCCTCTGTCTTCATGTCTGAGTGTGTCTCTGATGCTGTCCTGTGCTAGAAGGCCCAGTGGAGACTGAGAGGTCATTGGGGCGGGGAGGGGGGGCGGTAAGGGGTGGACTAAATGCGTTTATGGCTCATTCCTACCCGGACTAAAGAGCAGGGCCACCTGGGCTTGGTTGGACCCATCTCTAAATAAATGTACCAGAGCTGGAAAATTCCAAAGATGCTAGAACTCAACATCCAGTTCCTGGAGGTAGGTGTGGGTATTGGACAGGTCATCCTCTGGGTGGGAAGATTCCTTAGGTGGCCTGGTCCACTCAAGAGTGACACTGCCCATGGGGATTTTTATTTCTTCTCTCCTTCCCTCTGTCTCTCCTTCCCTCTGTCCTTTCCTCCTGCCTTCCCTCCCCTCCATCCTTCTAGAGTTCAGTGGTCCAGGAAATCTGATCCCTGAAGGCAGCTCTCTTCCAGGAGAAAGAGGGGCAGGCTGGCCTCTGGATGCCATGTTTTCTACCCTGAATTTACCCGTCAGGAGTGCTTAGGAAAAACCCCTCCTCATCCCACATGGAGCGGGGCAGATGTGTTTTACTCGGTAGAATTAAACTGTCAGATGGCACAGATCATCAAATTCCAGAAAACCAGAGGGATGAGATCTCAGAGATAAGCTATTTTGACCAGCCCCCTCATTTTACAGATGGGGAAACTGAGGCAGAGTGAGATGGTCAGGATCACTTAATCCTCACCTGAGTGGTCTGTAACTTTAACCTGTAATTTACGTGACACTACTATTATTAATACTATTAAAAACAAGACATACGGACCAAATTGGAGTCACTTATGCTAAGCCTCAAGTCACCAAACTGGGATTTAACTTAAATATAGTTTTGGCTGTCCCAGAGATGGAATTTTAAACCAGTCAAGCAGGAATCACCTGATCAGCTCGAGTTAGGTAATCCGCTTGCTTGACCCCTGCCATCCTCTGTAGGCAAAGTAACCTTGCAATAACCAGTCTGCTCTTGGCCTAGCATAACTTCCTTGTTTCCACTCCCTTCTGCCTATAAAAGTCTGTCATTTTGTACAGCTCCTCAGAGCTCCTTTATATGCGCTAGATTGGATGCTGCCTAACTCACGAATCATTGAATAAAGCCAGTAAAATCTTTAACATTTATTCAGTTGAGTTTTGTTTTTAAACAATATTATGACACAACTCTCTAGGGCAAGAAAAAGACAACTTCTGTCTCTCACCGCTTCACGATGGTGCTGAAATTCCCAGGCCTATCCTGGAATGCTCTCTCACCTAGAACCCTGGGCCCAGGATGGCAGCAGTGGTCTCTTCCCAGGATGTCTTGACAGAGAGCTGTAATTGTGGAAACCCTGTCCTTGGCTAACTCTATTCTAGCCACAAGATTAAAAGAGAGGTAAGAGGAATGTCAGGAGGAGATGTGCATTTAATAATTTTTAAAGAGCCTTGTCCACTTCTGAATCCTCACTTTGTTTTCCTGCCTTAATTCTTGGTCACTGTAAATTACTTCAAAAAATGATTTTAGAATAGAAAAAGAGCTAGGAGTCAGAGAAGACGTCTTTAACATTTCATATTCCTTTGACACTTTTTAGGATTTTAATTTTGAAGCATAGCAGAGAGGCAGAAATGGCTTTGGGCCATAGACGAGCAGAATCACTTTAAAATGAAGATAGTTGTTTTTTAGCTTGAGATCTTCCCCTAAAACTACCTGAAGAATGAACACCTCTCCCAGTGCTGATTGGAACAGAAAGTATTTCTAATTCCCTATGAATGAAAATAGGAACAAAAGTATTCCAAAGCAAGGACATAACTTGAATTCAGAGCTGAATCTATTACATCAAGCTCCGGGGAAGGGGTCGGTGGGGAGGCCCTGAAGTTGACCTGATGATTGGGAAATACCAGTTAAATGCTTTTGTAACTTCATCACTGTCAACAGGAAGACACTGCTATCCAAGCCTCCCATTTGCCTGAGAGTCAGGAGCTTCTAAACCAAGAAAGGAAGAAACCAAGCGGATTATTTACGAGCTCCTTCCCTCTTGCTGCTTGAAGCCGCTGTGCAATTAGCCTGTTTGTTACCGCGCCGGGGCAAGGCTGGGCGAGTTTACACCGCTCGGCGGGGGTCGGCAAGGCCGGCCTCCCGCGCCTCCTAGCGGACCTGTGGGGTGGTGCAGCCCGTGCCACCCGCTGCAGGAAAGCGGGCCGCCGGCCGGCAGCGCCGCACCCTGACGCCGTCAGCGCGCACAGCCTCGGCAGCGCTCTTTGCTCGCCTCCAGTCCCTATCCAGCGACCAGTCAGGCTGCGGGCGAGGGGATTCCAGCCCAGGCTCCAGAGTCCGGGCCCTCAGCATCCTATCAGACTGGGTACCGGCAGCAGCCACCTCAACCTGGGCCGGGAGCGCAAGCGGCTTTGGAGCTGTCAGCGGCGGTGCAGCTTCCCCAGGGAGCCAACTTTAGGTTCGCCTAACGACTCGGTGCAGGTAGCTGGGTCCTGCGCACGGGTGGACGGGATGGCTGGGGCTGGTGGGGCCCCTGGGACGCGGGTGGAGGTGGAGGGGTGCTTTGCGATTCTGGTTCCTGGAGGCGCCGCCTCCCTCGGCTGTCGGGGGCCAAGACACGTGTCGAGTTCCCGAACTTTCCAGGATGCTGGGCTGGGGAGGAAACCCGCGAGAGGTGTCTAGCCAGAGCGGTACTGGGAACAGCGTTTGGGCGTCCTGGGTAGTATTGAGCCAGAAGTGCCTCCAGGATGGACCACTGGACTGGGTTCCAAAGAAGCAGCTGTTGTGGAAGTTCAGGGGTGGATGGCTAGGCATTTTAGAAACGAGGGGTTGGAGGGGGCTGGTGCTGAGCTGGGTTTCCCAGGCAGGTGGCTATTTGGGGGGTCTCCGGCGGGAGCAACTGGAGTAGGGTTTACTAGGAGAGGTGGCTGTGCTGTGGGTTCTGGGGTGTGGGTAGCTAGTTGGGGGGATCCCTAGGGGAGGTGGCTGGCTTATATGTCCCAGTCCCGGAGGAAACTGATTTTAACCCTCCGTCTCCGTCTCCTTCATTGGAAGCGACTTTCTCAAGGAACTGCGGGTCCGGCATTCCCGCTCATTTCGTGTCTCAGAGGGTGGTACCTGAAACGGGGATTTCTGGGGCGGCGGCTGAGCAACCCCAGGGCCGGCGGTTGTGACCCTAGTCCTAGATGGTTTGGGGTTCCTGGGAAGGGGACAGCTGAGCCGCACAGGCGTCGGCAGAGAAGCGTGCGTTTTCTCACGGCCCTCGGGGTTTGTTTCAGAGGCCGATCCGTCAGATCGCTCCGCGGAGTCTCAGGGAGTGGAACCCAGGAGCCCCCAGGCACGCCCGGGTTGCGCGTCGGGCCCCGCCCCGCGCGCCACGCCTTAAAGGGCTCGAAGGCCTGGGGCGCACGGCGGCGGCCACCGTCATGGAGGGTGCGCTTGCCGCCAACTGGAGCGCCGAGGCGGTCAACGGGAGCGCGGCGCCCCCGGGGGCCGAGGGCAACCTCACCGCTGGGCCGCCACAGCGCAACGAGGCCCTGGCGCGGGTGGAGGTGGCCGTGCTGTGCCTCATCCTCTTCCTGGCGCTGAGCGGCAACGCGTGCGTGCTGCTGGCGCTGCGCACCACGCGCCGCAAGCACTCGCGCCTCTTCTTTTTCATGAAGCACCTGAGTATAGCCGACCTGGTGGTGGCGGTGTTCCAGGTGCTGCCGCAGCTGCTGTGGGACATCACCTTCCGCTTCTACGGACCCGACCTGCTATGCCGCCTCGTCAAGTACCTGCAGGTGGTGGGCATGTTCGCCTCCACCTACCTCCTGCTGCTTATGTCGCTCGACCGCTGCCTGGCCATCTGCCAGCCGCTGCGCGTGCTGCGCCGCCGCACCGACCGTCTGGCCGTGCTCGCCACATGGCTGGGCTGCCTGGTGGCCAGCGCGCCGCAGGTGCACATCTTCTCGCTGCGCGAGGTGGCCGATGGCGTCTTCGACTGCTGGGCCGTCTTCATCCAGCCCTGGGGGCCCAAGGCCTACATCACGTGGATCACGCTCGCCGTCTACATCGTGCCCGTCCTCGTGCTTGCCGCCTGCTACGGCCTCATCACCTTCAAGATCTGGCAGAACTTGCGGCTCAAGACGGCGGCGGCGGCGGCCGAGGCGGCCGCGGGACCCGAGGGCGCGGCGGCGGACTGCGCGGGGCGCGGGGCTTTGGCCCGCGTCAGCAGCGTCAAGCTCATCTCCAAGGCCAAGATCCGCACGGTCAAAATGACCTTCATCATCGTGCTGGCCTTCATCGTGTGCTGGACGCCATTCTTTTTCGTGCAGATGTGGAGCGTCTGGGACGCCGAGGCGCCCAAGGAAGGTAGCGCTGGCGGGAAAGCGGGAGGAGGGCGCGCGGCGGGGCGGGGCCGTGGTCCTGCTGCATCTGAACGTCCAGGGGCCGTTCTGTTCTGGGGGCCTCATGGGGGGATTTGAGTCATGGCCCCGTCATCCGCTGGCCTAGTGATTTGGGGCGTAACTTCCCTGAGCCTTGACTTCCCTTTCCGTAAAATAGCAAAAATGAAAAAAGTACTAGCTCTCCCCAGCAGCAGGGGAATGAAATGAGGAAATGCACGGAAAATCCCTAGCACAGTATTTGGGCTACATATTTGGTTCACTATTATGGACCAGGAAACTGAGGTTCCAGTGACTGGCCTTTTCCACCTGCTTAGCGAAGCGGGGGAGCCGAGTTTCCAACCCAGGCCCAAGCTCAAGCTCCTGCCACGTAAAGTTCACTTTACGTTGAGCTTCCACTTTAAGTTCAAGTCAACCTGAGCCCGAGGTCTGGTTTGGATCAGAGCAGCGGGAGGTGGGCGATTGGATTCCTCCCCAGCAAGTGCTGAGAAGCTGCGGGGCGGGGCGCCGTCAGGGTGCGGAGACTAGTCCTGAGCCCATCGCCCAGTGGAGACGGCGAGCTGTGCCGCGCGGAGGTGAGTACCGCGGGGACGGCGGGCAGGTGCGGGGCTGGCGGTGCTCAGGAGCAGAGATGGCGCTTCTCCTGGGTGGGGGGCGGGGACGGGCAGGGAAGGGAAAGGGGACGCAGACTTTCCCATTTGACTGGGGAGGCTGGGGGATTTCGGGAGGCGGTGAACGCCCTCTCCAGATTGAAGAACTGGGAGGTCAGGGCTGAGGGTGGCCGGGAGACCGGGAGGAGAGGGTAGAATGGAAGGCTCTGTGGGGAGGGATCCTGGGGAAGCAGAGCGCCTCGGGTCCGACTTGTAGCCGTCGCTTTGCGGCTGGGACCCCCAGGCAGCTCCCGCCTTCAGCCTTCACCACGGACAATTCAGGTAGCTCATTAGCAAAGAATAGGAGGGATCAGTGGTGGTGAATGACTTACACCTTTTGGTTTGAGGGTAAGCACGTAACACTGCGCTGGGATGCCCGCGGCTCAAATGCTTGTAAGGAAAGACCCGAGGGGTTTGCTTTCACCTATTCTGTCCTTGAGATAGCGCAAATGTCCCGTTTCTGGATAGAATCACTACTGCTAACAGTAGTCTCCAACACAGCCACTCCGTGGAAGCTGAAATCTTCCTTCATGCAGTTGGATAACTTTGCTTTGCTCTCTTCCCCAGACCTCAGACTCCTTGCTTGCCCCAGCCATCCCAATTAGCCTAGTGTTTGCCTTAGTGGCCAGAGCAGTTATCATTCAGCATTTATTGAGCACCTGGGGTATGCCCGGCTGGGTGGTTTGCAGGTGAGGATTGCTGTGAAGACTCAGCAAAGCCAGCCTGGCTTCATGGTGCAGCCCCTGGGAACACCTTGCAGAAGGGGTTCGGCGGTCCAAAGAGGGGAAGGCACTGGCTGCAGATCACACAGCAGATGGGAGGCAGACTAGAACTGGGGTTTCCTGCCCCCACCTCACCCCCCAGCACCAGGCTTCTTTTGAAGAGCACGTGACTAGGGAGTTGGGTTGGGCAAAAGCCAGGAGTGGGTGTTTCTAGACAAGGCATCAGGCCACACCTGTTTCCTGCGTGGGATCTGAAGAGCTACTTGACCCAGGTCTTGAGGAGCTCAGACACCAGCCCTTAAGGAAATGAGACCCTTAGAGCAGCTATTGGGGAGACTTGGCATCTAGGCCTCCCTGCAGCCTTTACTCACTGAAGGGTCTTCTCTCTCCTCGAGTTCGTCCATTCTGCAGATAGTCTGCTCCTCTCTTTGCCGTCCCCTCGCCTCTCCTGTTCATTTTCTCCTTGGTAACTTTTCTCCTCCCTCCCCCTCCCTTCCCCCATGACTTCCATGACTGCACCTGTGCTCCTCACTTTCCTCCCTAGAGAATGAGTATGTGGTCAACGCAGATCATGGTTATTCAGTAAAGTTTAGATCTTTTCTACACTTGAAAAGCTTGTCGAACAATTCATTTTCCTGTCTTAAAAACAAGATACAGGAACAGAGAGCGAGAGGGAGTTCCCAGCTAAAGTGGGGCCAGAGGCATTTTGGGTACATGTGGCCACCTGAGGATTTCTGGGGGGGTGGCTGGGGGGTGGGAGGGGAGACGTGCAGCAGAGACGGGCTTCTACTCGGGCTCCAGGAGCCTCAGGTCCTGTTTCTCTTTGCTCCTTTCCTGGTTCAGGGGAAAGGGTGGTGGCACGTGAAGCACCCAGGTCTTCCGGGTCCCCCTTGGCATTCTGCCTTGGCTGCTCTGAGAAGAGCACAAACGCAGACGGCAGGAGAGTCCTGATGCCGCTGCTGCCAGCACTCCCTCCCCGAGTGCTGTCAGGAGCGGGCTCCCGGCTCACCGACCACAGAGGACTTGGGCACCTGCCGCTGGCCTGGTCAGGTCGCGCCTCGGCCTCAGGGCTGCAGGGTCCGGGGATGTGGGCTGAGCCAGAAGCACGCCTTGTGCCCACTTGGCCTTAACCTGGATAATCACGAGTAGCAGGCTGGGATCAGAACAATTGCGTTTACAGTCACTTCGGAGACGTGACTCAGTCTCGAGGCTCTGGGCAAGTAGTAAGGAAGGAAAAAGACAGGGACATTCGAGCTACCTGAGCTTTTGATCAGCAAAGTGGAATTGATGCACAGCCCTCACTTTCCTGTCCAGGAGGAAGGGAATTTACCAGAACACAAACTCTCTAGATCAGGGCCCCTGGCTCTGCTCATCTCCTGGCGAGTGGAAATCCAGGGAGCCCTTGTGAACAGCGAGACATTCTTCCCAGCAGCCCGGGGGCAGGCAGCCTCAGGGACGCAGGAGTGGGGCCTCGTTCCTGCTGTCAGCTTCATCACGAAAGCCTCTGGGCCAGCGAGCAGCGCCTTAACCCCTGACCATGGGTCGGGGCCAACAGGGCGGCTGGAGAAGTCACACGTGTCTTGGCAGCTGGCCTCGTGGCCACCACAGGACTCCAGGTCCCTCCTTCCTTAGGGTTCCCTCCCCCCAGATTCCCTCAAAATCCAGCACGCTTTTCCCATCTCTCCCCTTGTACACCTTCAGTCACACCAAGTGCTGCCTTTGTGGGTTTAGAGCTCACCTTGTTCCAAAAATAATTTGAGGGGGGGCCCAAAGATTCGGGTGCCACAGCAAGATAAAATGGACGTGAGGAAGCTGGGAAGAACGGGGGAAAAGGTTAGAGAAATGGTAATACAGTAATAGCAATTATGAAGTCTCCGTCCGGGGCAGGGGGTGAGCTGCACGTGGGGCTTCCTTTCGTAAGAGCCAAAGCAAAGAGGGGAACTCTCAATTTCAGTATTTGCATTGTTCAGAGAGAAAAGCAGAGAGGAGAGAAAAAAGCAAGGGGAGGGTTGTGGTAATGTAATGAGCCCCCCTCCCCCCACCCCATTTCAGAGCAGCCACATGCTGGTAGGGCCCTGCTTTGGTGTGACTGGTCACGCTGCAGAAGGAGGGCTGGGACCAGACACCCCTGGCAGGTTTGGACAAGCCCCGGATGGAACTTTCAGGATCGAATTGCACAGCCAAAGACTTGGCACCGGCCTTTTCCCTTGAACTCCGTGGAACTTGCTTTGCTGCTGGCCCCAAGGAGTGGTTCTCAGGGAGGAGATGAAGATGGATGATGGATCCACTTGGTGGAGACCGTGGGCGGGCGCTGTAGGTTCCCAGGTCCCCGTGCAGGGAAGGAGCAGGTGTTGGAGCCACGTGACTGGCCTGTGTTTGGAGCCCGCCCTCCCACTTTCTCCTGTGTGTCCTCGAGCAGGTGGTCTCCCTTCTCTGAGCTTCAGCTTCTTCCTCCTCTCTTACAATGAGGATAGCAAGTCTATTCGTGGGGCTGATACGAGGATGACATGGTGTGACCCGTGGCACCTGGGGGAGCCACGTGGTCAATGTCACTCTTCTCTCCTCCCCCCATTCTAGTTGTTAAATGTTTTGTTTGCCTTCGTGGGATTGACTTTGAGAATCTCGGCAGGGATTTGAGCTGGAGGAGCTAGACGTTTCTCTCTTGAGAGCCTGGGTGGAGGGGCCTGGGGTGGCAGCAGAGTCTGCTGGACGGTAGGCGGGGTGTCCGGGGAGGTTTGGTATGCGGAGAAGCTCGTGAAAGCTGGAGAGCTGGACTGTGAGCCTTGTCACAGCGGGGGCACCACCTGTCCTGTTCACTGTCCAGTGCCCAGCACAGGGCGGGCCACCTGTCCGAGCTCAAGCGGCGCTTGTTGAACAAATGTGTGGGGCATGGGAAGAGGAAGGTGCCCGTCACGGGGCTGGGCTGGGTGCACAGAGCTGGACTCAAGAGAAGTGACAGCTCTCTAGGCGGCGCTCTGGCCGTAGGGTTGGCTACTTGGTGAAGAAGTGAGCGCCCCAGCACTGGGAGCAATCAAGCTTCTGCCCGGGAGGGTACCAGGAGGAAGGTGGAAATGCACAGGAGGCCTAGTTTTAAGTGTTTCCGCCGTCTGTGAAACGAGCTTGCCAGCACCTCCCGGTTTTTGTGGAACTGTGGCCCCGCCAGTGTGGCTGCCCGCCCAGCCTGCCTTTCCAAGGACGCTGTGCCCGAGGTGTGGGTGGACCACATACCTTGGAGGGGCCTGCTGGTCCGGCAACCCGATGATAGGGCAGAGAGCAGAGCCCAAGTCCACTATGTGGGCTGCTTTGTGCATGACTCCAGGGCGTTCCATTTAAGGAACCTGAGAATGAGAATGGTCTGTGAGAATGGTATTCCTAGGAGCTGTGCAGTGCACAACCTGAACAATTGGACACGGCAGCTTCATCCAGTTCTGACTCTCGTGAAGCTTTCCCTGTTGCCCCCACCTGAGGGTCTCCTTCCTCCTCCAGTGCGTTCATTCTATAAGCAGTGATTCAGCGCCTCCCAAGGGTCCTGTCCTCCTATGAGGAGAGTTGGCAAGGACCCCTCCCCAGTCCCTCCCCTGCCCTCCTGTGGCTAGCAGCTGGCACATGCATAGACGTGGGACGGTGAGGCCAAGGTTGGTCTCTGGGAGGGACGCCCCCAGCTTCTGCTGGGATGGTTCTGTCCCCGGGTGTGGCCAGATGGAGCAGCAGCCGTCCCCCTGGGTGGCTGACTGGAACTGTCTGGGACTGTTTGCTGGGGTTAAGAATAGGGTTTAGGTTGTGGGCCGGGTGGAGGGTGCTGGTGGCACAGGGCCTGGCATGTAGTAAGTGCTCAATCAATGCTTTAAAAATAGAGAAATTTCAAGATGTTTCAGCGTCCTGGGGTCAGTGCGTGCAGCTGAGGGAATGCAGGTTGTCGTGAGCTCAGGAGCACATTTTCACTGAGGGGCTGCAGTCTTTGTTGAGTGATGGCAAGCCCGGGGATGCTGGGAACAACGGCATTGTTAAGAGGTCAAGAGAAGTTAAGGCCTTGCCTGGAGGAGACAGTAGGAGGCAAGGTGGGGAGGGTCTAGCTCTGGGTTTGGAAACCCAAGGGGACCCTTGCATGAGGGACGGGCGGGAAGGAGGTGTGACAGTCTTTCGTGGTCCCAGCCCCTGATTCCTGGTTCCGGTGATCCTGATTCCTGGCCACTGAGAGGCACCCTCTGCCAGCACCTTCCTCCTTACTCTACTGGGAGCTGGCGCCTCCCACCCTTTGCCAGATGCTGCAGTACCACGGGCCTGTGCCCTCCACGGCCCATGCCTCACACTCTAATGGTCACTCCTACTCATTTCTCTTTCTTTCTCTTTCTCTCTGCCTGACCTTGATATCTGACTGTGAACTTAATTTCCCAGAGGGAATTGCATTTGAGTCCAGTCATCTTGTTAGGGGCCCATCTCCCATTGTCAGGCAGGGAAATTGTCTTTTTGCTTTTCCAACATGCTAGTGTCGGTGGCTGATTTATCAGGACTTCCTGTCTGCTGATTTCATGCCCACTTCAACTTAGTCCCTTATTGAACATTTCCCATTTTCCAGTTTCTGCTAGCAGCCAAGGACAGAGCCACAAATGAGACACAGTCCCCAACCACAGATTATTAACATGAATAATGACAGTATGAAGGGGTGATACTGTGAGAGAGGTATTCGTTTATCAAGTACTGTGAGTGCCCCCAGGAGGTATTTATTGATTCAGTCTCCCTGGGAAAAAATCAGGAGGATTTCAGAGAGGAAGCAACATTTGCAAAAGGTTTTGAAGGGTGAGTAGGAGCTGGCTGTGCAGAGAAGCAGATGCACATTCCCTGATGAGATCATTGAACAGTTACTTTATTTTCTTTCCCTGTATTGGAGGAATACTTGTCATGCTTCAGTGTGCACACAGATCACGTGGGGGAACTTGGTAAAGCGCAGATTCTGATTCATTAGGTCTGGGTGAGGCCCATGAGTCTGTATTTTTAACAATTTCCCAGGTGATGCCTGTGCAGGGCCCCTGCAGCTGGCCTGTTGACTGCACATTGACTAATGAGGTTTAATGTATCATCTCTGTGACCAAAACATGTGGCTTGCCTTTACACGTGTGGCCCAAGTTGGCGGCAGGGCCCTGTCATTCTCTGAAGGGTAGAGAAGGGCTGGTTGTTCACAGGAAGCCCCAGCTCTTCTGCTTCTAGGATGTGGTTATTCCTCAGGTCTTGCCCGGTGGGCCCCACATATCCCCAGATTTGAGCAGTGACATCACAGACCATTTAAAGCTCTGTAGCCCACAAATTTAGCTCTTCTTCCTGATCTTACACATGGTGAGATCACACATCTGTGACTTCTACAATTCCAGTGTGGTAAAATGGTGGTCTTTTCAAAGAAGGTGCCCTGGAGTACATGTTAGTATTCAATCCTTATGTAAGTGCACATTCAAAAAACATTTGTAAAAAAGCCTTCTGTACACCACAACTCCCAAATTCTCATGTAGCTCCTAAAGGAATAGGGATTTAGATTCCTTGTGAGGGAGACCTGATTCAGGATCTGGGCGGCGGGGCGGAGACCTTGAACCAAGTGACTGGTTTCTGGAGTGAGAGCCTCTTAGGAGAGTGGATGAGCTTGATTCAGATGCGAGGTGTCAGCTGAGCCACCGGTCTTTGAATTGTATGTGACACGTGTTCGTTGCCTCAGGAACGGCGCAGCCGGAGAGGCCATGGCCAGGTGCCCCGTCAGCTGTTCTGGGCTAATTTGAGCCCAGGGTGACGCGATGGTGACGGGCGGGGGCAGTGCCGGGAAATCCGAACAGGGGACTTCTTGGGGCTTGAGTAAAGCCGGACTGGTGGGTGGGTGACTGCTGGGGGCACCCTGTCCTCGCATGGCCCTCGGCTGTCCACCTCCTCCGTGAGTGAGGGCGCCAGGTGGAAGTTCAGCGTGGTGTCTGTGTCCCGGGGGTACAGTGCCCAGGAGGGGACGTTTGCCATTGGCGCGTGGCCATTCCCGCTCAGGCCTCTGCTTGGCATGTAGGAGCCCCCGCTTGAAGATCACCCCTAGTCCCCAGCCCTGGGCCCCCCCCTCCCCGAGTGCTGCAGCTCCCTGTTGACTGGAGGGCCTGTCTGTGCTTCTCTCTTTCCCACCTGAGTTTGTAAATCCCCTGAGGGCATGTCCCCAGGGCCAACTCGGTGGCTGGCACTGAGTGGAACATCGATCTCCTCATTTCCACCCCCCACCCCCTGCCCCATGCCCTAAGCCCTGGCCAGGCAGGTGTGAGGGCCGATCCCTGGCCCGGCGCCTCCCACTCGACCTTCCTTCTCTGCCAGGACCAGAGAGAGCTTTTTGCAGGCCCTCAGGGCTCAGTCCTGGGGGACAAGTGTTCCTTTTACCGAGTGGAGTGGAAGAGACGGATGAGAACCAGCTCTCCCGGTGGAGACCCTGAAATCCCGCTCTTGCACGTGGTTGCAGCCCCCGTCCCTTTTGGGTTTTTCCAAAACGGACTATCTAGAGTTCCTCTGGGGTCATGTAATCCAGTCCCAGGGCTCCAGGTTTTCATTTTGTTTTGTTTCGTTCTTTTTAATTTTGAAGTCGGGGAGAAGAGGGTAAAGGACAGTTTCTTGAATCAACGTTAGATTAGGCGTCCCCAACCTTGGGTGATAAAAAGTTATACACAGTTGATCATATTTCGTATATGTAAGTAATAATACGATAACCTGAACAAACACTTTGCCGTTTACAAAGCCCTTTCACACTTTTTTTTTTTTTTTCGATTTTCTCCAAGTCCTTGAGGGCGTCACCTCCATTTCACAGATGAGGATATTAAAGCTCAGACAGTAGATGTGGCTCAGAGAAATGAGTGGGTGGGAGGGGGGTTCACACCCCACGGGTTTGCGTCCGGATCCTCTGTGAGGGGCTCCCCGATGGCCAGACCCCCCCAGGAGGTGCTGGCTGCTGACCACACCTCTCTTGGATGAGTCTGTCGATTCTGGTTTCCAGGGCCGCCTTTTATCCACACTGACGTCACCGTCGCTCTGCTTTATGGAAAATGTGGCTGGGGCCATTGTCGCCAGGAGCTCGGTAGCTCTTCAGAGCAGCTGGCACGCAGGCACGGGGCGGACCTTGGTGCCCTGGTGTGCAGCAGGCACTGGACGTGGGCTGCTCGGGACAGGGTGTTACCCTCTGGCCCCAGGTGCAAGGTGGCCGAGCCAGGGTTTGTGGGAGGTCTGGGTACTTAAAAGTAAAGGCATCACCCACTTCTGCTTCTGGTGGCGTGGGGAGAAGTGAGCTCAGCTTACCCTGTGGGTCTGCCCCTCCCCTTTTTGAGCCCTTTTCTTCTGCTTTTTAACATCTTCTCCTACAGGCATTTAGGTCAAGGATTGGCTCACTTTTTCTGTAAAAGGCCAAACAGTAAATATTTGAGGCTCGCAAGGATATAAGGTCTCTGTAACAGCTACTCAGCTTTGCCCTTGTAGTGCGAAAGCTGGCATTGACGATATATGAATGAATGGATGTGGCTGTGTTTCAGTAAAGCTTCATTTACAAAACAAGCAGCAGGTGGGGTTTGGCCCATGGGCTGTTTGCTGGCCCCTCGTCCAGACCAGGAGACATTTCTGCCAGGAAGGATGGTGATCTGATAGGAGGCAATGGGTTTCCCCTCCCGGATTTTAAAAGACCATTACAGGGGCTTCCCTGGTGGCGCAGTGGTTGAGAGTCTGCCTGCCGATGCAGGGGACACGGGTTCATGCCCTGGTCCGGGAAGATCCCACATGCCGCGGGGCGGCTGGGCCCATAAGCCATGGCCGCTGAGCCTGCGCATACGGAGGCTGTGCTCCGCAATGGGAGAGGCCACAACAGTGAGAGGCCCTCGTATCATATCACAAAAAAAAAAAAAAAAGAAAGACCATTACGGGACTTCCCTGGTGGCACAGCGGTTAAGAATCCGCCTGCCAATGCAGGGGACACAGGCCCGATCCCTGGTCTGGGAAGATCCCACATGCCACGAAACAACTAAGCCCGTGTACCACAAGTACTGAGCCTGTGCTCTAGAGCCTGCAACCCACAACTACTGAAGCCCGTGCGCCTAGAGCCCGTGCTCTGCAACGAGAAGCCACTGCAAGGAGAAGCCCCACGCACTGCAACGAAGAGTAGCCCCCGCTCGCCATGACTAGAGAAAGCCCGCGTGCAGCAACAAAGACCCAACGCAGCCCAAAATAAATGAATAAAATAAATTTATTAAAAAAAATAATATAAAAGACCATTACTGGGGAGTGGGCAGTGCTTAGCCTCCGAGGGGGCCTACATCTGTTTTAGGAAAAGAAAGTTGCTCTCTGACTCTGTCCTTCAAATCATATGAGGGCAGTTGCCCAGTCAGCCCATGTCTCTGCTTTGGGAGTGAGGGGATTTGCTCACTGGAGTCAAGCTGACTAGTATGAATGCTGACCTAGCTTTAAAAGGCATCCAGCTTCATTACTTTCAGGTGGGAACACAGGGTGACTTGTGTGTCCCTGGGGAAGGCACTTTCCTTCTCCGAGCTTCACTTTCCTCATGTATAAAATGGAGATGAGACCGCTTTGAAAACTCCTCTGTGCAAGCTTGAGCCGTGATTCCCATGGTTGCCATTGCTGCCTTGTCATATGCCCCCTTGGAAGCAGCATCATGAAATGCCAAGGACGACGCTTTCCATGCTTTGTTCTGTTCCTCTCCTTCTTCAATTCCAGGAAGCCTTTCTAGCCACTGCAAAGGGCGATGTTATAGCCTAAAGAAGATGAAGTAAGTGCAGGAAGTAGATGAGGGGCATTTAGTCCTTGTGCTCAGAAACCGTCAATGGCTCCCCAGTGCCTGTAGATTTAAGTTCGTGCTCCGCCTGGATTCAAGGTCCTCCTCCTCAGCCTTGCTCTTTCCAGTTTCCTCTCCTGTGAACCCACCCCCGCCCCCAACTCTGGCAGCCCCTGAATGCTGTTGGACAGTCTCACCTTTGTACCTTTATTTCTGCAACATCCTTCCTTTGAAATGTCCTCCATAGCCTGTGTTTTATTCCCAAATAGCTTGAAATTCCCCTGTTGGGAACCCATGTCTTTGGTTGGTTAGGATATTGCCACATTTTTAAAAAGTCCAAATGTGCCCTTAGCATTTGGCAACTTGATACGAGCAGGTTCAGCTTAGAGGGTCATCCTTCCCCGAGAGCCAGGCCAGGCCGGTCATTCGTGTCTGTGGCCACCAGGTGGGGATAGAGGTGCTGGCCGTGGTCCCAACTCCTCCCATCCAGGCTGGCCACTTGGAGGTGGGAAAACTCGGGTGGGGCTGCTCAGGAATTCATTAACTGTTTACTTTTCTGTGGTTACTGTTTCTGTAGGTTGTTTATAAAAAATAGGATAAATAAGTTAAAAGATCCAAATGTCCAGAGTGAGGCGAGTAACTTACATGAATAGCTAAGATAATGCCTTGTAATTGTTCAGCGAGGTAGAACATGCTGCCTTTCTGTTCAAGTGAGAACTGCATCCCCGACACGTCCTTCTACCCATTTCACAGCGCTGTACGCCTGTGTTCTTCCCTTGTGTCTGGCACTTTACTTCTCAATGCCTTTAAAAAAATTTTTTTTTAAATCTTTTTGCCGTGCCGTGCAGCATGTGGGATCTTATCCCCCGACCGGGGCTCGAATCCGCGCCCCCTGCGCTGGAAGCACGGAGTCTTAACCACTGGACCACAAGGGAAGTCCCTCGATGCCTTTTTAAATTTTGACTTTTATGTGTTTATTTTGTCTCTTTTATTTTATATGTTTAATTACAATTTTGAGATATTTTTAGACTTTGTGATATTTCACCAGGTTTCTAAACTTAAATTCATCCTTTTTTACACATGGAAATCAAATACTTTTTTCCATTCTCTTTCATAGAATTCAACAGTACTGGCTTCCCCCCACCCCACCCTTCAATTATCTTTACTATTTTAGTCTAAGGATTAGGTTTACTTTCTAATCCTTTGCTTTCTAAACATTTTCGCTTGCAGGACTTGTGGACTTTGCATGTTTTAGCTTTCTTTTGTTCCAGCAGGTGCACCAGGTAATTAGAGCAGATGATGTTCTCAAACTTGGGTGTGCGTCAGAATCCCCTGGAGGACTGTTTATAGCAGATCGTTGAGCCTCACCCCCAGGAGTCTGATCCACTAGATCTAGGGTGGGGCCTCAGAATTTACACTTCTGTCAAGTTCCCAGGTGAGCTGGGGACCCCACTTTGAGAACCACTGAATTCCTCTTAAACAGTCACCCTCCCCCTTTGGTGCTTGGAGACGTGGCTGACAGACATCTCTGTGCTCTGTCTGCGTCCACAGTGGTGTCTAGATCTTGCAACTCCAGTTGGCCTGTGAGAAATTCTTTCCTGGATTGAGCTTTTGAATTCTGGAGTTCTTCCTTGAAAACTTGTTGCAGAAAATATCGGACTAGTGGATTTTCCAAGCCTTCTTGCAGTTACCGTTACTCGTAAGGGTGTGGCCGTGAACAGCATTCTTGGGAACACCGTTTTCCATGTGGGTTTCTGGGGGGGGGGTGCCTGTGTCCTCCTCTGCCGCTGGGAGTGTGTACATTTGTCAGATTAAGACCATTGAAGGAAACCCAGGCTCCCCACCCCACCCCCTATTTGGAGGTACTTAGGATTAGGAATTTTTCTTCCTCCCTGAAGCTTAAATTTGTGACAAGCAATGTCTTGAAGTTGATTTCTGATCATTAATTTTACCTGAAATCCAGTAAATCCTCAGTGTAGTAGCTTCTGCACAGTGCCTCACATAATTTTAGTGTCCCCTTCTCCTGCACAAGTCTTATTTGTCGGCTGAAGCAGTGCTCTTAGGCGTATCTTCACAGAAACACTTTCAGTGTTCTCAGCTGTGAAGGCAGCACACGCCTTCTTGTCACTGCGCCTTTGCCTGTGCCGTTCCTTCTGCCCGAAGCGCCCTTCCTCCCTTCTCTGCCTGGGAACCTCCTAAGCATCCTTCAGGTAGCAGGTGCTCTTTCACCCTCGCAGTGTTCCCGGGAGATCTGGGGACTCTTGTTATCCCCATTTAAAGGTTAGGCAACAGCGTTTCTTGGGGAGTTAAAGTATTTGTTGCTGGCGGGGCTAGAATACAAACTAGATCTGGCAGCTTCTGTCTCTGAGCTCTTGGATACTCTGAGTGGGACGCAGTCGATACTCGCGGGGTGAGTGATGAATGGACGGACAGGCGGCCGTGCCGATGGAAGCCCGTGGTGGGTAACCTTCGCTTGGGAGAAAGGACAGGGAATGTTCCAGGGCTGGGCTAAGCTGGGGGAGGCGTGGGGGGTAGGCTGAGTGCACACCCAGAGCATGGATATGGAAGGCAGGCAGACTTGGTCTCTTTGGTCCTCTGTCTTGTGACTGGCCTGTGGCCTCTGTTCTCAGGAGGTGATGCTCCATGCCCCAGCAGTGATGCCCTGTCCTCCTTTCTCCCCACCCTCCCCCCCCTGCAGCCTCGGCTTTCATCATCGCCATGCTGCTGGCCAGCCTCAACAGCTGCTGCAACCCCTGGATCTACATGCTCTTCACGGACCACCTCTTCCACGAACTCGTGCAGCGCTTCCTCTGCTGCTCGTCCAGCTGCCTGAAGGGCCGCCGGCCCAGGGAGGCAAGCGTCAGCAAAAAGAGCAACTCGTCGACCTTTGTCCTGAGCCCGGACAGCTCCAGCCAGAGGGACTGCTCACAGCCGTCCACGGTGTGACCGGCGGGGCCAGGACCACCCCTCTTGGCTTGGATTGTACAACAGGGACAGTCTGGCCATTGGTGGTCGTGTACGTGTGTGTATAAGGTACCTTTCAGTTTGTGCCCCTCCGCACCTTGTGGGGCTCGAGTGGGGTGGGGAAGTGGTCTCCATGGGGGAAGGTGATAGGGTGACTCAGCCATCAGCCGAGCCCCGATCTACCCTGGGCTCCCACGGGTGCTCCTGCTGCCCGACCCCACTGTTTCATCTGGCTGCTGGATGGGTTGTGGGTTTGTTTTGTTTTGTTTCCCCTGGACCTGTAATTTCACTCCAGTATCATTTTGCTCCTTTATCCTGGGGTCTTGTGAAAGGTAGTAAGTATAGGATTGGTGACCAGATGGGTGCGGAAGCCTAGTGTTCTGAGCTTGGGATGAGAAATGGGACCTTGGTGGTGATGGTGCTGATATCCTCCTGGCCTCAGAGTGCTTCTGCCTTTGAGTGGACTGGTGCTAGCGTCCTTGAGCGCCAGCTTGTCAGATGGTAGCCCTAGAGCAGGAGATTCTCTTAGGAGACTGTCTGGCACAGGCAGCCAATTAAAACTTGGGTTAAAAATATTTAAGAGGAAAAAAATGTTTAAGAAGCTAATACTTTAGAAGCAGTTGGGAAAGAAAAGGAAATAAAAGACATCCAGATTGGAAAAGAAGTAAAACTCCTTACAGATGATGTGATTTTGTATATAGAAAATTCTAAGGAATTCATGCACACACATGCACACACAAACGCATTGGAACTAATACATGAATTCAATGTTGTGGAATACAAGGTCAATACAAAAATCAAGTGTATTTCTTTACACTGGCAATGAACAGTATGAAAATGAAATTAAGAAATAATTTCATTTATAATAGTATCAGAAAGAAAAGGAATAAATTTAATGAAAGAAGTGCAGGACTTACATCCTGAAAACTACAAAATATTGTTGAAAGGAATAGAAGACTTAAATAAATGGAAAGACATCCTGTGTTCATGGCTCAGAGACTTAAATATTGTTAAGATAACAGTACTCTCCAAGTTGATCTCATAGATTCAGTGTAATCCCTATCAAAATCCTAGCTGGCTTCTTTGCACAAATTGCTAAGATGATCCTAAAATTCACATGGAAATTGTACAAATAATAGAATAGCCAAATAAACCTTGAAAAACAGGGACAGAGTTGATGGATTCACCCTTCCTGGTTCAAAACTTATTACAAAGCTACAGTAATCAAAAGAATGTGATATAGACAAAAAGACAGATATATAGACCAATATAATGGAATAGAGAGTTCAGATATAAACCCTTATGTTTATGGCCAAAAGATTTTTGACAAGTGTGACAAGAGAATTAAATTGGGGAGATTGTCTTTTCGATAAATGGCGCCTGGACAGCTGGATATCCACATGTAAAAGAATGCGGTTGGACCTCTACCTCATACTACATACAAAAATTAACTCAAAATGCATCAGCCTAAATGTAAGAGCTAAAACTATAAAAGTCTTAGAAGACAACATAGGGCTAAATATTTGTGACCTTGGGTTAGGCCATGGTTTCTTAGATAATGACACCCAAAACAGAAGTCAAAGGAAGAATAGATAAATTGGACCTCATCAAAATGGGGCGCAAAACTTTCGTGTTTCATAGGGCACTGTCGAGAAAGTGATGACAGCTCATGGAATGGAAGAAAATATTTGGAAGCCATATACTTGTATCTAGAATACATCAAGAACTCTTACGATTTAAGAATGAAAAGCCAAATAACCCAGTTTAAAAAATGGGCAACATATTTGAACAAACAAGTGAATAGACGTATTTTCGTATCTCTCCAAAGAAGAGATATAAGTGGCCCATAAGCACGTGAGAAGGTGCTCAGTATTAACTCACGAGGGAAATGCAAATCAAAACCACAGTGAAGTAGCACTGCACACCCACTAAGACGGCTCTAATCATGGGCAATGATAGGTGCTGGCGAGCATGGAGAGAAACTGGAGCTCTCCTCCATCGCTCGTGGGAAGGCACAATGGTGCGGCCAATTTGGAAAACAGTTTGGCAGCTCCTGAAAAAGTTAAACATAGAATTACCATGTGAGCCAGAAATGCTACTCCTAGGTATTTACTCAAGAGAAACGGAAGCATATATACACACAAAAACTTGTCCACAAATGTTTATAGCAGTATAATTCATAATAGCCAAAAATGGAAATAACCCAAATACCTACCAACTGATGAATGGATAAATAAACGTAGTGTATCTATGCAATGGCACATTATTGAACTATGGAAAGAAAGGAAGTACTGACACAGGCTCCAGCATGGAGGAACCTTGAAAACATCATGCTAAGTGAAAGAAGCCTTGCGAAAAGCCACATACTCCATGATTCCATTTATATGAAATGCCCGGAATAGGCAAAATTACCAAGACAAATTATACCACAGTGGTTGCCGGGGGCTGGAGGCTGGGCTGGGTGGGGCGTGACCGCTGAGCGCCATATGGGCTTTCTTTGTGGTGATGAAAATTTTCTTTGGTTAGTGATGTGCACGATTTTGAGAATATGCTAAAAGCCACTGAATTAAATACTTAAAATAATGTTGACGAGCTGAATTCAGAGGCAACCAGCTTGAAGGATGCATTTCTTGGAATCTCTTACCTCCCAGAACTTTTGTTTCTCACTGACTCACCATTTCAGAAGAATCCATGGTTTTCTTACTCAGTTTTCCTGCGAGAGATGGTGTTTCCGGTTTCAGCAAAAGTACCAGCAGTGATAATACCCGGTAAACGTGTCGTCAGATGTCCTCTCAGCCTTGAGGTACAACATGACTGTGTCCAGGAAACACCTTTAGTCGTTAAATACAGGCCGTTATAGATCAGAGGTTTTCCGACTGGGACTGGCCAGCTCAGTGGCACTCTGGGGCACTTTTTTTATTTGCACATATATATTTTTGGACTCACTGTGACACAGCAAGAGCATTTCCCAAAGCCCCAGATCTCCACACACACTTTCCTCTTCTCCCTCCACACTGCATTGTATACACACGTGCACATACGCACACAGTAGAACGAGCTAGCAGGGTCTGGATGTTCAGGGAGAAGAGAGGCGTGCACTGAAATGCCAGTGTTCGAAACCCCAGCATTTAGGATAAGATCTTCAGTATAACTGGAGACTGAGGACGATGTCATCTTTGAGCCCGGAGGCAGTGCAGTGTTGCTGTGACGGGCGCTTAGTGTCAACACCAGCCAGTCCTGGCTCTTTGGGAAGCTACCAGGGTTCTGGTTTGGGGTTCCGTGCCCACATCCAGGACACTGGGCACCCTGGGTGCAAGTGCAGCAGTGGTGGGGTCTGTTGGCATTTGAGCCTCTCTGCTCACCAGCCAGAGACGCCCCATTCTCTGCTGTTCCCCGGAAAGTTGCCATTCTAGCAGCCGCCAGAGGCCACTGGGGATCAAGGAGACAGCCACTCAATAGATTTTTCTGACCACGGGCACAACCTTGCTGAGAACCCAGGAGTTGCAAGGTTCTTGGGCACCAGAACCAACTGGGACACCTTCCTCATTCTTCTCCCGTGAAAGCTCTGGTTGGGACCTTGGCTCTCATTATGGCACAGGAGTCTTTTGTAGCCAGTCAGTGACATTTGATTCCAGCAGCGCCGCTGGCTACACGCCCGTCCACTCCCAGTCTCGTCCTGGAGAGTATTTTCACAATCGCTTGCTCCTTCCCCAACCGAAGTCTGGAAGAAGGAGAGTAGGGGTCCAGGACGCTGCCTGGGGCTTGGTCGTTTCTGTCCTCCTCTGGACCCCACTCCTAAGGTCCTCCAGCCGCCTTTGCCCACCGTTTCAGGCCTGTTTACAAACCTAACACGTGCCTGGAGGTGCCAATAAATTGGAGCGCGCAGATTTTCTTCCGGAATGTTTCATTGTTCTGATGTTGAAAAGTGAAATGCGAACAGTTGAGGACTCAGAGCCTTATTTCTTTAGGCCCTGAAAAAAGTCTGTCACACCATTTGGTCTCCCTTGGGGGATGGGTCTATGGGTTATGACTGCAGGAAGCTGCCTTTTAAGAAGATCCTGGTTTCAAAGTGCTCGACCTTTTGTGTTTAATTGCGATGAAATGCCCCTAAATGCAGAATGTGAATTCCTCGATCTTGTTCTAGTTGGTGACTTTCTGTGGCACCTGCTCTCTGTGCTCATTGGTGAATGATGTGCCCGGTAATGAGATGCCTGCTTCATTGGCTGCTTTATAGAAGGTGCACTTAATAAACATATTTTTTTCCATAGATTGCTTTGCCTTCTTTCTTTAACCTGAGAACAGTGACCACATCTGGTGGCTTACAGACTTGAATCGCCATAAATCTGTCTGATTATGACACAGGTGCATCTGAGCTGTGGCAGGTAGGGGGTGGGGGCAGGAGGGGACCTGGTCCCAATCTCTTGGGTCACAGGTACTCTGACTTATCAGAGTTCTGTCGGAAGATGCGCTAAGAGCCAGGAACAAACCTCTTGTACGGTGTAGCCACACCCACCGTGTGCCACTGTCTAACTCCAGACGTAATGGGCTAGATTGTCACCTTGAAGAGACCCTAAGGCATATTTCTTCCAGTGGGATATGGGGGCCACCTGCAGAATCACAAGTGGTTTTGTGTTTGTTCCTGGGCTCCACTACTGAATCACAACCTGCGTCTTAAACAAGAGTCCCTGATGAGCCGGACGTCGCGTATGAGAGAGAGCAGAATGCCACCCCCTCCTCTGGCCCGTTTTCATCACGCCCCCAGCGTGCTGTCCTGCCAGCTACTTCTTGGGGCCGGGGGTCCCCAGAAGGAACAACACCTCAGACATACATGCATCTGGATGTGTGTCCTTTCTCCAGCCCCGTGAGCTTCACGGGGGATGGAGCACCTGCCGTAGCCTGGCCCTTAGAGAAGGAGAGCCAGCTTGAAAAATAGGCGTCAGGGTCAAGTCAGGTCACAGCAAATGCGGCGATGGTCAAAAGTCTGCGTAGGGCTTCCCTGGTGGCGCAGTGGTTGAGAGTCCGCCTGCCGATGCAGGGGACACGGGTTGGTGCCCCGGTCCGGGAACATCCCACGTGCCGCGGAGCGGCTGCGCCCGTGAGCCATGGCCTCTGAGCCTGCGCGTCCGGAGCCTGTGCTCCGCAACGGGAGAGGCCACAGCAGTGAGAGGCCCGCGTACCGCAAACAAAACAAAACAAAACAAAACAAAACAAAAGTCTAAGTAACCCAAGATTCCAAGTCTGAAACGGATGGTCTAACAATGTGAGAGACGTTTGATGGGGAGGCCCTTTGCAAGGGAGTAAGCGATGTTGGCTTATACCTGTTAGCGGGAGGAGCCTGGGCTCTGCGTCCACTTGAGAACATGAAGAGCCCCAGGTAGAGCAGAGAGCAGTTGGCTGGAACCACAGCACGAATGTGGCTAGCTGTGTACCTTTTGGCAAGTCGGCTGACCTCTCTGGGCGGTGACTTCCTTGTTTGCAAAAAGTAAGGGATGATGATGAAGTGTTCAGGAGGAAAATATACCAATATCTGCAGCTTATTTAAAAATGCCTAAAGAAAGGTGAGATTGGTGGATGATAGATGGATGGCGATGCAACAAAGGAGGAGCAGGGAACTGAATCGTAGAGCCTAGATGGCGGGTAGATAGGTGTTCACGGCAAACCTTTTCAACATTCCTCGCTGTTTGAAAATGTCATACGAAAATACTCGAAAAAACGAAAATGGGTAAAAAGAGCTAAAATGGACATTAGAGATCATTTCATGCAGGATTAAACTGAGGCCAGAGAAGGCAACTAGGTGGAGAGGCAGAACCAAGGCTGCCTGTGCCCTGTCTCTGGTTCATGTGCCGTTCCCTCTACCTCATTGCCCCAGGACCCTTGGGCGCATGGCCGGCTGCCAGTGAGGTGATGCCTCTGAAAACAGGCCAAGTGTTTTGGAACCTGAATTTTATGAGACTTAAATGGGTGTTGCATGAAAAAAAAAAGGGTCATATAGGATTGGGGGCTATTGGCCTAAACAGCTTTCTTTTCTGCGGGACTTGTCAGAGCCTTTAATGTACTAATGTCTATTGAAAAATCTCTAAGAGAAATATGGAGCATTTTCTAAACAAATTTAAGCGCAAAAGCCACCCCCCTCCTTTTTCTGAGGACTTAGTTCTGGAAACACCCTTGGGAAAAGCATCCCTAAAGAATGTAAGATTTCTGGGGGTTTTGTTGTTGTTTTGTTGCTGCTGAGTGTAGGTGGGCAGGAGGTGGGACATATCCTTTCCATTGCCGTTTATTTCCATTTTACTTCCATGGTGAGTCCACATATGCTTGAATAGGGCCTTATGCCATCACCACATCTGCGGGGCTGAGGGTGTACATGCCAAGAGGCAGTGCCAGGGGCTCAGTGTCTGAGCCAAAGGGGAGCTTTGAACCCAGGCCCTGCCCTCAGTGGAGCCCAGGGAGTATCACCTTCCCCTTCTAACCCAGCGGCCATTTTCTTCTGTGGGTGACCCCTGGCTGGCCCAGGGGCAACAGAAATCAACAGGAAATAATCTCCCAAGGAACAGATACCCAGCAAACAAGAATTCCCAGAGAAACCAAAATCTGGTTCTTGCATTTGGCCAAGAGAAGGGCCGATCAGCTTGCCCCTCCTGCTTCTCAGGGCAGAGAAATATATTTCTGGAGCTGGTCAGGACGCGCACCCACCTTATGGACACATGCAAAACACAGCATTTCCCAGATGCAGCCGGAAACCCTTTATTGGAGCCACCCTGCTAACGCCAGCAGTCACTGGTGGTTTCCTGGGGGGGAGGGGGTGTGTCCAGGTGGGAGCTGAGGGCTGGATTGTGCCGTTACAGTACAAGTGAATGCAAAGATTTGCGGTAGCTGCCTCTTAGCCAATGATCTTCCTGGCACCCGGTCATGGGGGGTGTTGTGGTGGGGCAGGGGGCGGAGGGAAGGCCACTGCGCTTCTGTGGCGGGCTGTCTTTTCTCTCCAGCTTCCCTGCTCTGTGTGCTCCCGTCTTGGGGGGAAGCAGCGGTCCCCAAGGAGAAAGAGCTTGCCGGCAGCCCCGCAGAGCCTGATGGTGGGGCCAGCCCAGCGGGGCTCCCCTGCCCCGCCACCCCTGCTGCCCACCCAGCCTCATACTTCTTTCCGCAGCATCACCTTGATGTTGCTGCAGACCTGGCCCAGGGCAGCGAAGAGTGGGTTGCAGAAGGTGCGGATGCAGAGCGAGTAGATGTGGCTGATGCACTGGATCTCGATCAGGTAGCTCTTGATGCAGGGCACCACCGCCCAGATGTGGCAGAAGGAGATGCAGGCGAACAGGAAGCCCCAGAGCAGGGCCAGCGGGACCCCCAGCAGTGTGGACAGCAGGCGGTAGCACCAGTACTTGGAGACGGTGAAGGTGGTGTAGCTCACCTTCCACACGCCATCAAAACTGTAGGTGCCCACGGGCTCCGCGATCACGTCTTCGAAATCCACCTGCAGGGGTGGGAGGGGGAACCCTCAAGTCACAGCAGCCACCCACTCCTCAAGCGTCAGAACCCCCTGGGGGGCTTGTTAAACCAGGTGGCTGGGCCCCACCCCCTGGGATTCTGACCCCGGTGAGTCCAGGGTGGGGCCTGAGATCCTGTATTTCTGACAAGTCCCAGGTGATGCCGGTGCTGTCCCAGAGCAGAGAGGAACAAGAGCCGGTCCACTTCTCTCTCTCATGGATGGATCAGAGGCCCCCAGGAGTTGAGTAACTTACTAAAAGAAACTAAGTTAGAGGCAGACCACGAGCCGTGGCTCTGAAATTCTATTATTTTGTGATCCTAGGGAATTGGACAGTCATCCTGAAAAAATGTACCGGCTGCCTGCCGATAGGATGATGAACAGGCGAAGGTTCCTGCCCTCCTGGAGCTTACGGCAGGCAGCTACACCACAGTGACCAGTGCTCCGGTAAGGGAAGGACAGGCCGTGTGCACCCACAGGGTGACATTTAACTTAGCCTGGGTGTCAGGCTTCCTGGAGGAGGTGACATCTAGCTAAGCGGATACCTAGAGGTAGCCAGGGGGAGGGAGGAGTTGTCGGCTGGAAAAGAGCGTTTGGGGCACCAGCTGCTGCGACCCAGTGGGATAGACAGTGTGTGCTCCTGGGGAGATGTAGGTGCTTCTGGAAGGCCAAGCGCAGGCCCAGGCCGGAGGGAGGCTGGAGAGGCCAGGCGGGGCAAGCATGGGGGCTGGAGTGCAATGAGAGCCACTCAGGGCTTTTGCACAGGGTGTGGCTCGGCTGGATCTGAGCTTTTTTTCAGTTGAGGTATAATTGACATCTAACATTATATTCATTTCAGGTGTTCAGCATAATTTGATTTTGTATATGTTGGGAAATGATCACTGCGCTGAGTGTAGTTAACGTGTGTCGCCACGCATAGTTACGTATTTGTGTGTGTGATGAGACCTTTTAGGACTACTCTCTTGGCACCTTTTAAATAGACGCTGCGTACAGTGTTGTTAACTGTAGTCACCATGCTCCACTTTACATCCCCAGGACTTACTTATAACTGGAAGTTTGCACCCGTTGAGCCCGTTCACCCATTCCACCACCCCTCTCCCCGCCTCTGGAAACCACCCGCCTGTCCTCTGCATCTCTGATCTGAGTTCTGAGTGGCTCATTCTGGCTGCCGCAGCTGTGAGGATGCACGTGGGGGGCGAGTTGGGAGCCGTCGCCGAATCCCGCCCGGTTTGGGGTCATGGAGGTGTTTAGAGGGAGGTGCAGCGGCCTGAGAGCTGTGTTAGGATCCAGCACGTGGTGAGGTGAGGGCCGCGGCGTCCTGGCTGGTGGAGGCATCTGGTGTCTGAGCGCAGCGCCCGTGGAGGACACAGGCTTTGCTCTCCCCACGCTGGTCCTGCAGCGACCTCAGACCTTCCTCTGCCGCTGCCCACCCCATTCCTCCTTTGCAGCTGCGAGGAACGTGGGCATTCAGAGAATCCTGCTCACGCATCCCACTGAAATGGTGACTGAGGCCCCATTTGGGAAGACGGAAGAAATACAAAAGATTGCTTTCAGCCAAGTCACTGAACCTTTCGCTAATCCCCGCTGTGCATTAAGCACCGTCATAGCTACTTTCTCATATGTGATTTCATTTAGTGGCACTGAGCCTTAGCTGTCTTGTCTGTAACATGGGGGCAGTGTGTTCCTGGGCTGTTTTCATAGTAGTTGGTTGAATGAATGCATGATGGATCAGACTAATTGGCGGGGGGAGTGGGGACCAGTGATGCCAGAGCTCAAACTTCAACTCCCAAGTGAACCGTTTTCCTACTTTTTGAGGGGAAGGGGATCCCCTCTATGCCTAAAGTTATTATTAAAATTACTTTTTCTTATAACATAGCCACATTGCAGAAAATTAAGGGAATAGCAAAAACAAAACACAAGCATCTCCCATTTGTATTTCTCTAGTACTAAAATTATTATTGCTTTGGTGTTTTTCTTTCCAGTGTAACTCTTTTGGTGGGGGGGGAGTGGACATGACCATGTTGTATGTCCAGTGTTGAGGCCTGTTTTTCTCGTGTGGCTGGATTCTGAGCTCCTGTGCCAGGCCTCAGATCCCTGGGTTCCCCTGGAGACAGCTGAGGATGCAGCCCCACCCTGGGGATGGTACGTTGTTGTGGAGCAAAGTTCACGGGGTGAGATTTCAGGCTGCAGGCGATGTTCAGAAGCTGACTTGGGTGGGCAGAGGTCCTTCCGGGACCCGCTCATACATCTCAACCTCCAGCTTTCTCTCTGAAGGGGTTTAGCAGAGGTCACATAACCTCTCAGATGGCCCCTGGATGGAAGGGAAGGGCTGGAAGGAGGAATATGAATATGGTCCTCATCTCCTTGGAAAGGGTGGCACTGCTTCCTGGAGGCCTTCTTGGAGGTGGAGGTGGTGTCTGGCTGGGAGTTTGGGGGGCTGGGGGTTTGGAGGCAAGAGCAGGAGTAGTGTGCTGGATGTTTGTAAAAGAAGGCCCAAGTTGCTTGGGGAACGTCCCATGGCTTTGGAGAGTGGATGGAAAGGGCTGGCATCTTTCTACATCTGGTCTATATGGGCAGAAATCCAGAGTTGCTGTTGCTTGCAGATCCAAGAAGCTGGGGACTATAGGCCCTGGGGGACCATCCCAACGTTGACCTGGTACATGCACCATGATTGTGGAGATTCAGTCAAACCCCCAGGGCCTGGATCCTGCCGACTGAGGTGTTCTGACCTCTGAAGCCCGCCCCTCCCCTATCATGGCCGTGCCCGGCCTGTGCCTGTTGCCTCCTAGCCCCCGGGCTGGGCTCTGGATCCTGGTGTGCCCCCAGGAACTTGGGTAGCAGAGGGAGGCCTTTGGGTGGAGGCGTGCTCCCCGCCTTTATCCAGCAGGCTCTCCCTCCTTCCTCCTCTCTCCCATTCAGCGCCTGGGGCCGCTACTGCCCCTCCTGCGACTGTTCCTTAGGACCGTGTCTCCCCACTCACAGATGACCCAGCCCTGCCTCCTCACGTCCAGCTGGGCAGACAGGTGCATCTGGGCGTCCTGATTCTAATCTAAGCTCTTCACGCGGCCCCAGCCAGGGTCAGACCCCGAGGCAGTTGCTGGCTCTCAGGGAGGGTGACTGTCCCCTCTGAGGTCTGGTCCTTGTTGGCCAGAGAGACCTGCCCCAGGGCAGGGCCCCCAGCCCCTTCTTCGCAGCCGCCCACTCTGCTCCAAGCAGGCAGCAATTCCCCTGCCCCTCGGCAGCCCAGCCTGCTTTGTTCACTTATTCCTCCATTCAACACGTTTGATGATTTGTGTCTGGCCTCTAAGAGGCGGCAAAGTGGAAAAGAGCCCTTGACTGAAGTTGCAGTGCTGAGGTTTGAGTCCAGCTCTGCCTCTTATTGGCTCTGTGACCTTCAGCAAGTGTCTTAGCTTTCATATGCCTCGCTTTCCTAGATTGATTTCATTAGGTTTATCGGAGGATTGAATAAGATACGACATGTAAATACTCAGAACATGGCCTGGCACAGAATCCCTGATCACTAATTGTTAGCTGCTGGTGGCCGTTACAGAGCGCTTTCTTCAACAGGAAGCTAGGGTCCCAAAGGTGGGTTTGCACACCAGCGCAGCTGCTGATCTGATGAGTGACCTTGGCAGATAACCTCTTTGAGCTTCATTTCCTCAACTGTAAAATGTGTTTGCTACTTCTTACAACTCTGTTATGAAGAACAGAAGTAATTTCTTTTCCATCCATCCATTTCCCCCCATCTGTTCATTTACCCATCCATCTATCTATCCATTCTCCCATCCATCCACCCACCTATCCATCCATCCATGGATCCATCAGTCTATCCATATGCATCCATCCGTTCATATCCATCTACCTATTTATCAGCCTGTCTATCCATCCATCCATCCATCCATCATCCACCAATTCATACCCATCCATCCATCCATCCAAACAACTATTTATTAAGCACCCGCCTTGTGCTAGGCACACCTCCTCTTGGGCAGTGCTTAGTACAATACACGGTAGCTGCCCAGTGACAGTAATCGTTTGTTCAATTGCTCTGAAGTTCCTATGAAAATATATCTCAGAAAAGCTGCTGACACCCAGATCGTAAATACGACAGTTCTCCAACCTACCTGGTCATAAATGTGTGTGTGCGTTTGTACTCAGCCTGCGCAGGTAAGATGGATGGGGTCCTCTTTTCCCTCCTTTTCTGCTATGGTAATAATCCTGCCCCCAAGGATCTCTCTGCCTGTTAATGATTTTTTTTTTTTTTTTTTGCACAAAGTAGAAGCTGTTGTTGCTGGCATTTGAATTATTTCAAGTAATTGCCTTAGGCACTGTGCACAGGGCAACAGCTCCGTTGTCTGTGAATGCGAAAATATGCTCTCAGAGGGACAGGTAGTCCTGGGAGGAGGAGGCCGTTCCTAATCAGGACTGAGCACTGAGACCGCTCTCTGGTCACCGCGCTAGTTTGGGGAGATATTTATAAGGCCGGCTCAGGCAGCCCCGGGCAGACGCGCCAGTGTATCAGAGGCGCACGGTGACTTCATTTCTTAATTCGTTTCTGGAAGTGGAGGGGAGATGGCTGCTGGCAGGGGGCTCGGGCCGTGGGCGGAGCCTCAGGAGGCGGGGCTGGCTGTGGGAAGGGGAGAAAGGGGCTGCTCGTAAGGTTGGTGTCCCCTTCTCTGGCATATTTATTTTTGGAACAGCAAGACAGCCAGTTGATTCATCGGAACCGGCCAGCGCCGCTCCCGCCGTCCCCAACAGGGTGGGGAAGGTGCAGGACAGCAGAGCTGGGGCGGCGGTTGAGGGGGAGGCCAGACGCCACACCCACTTCAAAAATGCCTCCCCCGCATTCCTGCGTGACTCAGTCCTTGGGCATCCAGGGCCCTGCGCAGTTCAGACAGGCGCTCTGTGGGTGGGGGGAACGGCTCTCGGCAGGGGGACAGATATCTGGGACCAGTTTCCACTTGTTCAGCGTATCACTGTGTGATTTGAGACCTGGTACTTGCCCTCTCTGGGCCTGTGTTTTTTGTTTGTTTTCAGTTTTTTGTTTGTTTGTTTTAACTCTGCCGAGAGGATTGGACCAACATCCCTAGTGACACGGAGTTAGTTTCGGGAGTCAAGACCCAAAGGAGTGGCTTAGCTTTGTTGGGTCTTGGTTTTCTCACCTATTACCTTGCTATTTAAAGAGTGGTCCACAGTCACTGCCCCCTTCCCAGCAAGGCAAGTACAGAAGTTGAGAGTAGGCATTTGGAAATAGTCACAGTGATGTGAGCCAATAATTTTATGTCTGTTGATTCTACTAATAATAAAAATTGGAGCTTACATTGTCAATGCCTATTTTTCCGTTCATCTCTCTAGTAGTTAATTTTTATTGACTTTTACGATTCGTGTACAACAGATTGGAATAATAATAATAAAACTGACCTTTCACCCAGATAGCCTGAGAAGCACTGGCCTGTAAAGTTAAAGCTTTAGCTGCAGAATAGCTGAGAAACGGCAAAGCTCTGCTTCACGTGTTATAATTGGCAATAACGTGAAAAGATGCTCAGCATCACTAATTATCAGAGAAATGCAAATCAAAAGCACAATGACGTGTCACCTCACACCAGTCAAAATGGCCATCATCAAAAAGTCTACGAACAATAAATGCTGGAGAGGGTGTGGAGAAAAGGGAACCCTCCTACCCTGCTGGTGGGAATGTGAATTGGTAACAGCCGCTATGGAGAACAGTATGGTAGTCCCTTAAAAACTAAAAATAGTGCTACCTTATGACCCAGCAGTCCCACTCCTGGGCATATATCTGGAGAAAACCATAATTTGAAAAGATACATGTACCCCAGTGTTCACTGAAGCACTGTTTACAATAGGCAGGACATGGAAGCAACGTAAATGCCGATCAACAGAGGAATGGATAAAGAAGATGTGGTACCTGTATATTGATACAATGGTATATTACTCAGCCATAGAAAAGAACAAAACGATGCCATCTGCAGCAACATGGATGGACCTAGAGATTGTCATACTGAGGGAAGTAAGTCAGACCCAGAAAGACAAATACCATATGATATCGCTTATATGTGGAATGTAAAAAGATGGCACAAATGAACCTATTTACAAAACAGAACTAGAGTCACAGATGTAGAAAACAATCTTATGGTTACCAAGGGGGAAAGGGGGCAAGGGATAAATTGGGAGGTTGGGATTGACACATACACACTACTATATATAAAATAGATGACTGATAAGGACCTCCTGTATAGCACAGGGAACTCTACTCAATACTCTGTAATGACCTATATGGGAAAGGAATCTAAAAAAGAGTGGATACATGTATATGTATAACTGATTCACTTTGCTGTACACCGGAAACGAACACAACATTGTAAATCAACTGTACTCCAAAAAAATTAATTAAAAAATAGAATTCTATACAATCTGGGATAACCATAGTAACGCCCACAATTTGGCCCTTGTAGGTGTCTGTTTCTGGCCATGTGTCTTACATCCAGCATTTCGCCCAGCCTGTAAGGGACGAGCAGGGGTGGAGCGCACGCTGGCCTGACATCAAAGCCTGAGCCTGAATTTCTCCTGCTGTCTCCCTGATCAGGGTCATCGCAGGACCAGGTACCTCAGCAGGAGGTGAGGCAAGAATGCAACACAGACTGGTTCTGAGGGCAGGAAGAGGGGGGGCCAGGGATTAGTGGGATCTTGGGGTCCAGGGCATCCTACAGGGGGTGCCTGGGGCACCTGGCCTGGAGGTAAGGACACTTGGGTTCATATAAAGGAACTGTGAAGAGACCAAGATAACAGAGGGTGACCGGGGTGGGGGGTGTGTGAAGAGAAGGGATCCACCAGAGGAGCCCTCATCAGATCTCAGAGCCCTGTCCTTGCCCGTCTCTTCCCTTCCCTCCCTGCCCCCTTAGTCTCTGCCTTCGGGAAGGCTGGTGCGGTGGACTGGAGAGTAGTAGGAATGGCCCTGGGTTGAGCTGTAGGTTAGCTGTGCACCAGCTTCTGGGGGGAAGTTAGCTAGTCTCCAAAGATGACCCCAGATTGGTCATGCCTCTCAGCACACAGTCTCAGACCATAGGGAGTCTGGGCTTGCCCTGTGACTCGCTTTAACCGCCAGAATGCTGCAGAGGAGATGCTGCTGCAACTCATGAGAGGCCGCCAGTGAGACCAGCAGAGCTGCCCAGCTGAGGCTGCTCAGCCCACAGAACCGAGAGAGCCTCAAAGCCTTGGTGCTTTAAGCATGGAGTTTTAGGGTGATTGTCACACAGCAGTGGATAACTGGTACGCTGTGTCTTTAGGGGAAACTGGTGACAACTCTGGACTGCAGGGTTATCTTCTATAGGACAAGGGGAACTTGTTTGTACTTTAAAGTACAAAGCATTCACTGGCCCTGCCTCATAAAATTTCTGGTGGCAGGGCCCAGAAATCTGCATTTTCACAAGCTCCCCAAGAAAGTGGATGTTTTTAAAAACTCTAGTTGATACACAGGAGTCCCTCCAACACTGTGTTGTAAATACCTCAGTGTGAGTTAATCCAGGGTATAGCCCTTCTTAGAGGTACTTGCCAGGGGTACTTTCCAAAATGAAGGAATTGCCAGTGTGGTATGCCTGGCAGGTCATGACCTTTCCTAATTCAGCCTCAACCTGCCCTTTCTGCCTCCTATCCCACAAATTCCCTTTCAGATTCTCCTAGTCCCATTTTTCGCCTGCAGACAGCGTAGCAAAGAGGTTTCGCCTGTGGGCCAACTCAGCCTAGCTGATGGTCCATGGCTTCCTGGAAACGTGCTGTGATCCATTAGTAATGTCCGCCACGGACATAGGCAGGGGAGTGGCAATACCCGTTCCTCACGTTTTCTGATTCTGCCCATCACTCTCCTCTATGTTGTGGCCTTTGCTTATTTTGTTCCCTCTTCTTGGAAAGCCTGATGCCCCCTTTCCACATTTTACTTTTTTCTTATTATTTATGCACCTTGGGTACCACCTCTCCATGAAGCTGGTGCCTGACTTTCCCAGATGAAAGTGATGTCTTCCTCCTTCCTGTGACCCTTCATCTGGCACTGATTTAAGGCATTTATCACCTCCACCTGTGCATTCTCATTGTTTTTAGTCTCATCTTCTCTGTCTGTTGGAATTCTTGGATTCTTGGAATCTGTTGGATTCTTCTCAAGAGGAAGCACCAGGTCAGTTTCATCTTTGTGAAACAGGGTGTCCAGATGGGCCCACAGTGGGAGCAGAGTTTGGAGACCTTGGGGGAAGGAGGGTTACTGGGTCCTCTGGGTGTTTGTTAGCCTAAGCTGAGAGGCAGAAGGTGCTGTCTGTGTGCTTTTCTGAAGGGGGAGGGTCTTGTGGCAGATGTGGGTTGGAGGTAGGTGGGAACTAGTGTGATGGGCTGGGGTCAGGTCTCTCCCTCGGCCCTGGTTGAAGGGCCGGCCCTGAGTGCCTGAGGGGAGTGGTTGAAACCAGAAGCTGAAGGACCTGCCTGCCGAGGGGTTCATATGTCCCTGCTCTAGGGCCTGGCTGCCTAAGTGTGAGTTGGGGAGAGGGAGGGGTGTTGATGAGAAAGCCCTGAGACCTCTCACAAATAACTGGTGGACTTTGGGGTGGGACTGGGGGCCTGCAGGAATGCACGAGGAAGGGGCTGGAGGCTTTGCAATCTGGGTCTGAAGGGAATGGTGTCCTCGCTGACCGGCTGGAGTGCCAGGGACCGCTGGCCTCCTTTCCCGCCCCCCAAGAGCCTAGCATGGGCCCTACACGCAGTGGGTCTCACTTGCTCATTGCCACGTCCTCTGCCACAGCACAGAGCCTGGAACGGAGCAGGTGCTCAGGAATGACTCGTGGAATCGATGTTCCATGAATGGTGGTGATGGTGGGGGTGAGGGGAATGAGGTGAGCCTCTCCTCTGCCCAGGCCCAGCCCGGAGCTGGGAGATTACAGTCAAGACTGCTGGGCTGTGCGGAGCTCTCCCTCAGCTGTTGGCACTCACTTTCCAGCCTGGGTTCAAGGGTAGCACCAGGCCTTGCTCAGGGAAGTTTGGGAAAGTTTTGACTCTAGAAATCCAGAGGGAGCACCTCCTTCTGAGGGTCAAATCCAAGGGCCCGGTGGGTGCGTCTCCTGCTCTTCACCCTGGTCTTTTCTGTGTGAAGCCTCAGCAGCTGGCGGTGGAGGGGACGGGTCTCCCTTTTCTCCACCCGGCCTCTGTCTACGCTAGGGACTCAGGCCCAGAGAGGGAAAGGGATTTGCCCAGGGTCACACAGCAAGCTAGAGTCAGGGCTGGGACTAGACTTGGGTCTCTGTAGCCTGTCTTATTTTACCGTCTTACGGCGTCATCCTCACACACGTGGAGCCTGTTCCCACATGTGACACCACCCCGACGGGAGCCTTTCCAGCCTTCATCTTGGCCTGACCTTGTTTCTCTTTCTCTCCATCTCTGTCCCCCTCACCCTCTCGGTCCCTTGTCCTCCCCCCCACCCCCCGGTCCTTTCCCTGGTCGATGAAAGACATCCAAGTGACCCAAAGGCCAGCCTGTTCAGATGGACGTCTCTCTTTCAGCCACACTCTCTCCCATTTCTTCCTTTTCTTCATTCTTTCACATCCCATTACACCAACCTGAAGTCTTCTTGAGCCTGTCTGTGGTATTTATCTGGTTCAGTTTTAGAATCCCTGTTCTAAATTTCAAAACGTTTTCATCTCTCATTAAAAATGAAAGGAAAAGTCAAATAAGTTCCCAAACCAGGGAATGTCCAGTAAATACACCAAATAATCATCTCCTCTCAACAAGAACATTTGTGGGCCTCTTGCTTCACCTTGGAGGCATGGTTTTCTGGGGCTCAGGGCCTCCAGGAGAGGGTAGCTCCCAGCCCCCTGGGAGGCTGCGTAAGCAGCTGCATCCGTGTGGCCGCCCCCATCCCTGCCTTGGATTATAATCTGGGCCTCGAGCCTGGAGCCAGCTCCCTCCTGGCTCACTGGGACCCGAGAGCCCCTCTCCACTTGTCACCTGCTGCGGGATCCTTCAGAAAACACATGCTCCCTAAGGGTCCTCTTTTGCATTCCCGCAGCCGCCAGGGCCCACCAGAGGGGAGCCTGAGTGTCAACGCCGGCCCTGGCTTAGCTCTCTTGTCCTGCAGGCTCCTAATCAGCTCACATTTGCACACCCTTGCTGTGTGCCAGGGACTCTCGTAGGCACTTTCAAACCTCTTATCTCATGCAATCCTCTCGGTCTATTTCTATTGCACAGCGCTGCTCTGAGATCCATTTACCCTGGGGGAATAAATTGTGCTCATTTTACAGGGGGGCCAGTGTCATTGCTTTTAAGTAGAGGAGTCTGGATTTCAAACCACATCTGTTAGTGTCAAGTCTGGGACCGTTGCGTCTAGATCACACTGCACAAACCACGACAAATACTGTTTGACGTGCGTATGGTGCTTTTCAGTTCGGAACGTTCATTCCCTAATTTTGCCGCACTTCCCCAACTGTGCTGTGATGGCCCTCTCTGCACCACAGATGATATTTATAAATACAATAATAGCATAATATGAGCTGTTACAGGGAAATGCCCTGAGTGAGGTAAGGGCACAGGGGAAGGAGCTCCTGGTTGCTTGGAGGAGTTGGGGAAGGCCTCCTGGGCAGGTGACATTTCAATCAGGTCTCGAAGGCTGAGTGGGCGTCCACCACGTGGAGGAGAGGAGGCTGGCTGCTGGCAAAGACACAGGAGGCATGGGAGCTGGAGGTGGGAGGGGAAGGTGGGGGCCAGATGTGCTGGGGTTCGAATGCCATGGGGGGAAGTTAGACTCATGCAGCACGGGAGGTGTCCCACTGAAGGTGACCACGCAGGGCTGTCCTTTAGAACAAGCCCTTAACCCCGCTGTCTAATCCAGTGGCCTTGAGCTATGTACGAGCGCTTGACCTGTGGCTAGTGCAACTGAAGGATTCTAAATTGTGTTTAATTTTAATTAAAATGTAAAAACTGATAGTTAATTCTGTGACTGGGAAACTTGTAAGAATGTCTGGCACAGTTTGGGTTTGTGAATCAGTTTTCGACTGTTTATTATATGAAATCTAAAGACAGAAGGGTTTCTCATAAAAACTTTGGAGTCTGAACTGAGATGCATCCCATGTCTCAGATACACACTAGATTTTGAAGATGAAGAAAGATTATACAATTGTTCACCAATAATTGTTTTGTAGTGATTACACGTTGAAATGATACTATTTTGGACATACTGGCTTAAATGAGAAATATCTTGAAAATTAATTTTACCTGTTTGTTTTTCCTTTTTAAAGTCATGGCTGCTAGAAAACTTAAAATGACATAGGGTGATTGTATAATGGGTCGCATTATATTTCTACTGGACACCACTGGTCTGTGGTTCTGATGTATACAGAGCACCCGGGAGGCCCCCGCACCTGCCCTTTTAAAGGCCCTTCCAGTGACTTTGATGCTGGTTGGTGGGTACCCTTCTCCCAGGAATTCTGCTGTAGTAAGATCCCTGTGGCTACCGGGTGGAGGCTGGACTGAGGGGTGGCCCTGGAGGCAGCCGGGCTGCTGATGGCATCGGGTGAGGAAAGAGGCCTGACTCAGGCCTGGCCGCGAAGGAGACTCCCTGAAGGCAGGGTAACCCTCATACAGGGGTCCCGGTGCCCTCTGAGTGGCCTCTGGCCTGGCCTGGATGCTGCACGTGCCAGGAGCAGGCATGAGTGCTGGGTACAGCCCCCCAGCCTGGGGCAGTGGGGGCCCCTGCAAGGGGCCAGCAGCCCTGCTGGAAACCGCCCTCTGGGGATGAACCCCACACCCACTGTGGAGACCGCAAAATGCCCCTGGCATGGAAAGGGCCCAACTTGGCCGCCTCGTCTGTCCCCAGCCGAGGGCCAAGAGCACACGGGAAGAGCTACAGAGTTGTAAAGTTTCCTTTGCGACTCGCCTGCCCCGCCCCGGTCGATGGTCCTGTATGTGCAGCTGATTCTTTGCTCTTGTTGACACTAAAGGCTCTTTGGGGGTACAAGCTGGTTTGCGGGACGGGGGTGGGTGGGTGGGATTTGGAGAAGACAGAGGAACAGGTCTCTTTTCAGGGAAGCCGATCGCGCGGGAGCAGAGCCTGCCCCTTCCAGCACCCAACCTGACACCCTCCAGGCGGGGGGCGCCGGGGCAGGCCCTCGAGCCTACCTTCACTATGTCCTCGTTAATGTTCTTGGGGTCCCGGTTCACCAGGTCGATCTCCTTGAAGTGAATGTCCTTGACGATCTGGGCCTCCAGGTCTGTGTGCTCCTCGGCCATCATCGTGGAGCTGGGTGACCTGCGAGAGGAGATCGGAGCCGTGTGGCCAGCGGGGCTGAAAAGACCCAGGGCAGGGACAACAGTGTCCCCAGACTTGTGCCGCTGGTGGCTAAATAGGCCCCACCCAGCGTGCCGGCTGACAGCTGTCCCGCATAACTTCAGCCTGCTGCTGGCTGAAGGCTCCGGTGGCAGGCCTCCAAGCTAAAATTAAGACTGGAGCCCTGCAGGAAGGCCCAGCGCTCCTTAAAGGGGGCTGCACGGGCGCTGGGCCTCATTTGCGAGCCAAGGGCCTGGTGTCTCCTGGTGCCCCCGCGGTTGGCTGCTGCTGTGGGACCCTGGTATTTGCGTTTGGGCTCCTGTGGGAAGGAGGTGGGCTCAGCCCCCAGCTCAACCTCTTGCTGGGTGTGTGAGCTTGGGCACACCTCGCCTCTCTGGGCTATCATGTCCCCACCTGTAAAATGGGGCCATAATAATAATGATCGGGGCTCTGCCTACCCTCGTGGAAAGGAGGAGGTGAGCTCGTGGGAGAAAATGCTTCAGAACGGAAATGCTCTCTGGTGGGGATTCTCGTTGGAGCAGTTGGTACCTGCCCTGCTGTTTGATGGCCTGAAGCAGGGCTGAGGTTTTCCCACTTCTAGGGTTTTCCCCGGAGGGGTTGATGGACTGTGGTGTGGGGTAGGTCTGGGGCTGAGACCGGACGCAGACCACCCTCCTCTGCCTTTTGATACCACGTGGAGGGGACCTGGAGTCCACGTTTCTGCCACCCTTCACCCTGTCCCCAGGGACAGCTTAGTGACAGCTTCCCAGATATCCATGGGCCCCAGACACAGCACGGGCATCGGTGGGGTTGCCCTCTCTTAGGTATCTGCTTAGCTTCCCTGCGTCCTCTTCCAGGTCAGCCATCACCCAAGGCCCCCGCCGCATGAAGGGTGACGACTCTGAGTCTCCAGGGTCTGTGCATCCATTCATCACTGACAGACTCATCTCTTTAGGATTTGCCAACAGCTAGGGATAAACAGACCCATCAGGTTAGGTCCCTCCCTGCCTGGGGGAGCCCACAGCCTAGGGGGACAGAATGATCAGAAAATAAGGAATTGTAATACTGTGTGGCAAGTGCTGCATCAGAGTTATGTTACAAAGAACTTGCCTGAGAAGTCCGTAGGAGGCAATGACTTACTCTGAGGACATCAGGGAAGGCTTCCTGGAGGAGGTAGCTTTAGAGTAAGGTGTTGAAAGACAAGCAGGAGTTCACCACATGGAACATTTCAGGTGTCAGAGGGCTGGTAGGAGCCAGAATGCTAAGAATTGTGTAGTGGCTCAAGCACATGCTGTCTGGGGGTGATCTGGGGGTGAGGCAGGGGATAAGTCTTGACTCTGGCCTGGGTGTGAAGGATCTCAAATGTCATACTAAAGAGTATAGATTTTATCTAGAAGTGCTGGGAAGCCATTGAAGACTTCAAAACAGCAGAGGGTCTTCAGTAGATTTGCATGTGAGGAAGCTGATTGGAGCTGATTTGATTGGAGCTGTGTGAGGTTTGAGGCAGGAAGACTAATCGAAAAGCTGGAGGTGATAAAGGCTCTTTCAGTAACTATACTTGGCTACTCATAATAAAGATGTGAAATAGTAGTGGCTTGTCCAAGTTAGGGGCTTTTTTTTTCTCTCTCTCACATAACACAAATAGGTAGTTCAGAACTATGGTGGTGGCTGCATGACGTCATCAGGCACCAGCCCTCCATCTTTCTGTTCTGCTATTCTCCTACCAGAGATCTTGGGGATTTTTTGGAATCATTTCCAAAAAGGGCAGTGTGATTTCAGGATGCATTATTAGAGATATATCGTCTAGAATAATGGAGGTGACCAAGCTACCAAACTCTGCACTGGTCAGACTACACTTGGAGCCTTGTTTGGGGCCTTGGGAAACTAGATGGTATCTAGAGAGGGTGAGTAAGATGGTGTAAGAGCTTGAAACATGTCTTAATGAGAAACAGAACAATTTTGGATTGGAGAAGAGAAGGCTCAGCAGGGAGAAACAGATGAACTTTACTTAAGTCCCTGAAGACTTAAGGAATGAGACTTGTCCTGGGTGGTCCCAAGGACGGGTACATAAGTGGCACACTGCCGCACTCTGGCTTCATTCAACCCAGTGCCTGGCTCGTTGTAGGCTCTCTTGATAGTGATAGCTGGGAGGGTTACTCTTAAGGAAGAACTGACTCTCAGCTGATAGGCTGCTCCAGAAAGGGCTGAGCTTCGCGAGGTCAGACTTGTTAAGTCAGAGAGTGAAAGGGAGTCAAGGATTGGAAAAGTAGAGAGCTGGGCAGACTTCGGGGCCGGCTAGTAAACACTTAGGCAGGACTGGCTACAGAATTTACAGGATCCGGTGAAAAACAAAAATGCAGCGCCCCTCGTTAAAAAGAGATTCCCAATTTCAAGGTGGTGGCAGCGGAACATTAAACCGAGCTCGTGGCATCTTCGAAGCTGGGATCCTGTGGGTTGCGTTTCCAGGAAGTTGACCCAGGTTTCAGGCTCTGTGGGTCATACAGTCTCTGTCACACTGATTCAACTCTGCAATGCGAAGCCTGGAAGCAGCCACAGACAGTACGTAAATCAAGGAGCATGTTTGTGTGAAACTTTATTTATAAAAATAAGCCGCCCTGTTCCTTTGCAAGGGTAGTTACCAAAATAAGGGAGACTGGCCCCTGCCGTTGCTCAGGTGATGCCCACCTGGCTTCCAGGTGAGAGAAAAGAGATGAACCTTTGCCGGCCTCAAGGACCAGCAGTGACAGCGTTGTTCAGAAACCACTCTGGAGCGGCTCTGGGGGAGGGTTTGCGTGCACGTGGTGGGAACAGCAGTCACCGTTTTCTTTCGGACCCAGAGCAGGCCCTGATACCCTAGAGCAGCCGGAGCTTCGGCCTTGGGCCTTGTGGCTTCATTAATAGAGAGGCCTGCTGTCCAGAGGGGATTCTGCAGGCAGGGATTTCTGCATCTGCCTTGGAGCTGTGTGGTGGCTGGTCCAGAGCCCCTCTGATGTTCCATTGACTGGATGCCCTGAAGATGTTTCCATCTGGAACATCACAAGGCGCTAAGATGAGAGAGAGAGACCCTCTGCTCGCCCCATCTCTGCTTTGTCTCCTATAGGATCAGGTCTCTGCTCCGGAAAGAATCCACCCCGCCGTAATTTCCACCTGAGCTTGGGAAGCGAGCTGCATGGCAAGCCCTGGTGATTCAGAGAATGCCCCCACCTCATGGACAGCGTTTAAAACCGGGCCAGCTCAGCTCCTCTGTATCTAGGGGAGCTTTCCTGGGGCCATTTCTTCGTTCAACACGGAGCGACTTGGTGCTGGGGTGGCTGTGCCCAGTGGATGGTGACCGCAGATGAGTGACCCGCTATCTCAGCAAACGCTTACTGGGTGTGTTGGCTCATGGCCAGTGCTGAGGACGCAGCGGGGAAGAGCCCAGGAGCCGGAGCCGACTGCACAGTTCCCGTGAGAGGTAGACACGAAAAGCCAGTGACCAATGCAGGGTCCGGCCTAAAGCGGCACGTGGCAGCAGGCGGCGGGTCCTGGGGGCTGTGGGGGGTGGGGATCCACGTGGTCCCCGCCTGGAGGAGTTTGCTGCCTGGTAGGGGATGCGGGAGGCCCCGCAGCACTGCAGACCCCGCGGAGTGTGATGAACTTGCAGGGAGCTGAGGGTGGACACTCTACCTGAGCATCCGGCCTCTGCTCCTGGGCCATTGCTGTGGGCTCGGCAGAGCAGCTGGAGGAAGTGAGGATGGCTTGTTTTCGCCGGGAAGGAATCATTGCCCTCCTGCCCCGGGTTTTCTTTTAAAGCAGGGCAGCTTTTAGGAGTAATATTGTGTATGGGTTGAGCTGTGCCCCCCCTGAAAGATGTGGAAGGCATCACCCCCAGTACCTGTGAATGTGACCTTATTTAGAAATAGTCTTTGCAGATGATCAGGGTAAGATAAGCCCGTTAGGGTGGGCCCCCATCCTGAAGGACTGTGTCCTCATACAAAGGAAATATGGGCACAGGAACAGATGTGCACACAGGGAGGATGTGATGTGAAGCTACGAGTTATGTTGCTACAAGCCAAGGACCTAGCAGAAGCTGGGAGAGTGGCCTGGAACAGATCCTCCCCTGTGCCCTCAGCGGGAATGTGGCCTTGCAGGCACATTGATCTCAGACTTGTAGAGTCCAGAACTGTGAGACAATAAACTTCTGCTGTGTAAGCCATTCTGTTTGTGGTACTTTGCTGCGGCAGCCCTAGGCAACTAGTGGGGTAGAAGGACCCGAACCTTTAACTGTATTACTTTCTTTTTGCTGCTGTAACAAATGACCACAACTTATTTTAAAATAACACAGAAATTTCTCTCTTACCGTTCTGGGGGTCAGAATTCCTAACATCAAGGGGTCAGCTGGCCAATATCCCTTTTGGAGGCCATAGGGGAGAATGTCCTTTTTTTTGCCTTTTCTAGCTTCTAGAAGCCCCACGTGTTCCTTGATTTTGAGCCCCTGCATCCCTTCAACCTTGGCTCCAAATCAGAGCCTGTGTGCCAGGCCCTCTCCTCCCCTCTGTGCTGCCTCCACCCAGTGCCCCCCTCCAACCCCACACTCTGGTCTCCTGGAACGCTTTGCTTCTCGCCTGTTAGCGTATGAGCACCTAGATCCCTCTGGAGCCCTCAGCATCTGGCTCTATGGGCATTCTGGGCCCCCCAGCCCAGGGCAGTCTTTCCAGACAGCAGAGGCTCAGCTGGCCCCGAGCTGAGCAGAACCTACCCGTCAGCCAAAATGCATCTAGCTCCCAGACTCTGCTTCCCTGCCTCTTTTTTATATGAGACTCTCCTGCCGTCCCTCTTTTTTTATATGCATGTTAATATTTGCAGATGAAAAGCAGATTTGGGACTCTACATAAGGAGGGACTTTCCAACAGCCAGAGCTCTCTGGGGATAGAGTAGGGTGGTGTACCAAGACAGCTCATCCAGAGATGGCAGAATCCTGTAGATCTTAAGATCCTGGGCTTCTGAGTCAAGTTGATCTGAGAGGATCTACCAGTTGTATGAGTCTGAGCCTTAGTTTTCTCCCCTAGAACATAGGAATGGTGATAATAGGATGAAACGAGGACAACACCAGGGTCCCAGACTTAAATGCCCTCAAGAGAAGTGAGCAAAGCAGGCCAGGTGGAAAAAACGCAGGGCTTTGGTGGACATCTCTCTTTTGATAAGACCTGGGGACAAGAAACACACCCTTTTCTTTTTTAGCTGTAGGGAAACTAATGGGGCAAACATTAATGATTACCCAAGGGAAGCTCAGCTTCAGTGTGGGGTTTGATAGGGGGTGGTGGGGACTGTGAAAACTGGAGCTCACGGGCCCCACTGCCTCACAGAGGAGGCGGGTGTTCAAGCTTGAGGATGGAGCTGAATGGCTCAGGCTAAGTGAGGAGGGGCTGAGTGGACGCGGTCTGGGGCTATAGTCCTGGGCTGTGAAGAATCAATGCCCAGAGCACACCCAGACCAGTTATGTCAGTATCTCTAGGTTAGAACCTGGCACCAGTCATTTTTTAGAGCTCTTCTCTCAGTGATTCCCAGTTTTATTTTATTTTTTAACATACGTTTAATCTTTATTTTTATTTTATTATTTTAAATTTTTATACAGTTTTTAAAGGTTACTTTCCATTTACAGTTATTACAAAATATTGGCTCTATTCCCCATGTACAATATATCCTCAAGCCTCTCTTATACCGAATAGTTTGTGCCTCTCAGTCCCCACTTCATATTGCCCCTCCCCGCTCCCCACTCATAACCACTAGTTTGTTCTCTGTATCTGTGAGTCTGCTTCTTTTTTGTTATATTCACTAGTTTGTTGTATGTTTTAGGTCCCACAAACAAGTGATATCATACAGTATTTGTCTTTCTCTGTCTGACTTATTTCACTTAGCATAATGCCCTCCAAGTCTATCCGTGTTGCCGCAGATGGCAAAAGTTTGTTCTTTTTTATGGCTGAGTAGTATTCCATTGTATGTATATGTGTGTGTGTGTGTGTGTGTGTGTGTGTGTGTGTGTGTGTGTGTGTGTGTATATATCACATCTTCTTCATCCATTCATCTGTTGATGGACACTTAGGTGGCTTCCATACCTTGGCTGTTGTAAATAGTGCTGCTATGAACACTGAGGTCAGTGGTTCCCAGTTTCATAACCAGCAGTCTGGCAGTGGGGAGGGAGAGGACACGGCCATGGGGCCCCCTGGTGACTGGGGCCAGGGAGAGAGACTGGGGGAGAGAAGGGGTCTGTGGTGGGGATTTGGGGGTGAGTGCTGTCGGCTGTGTGATTTCCCCTGTGACCCCTCACTGTCTTTATAAAGCCTCACATGTCCCAACATGCCTGTTATCGTGGGCTTTGGAGGAAGTGGCCGAGTTCAGTATTAAAATGATGTGGGCTAAAACGGCTCTTGCAGATAAGAAGGGCAGCTGCCCGAGGACGAAAGGCCAGCATTCTTGTGAAATTGCTTAGCTGTGGCTGGTCTTTTACGGGAAACAGTATAAACTTTTTCAAAACTCAGACACAATGTATGTTTACAGTGAGAAAGGATCTTGATAGATTGGAAATTAGGAAGACAGGCTTCAGGAGTTACGGAGCAAGTGGCCGGTGTCAGCATTAGAAGCGCAGGGTTAGTTGCTGAGGATCCAACGTGAAATAAAATGTCCCATCCGCTATGAGCTTGGTAAACTCTGGCTTAAAATTTAACCTTGACTGGCTCAAAGGAGACAGAGATGACAGGCTGTTTGGGAAATGACTGTCAGAAGTTTAATGGAGTGTTAAAAAAAAAAATGTCCTTGATCACCCCTGGAAAAAACATTTGGGGACATTTAATAGGATCATTAAACTGAGGCAGCCGAGGAGACGGATTCATTAGATTGCATTTATCTGATGAACTTGGCACTTCTGCCAGGTAAATAAAAGCCATTCTTACTGGAATAGAACTTTTGAGGTTAGAGACTGGCCGGACTGTGTTCAGGTAGACAAGGGCTTTGTTTCGCTCAGTCATGCGAGGATGGCCCTATAGTATTTCATTTTCATGTGCTACGGCGCTGGCATGGGCTTGTAAGGAGAACTTTTAGGCAACGTGCGTATTTCCATCCACAGTTTGTGTACCGTAGCATAGGCAGAGCTAGTCTAATTTGGGAAAATGGGACGTCCTTTCTATAGACCTCAGTGTTATCCCATTTAGTGGACCAGGCAAAGAGTGGTTCATCTGGTTGGTTCCTGGAGCCAACGAAGCTGGGGAAGAAGGCGGTGGCTGGGATGTGGGAAAGGGGCACTCAGCACAGCGTGACGCTGTGATGTATAATAACAAATACATATGTGGCCTTTGTCCCCCTTCTTGGCGTAATCCCACAGCCCGGCCTCCCTGGAGGGGAGCATTGAGCAGTGGTCAGTGGCCAGTGATGGTCAGTCATGCCTGTGTAATGATGCTTCCATAAAAACCCGAAGAGTGGAGCTGGGAGAGCTTCCGGGTTGTTGAACGCGGGGAGGTCCCAGGAGAGAGGTGCCCCAGAGAAGGCATGGAAGCCCACGTACCCCCTTTCCCCCGTGCCTTGCCCTGTGCATCTCTTCCATCTGGCTGTTCCTGAGTTCTCTCTCTTTATAATAAACCAAAAACCTGGTAATCTAGTAACTAAAATGTTTCTTTGAGTTCTGTGAGCCGCTCTAGCCAATTAACCAAACGCGAGGATGGGGTCGTGGGGACCTCCGGTCTATAGCCAGTTGATCAGAAGCCCAGTTGAATTGTCGGACACCCAGCTGGGGTTGCAGAACTGCTTGGTGTTGGGGGCAAAATACACACTGGAGGGAGGGACTCGGCATCTTGCCCTGGAGCGGTGCTGAGGAGAAAGCGGCTCTGGAGGTGGGGCAGGAGACCCAGGGAGATGGGGGGAGAGAGCTTGCAAACTCAGAGAGGAGGATGGAGCCAGAGAGGGAGAGAAGTGTGGAGGGGAAGCAGTGGCCTGGTACACATGCACGTACGCTGCCCGGGACGGGTGTGTTGGGGATGGTCGGGGGGGTTGGGGGGTGGATTTATCTAAAGGGGTTGGAACAGGACAATCTTTCTTTTAATCAAGTCAGGTTACCTGGAGTTGTGGAGCCTACAGGACTTTCAAGGTTTCTGAACGTAGATTCTAAGGAATTAACTGAGAAATTGATTCATGGGAAATGAATAGGAACTGGGAATAAGTTGTTGTTTTGAATTTAACTGTTTGGAGCATAGCGCCTGGCACCCAGCAGGAGCTGTCTAGATATTTGTTGAGCGAATAAATGGAAGTAGTACCACGCAGATTCATGTCTGGGGAGAGAAGAAGAGCAGAAATGCTCAGCCAGAAACTTCTATGAATGAATTTTCACAGATGATAGAAAAAAAACTTTGTTAAAAATGTTAATGTGATGTACACAGGTCTAGGACCCTGGCATCTCTGGGCTGGCTTTCCATGGACAGAAGGGGAGGATTGTGAATGAGGGTCCAGCTCCAGTCAAGCTGAATGTCTGCTCCACCAGGAGGGAAGCAGCTGACAGCAAATCAAGGCTTTACGTAGTTCCGGAATCTGTTAGTAGTGGCTCTTGTTATGCGCACAGAATGACTCATGTCACAGCTGAGTCAAGATATCTGAGCAGCTTTCACCTGGCTTCCGAGTAGTTTTGAATTGACATTTAATATCAAGCACAGGAAATCTTGAGATGTGTGTTTTTGAGAAGAGGAGATATAAATTGGGCTGTATAAATTCAGGTTCATCCTGGCTCTGCTACATACCCAGAGTGACTTCAGGCAAGTTACTTAATCTCACCATGTCTCAGTTGGCTCCTCTGTAAAATGGGGTAATTGTGTTTTCTAACTCCTAGGATTAAGCGAGTGAACATATGAATTAAGGCATGGAAAAGCACCGTAGTGCCTTGTACATGGAGAGAGCTTGATATATTAGTTATTGTTACTGCTAATCAATAGTAGTAATGCTTTTCCAAACGGAGGGAGGGGTAACATTTGTTAGTTCTCATTGGATCTCCATCATAACTCAGAAGGTGGGAGCTACTGAGGTTCAGAGAGGTGCAGTAATGTGCCCGAGGTCACACAGCTGCTGAGTGGTGGTGCTGATTTGAACTCGGTGATGTCAAAGCTTTCCCTCTAGTTACAGGGTGCTTTGAAAGAGAATAGGATAACCTATGGTTTGCAACTGAAGATGGACTTTTGGTGGAGAGTGGGGAGCCGTCTCTGCAGAGATGCTACACATGGATTCTGGGACTATTTCTGCAAGTGGGTTGGAGGGTCCTGGCTTGGAGTGTGACATAGGAGATCCTGGGTCTGATTGTGTGAGCTCCTTCTAGACCTTCACCTTAATGAGTCAATCCCTCTTGTGGGTGGGGAGATCATGAGGCTTGCCTTGGGGCTGCAGCCAGGAGGGGAGGTGCTGGGGAGATGTCCTGATGGGTGGGGCTGACACCAACATGGTCAGCAGCATGGGAGGCTGCACACTGTGTCGGAGCTGTGTGCGTATCAAACTCTGGGGAGGGAGACTCTGGTGGGTGAGCCTGGGGCTGGGGAGAGACATGGGATAGAGCAGCAGCAGTGGCCAGTGGGTGTCTGGAGTTAAACTTTAAACAACCATAACAACAACCAGCCCTGCAGAGCCCGGGTGTTGGTTGATGGTAACATTTTGGGGGACATAGGTCAGATTTCCTCAGGTGAGTCCCAGAAATTTGGGGATGGAGGTAGGTGGGCTGGCATCCAGCAATACCAGGCAATATCAGAGACACCTGGGAGATGTTAGTGGCTCCTTTCACTGAGGAGGTGCCCAGGTGATGCCCATGCCACTTCTAGTGCTATATATAGCTGTCCCTCTGGGTGGACAAATGGCAGATCCCTAACCTATGCTTTCTCTGCAGAATGCTTGGTAGGGGCCTCTGACCTGGTCTCACCAGCTGCACTCCTTGCCTTGCCTTTGGTCCTGCCCCGGCGTACACCCCTTGGGGTGTGCACTTTGCACTTTGGAGGCAGTCCTCCAGAGTCCCCTGGGTACCTGGGGACATGCAGGCATCCTGGGTGCCTTCGCTTGGGCTGCCGTAACACAATGCCATAGACTGGGTGGTTTAACAACAGACATTTATTTCTCATGGTTATGGAGACTGGAAGTCCAAGATCAAGGTGCTGGCTGTTTTGGTTTCAGGTGAGGGCTCTCTTCCTGGCTTGCAGACAGCCGCCTTCTTCCTGTGTCCTTATATAGAGAAGTGAGAGAGTGAGCTCTCTGGTGTCTCCTCTTAAAAGGACACTGGTTCTCTTAGAGCAGGGCCCCACCCTTATGACCTCATTTAACCTTTATTGCATCCTTACTTGAAATAGTCACATTGGGGGTTAGGATTTCAACATATGAATTTGAGGGTGGGGGACACAACTCAGTCCAGAGCCCTGGGCCCACCATGCATGCAGGCTGTTCTTGCTTTGCTATTGTAGGGTGTTTCTGCCAGCTCACACCTTAGGCTTCTCTGAGGGGCCAGCACCAGGCCTGTCCTTGCATACCACCCAAAGTTCTGGGACCTCCCCTCAGGTGCCACGGAGAACTCCATTAATGCTCAGGGTGGCCTTTGAGCTTCTGCAGCTCAGCAGAGATCATCCAGGGAGGGGTTGTCTATGCTCATCCTGCTAGCCTTCCTGAGCATACCCAAATGGTTCTCCCAGGCTCCCCGCACTGGGCTTGGAAAGGATCCCATGGTACCTGCACCTGCAGCAAATTCCCTTCAGAAATCGCCACCCTTCCCTTCCATAGGTAGTGGCAGGTGATGGGTTTGACAATTAAATATCCTATTTGACCGCTTTTGAAACAAACACTTACGTAGCCCTCAGTAAATACCAGAAGTTGTTCTAGGTGCTTTACACATATTATCTTGTTTAATTCTTACAAGGAATCTTGTTAGAAATGATAATTAGCCTCATTTTACAGAGGAGGCAGTGGAGGCACAGAGAAGTTAGGTAACCTGCCAGAAGTCACACAGCTTGTACGTGTCAGAGCTAGTGTTTGAATCCCAGCAGCCGGGCTCTAGAGTCACGGCCTCTAACCACTGTTCTCCGTGGCCTCTCAGAGACTAGGATGTAGGTGTGAGCGCTTCTCTCATGAGTGAGGAAAATGAGGCTCAAAAGGGGAAATGACTTAGCTGAGTTTTCACAACCCATAGGTGGCAGAGCCCACATTCTAACCTGGGGCTTGTGACTCCAAGCCTAGAGCTCTTCCCTCGGGGTTATAGGTTGGCTTCTGAATTCCTTTAAGCACAATGAGACATACAGAACTACTCTCAAACTGATTGCAAACGTGCTTTCTTTCACAGTGGAGGCCTCTGGGATGTCTTGGGTGGGCTTCCAGAAGAACCCACCCCAATCCGCCACCACCACCTTGGAGTTCATCCTACATGCACTTCTCTGGAGCGCTTGTCAGAGTGAGCATTTTCTTTTCTTTTTCTTTTTTTTAAATTTTGATTTTATATTGGAGTATAGTTGATTAACGATGTTGTGTTAGTTTCAGGTGTAGAGCAAAGTGATTCAGTTATACATCTACATGTATCCATTCGTTTTCAGATTCTTTTCCCATATAGGTTATCAGAGTGTTGAGTAGAGTTCCCTGTGCTATACAGTAGGTCCTGGTTGGTTATCTGTTTTAAATATAGTAGTGTGTATATGTTAATCCCAAACTCCCAATTTGTCTCTCACCCACCCTTTCCGCTGATACACTCCTCCATCCTCCGGCTTGACACTTGGGATGAGTCAGGAGCCCATGGACTGCCCTATAGCACGCTGGCTGCTCTGATAGGTGCCCTGATCATAATAACAGCGTCGGCCTGCTGACACCTGGAATGTAAATCCCAAGTCACCAGGTTGCTTCTCACCGCCCTCCCGCCCCAGTCTGCTGACCATTTTACCTGAAAACGAGACGGGCTGGTTGCCAATTAACACCCACTAAAGCATTAGCTCATGACTGTCTAAAGGTTTTATATCGCCCGGCATCTGCCTGAAACTCTGTAAATATTTGTTGAGCTAACCGGGTGAGTCAGCTTTCCAAGGACATTTTAGCAGAGTATTCTGGAAGATGCCAGAGCCTTCCGTGAAGGCATTAATCTCTGGTGGTAGGATCTTGGGCTTCACGCCAGCCGCTGTGATTCAGGGTGATCGCCCGGTTTCTGCATCCTCATGTTGCCATGCCCAGGCTCCTCCCCCACCTTGGAGGGGTGCAGCCACTGAATGAGACCATTGCATTCATATCACATTCATAAATGCACGACAGGAATCTCATGCCGGCGCATGATAGAGGCCACAATAGGCCAGCCCCATCATGAGTTCAGCAGATTTATATGTCAGCTGGCTCTGTCCACAGGAGTTTTGTCCTCTGATACCACAGCCTCGGATGTTGAAAGCCCTTCCCCTAATTTCCAGGTGGCTGGAATCCAGACAGCCAGCCTGTCCATCTGGCTGTCTTTGGCCGTGTGTCTCACCCCTATTCCCACACGACACTCAGTCACTCACCCCCTCAATTTCCATACCCTCCAACGCACTAAACCACTAACACTGAGCACGCGTGGTTCCGGTGGCTCTATTGGAAGTTGGTGGTGGAGTTGCAAGCGAGGTTATGTCTCAGACCCACAGCCTCCCTCCCATCTTCTTTTCTCATTTCACTTCCCTCGTGGGAGCAGAAGGATGCATTTTTCTCCTTGGTTTTTATGGAGACCGTTTCTCCTCTGCTGCCCCAAATACACCTCTAATCTCAAGCCCGTATCGAGACTTCCAGACCAGTGGTTCTCCAGGTGTGGTCTGTGGACCCGCAGCGTGAGCATCCCTTGGAAGCTTGTCAGACATGCGAGTTCTTGGGCTTCACCCCAGACCAGCATGGGCCCAGTGATCCGTATTCAGATGCCTTCCACGTGATCCTGACACAAGCTCAAGTTCAGGAACCTCTGGACAACCAGTGTTCTTTCTCTTGGGAGGTTTCTGGTGAAGCAAAATTTCTTCTTGCTATGAAGGTTTCAAGGGCAGCTGAGCTTCTGCCAGTAACCTCCCTATTTAGCCAACAGAACATGGGCTTTGGAGTCCTCAGGCCTGGGTTCTGCCATCTGTGCCACTGACAAGCTGTGAAACCCTGGAAAGGGTGGTTCACCTCTCTGAGCCTCAGTTTCTAACTCAAATGATATCCTCCGATTGTACCTCCTCCCAGGGAATTCTGGTGAGTCTTGGGGGAGATCAGAACTTCAGAGCTGCTTTATAAACTGGAAACTCAGAGAGTGTGTGTCACCTCGTGGCTTCCAGGCTTCCTCCCTGCTGGGGGCTCTGGTGGTTTCTCTTTCTTTTGAACCAACCTCTGGGTGCTGAAAGCCTGAGTCCCTTATTGACCAGAACAGTGTGGGGAGAGGGAAGCAGGGTGTGTTGGGAAACTGGGCTTGAAGACAGAAGCACGTGGGGTGTGAGCGGTGCTGGCCAGAGGCCTCCCTCCTTATTTGGGGGAGGGGGAGGGGAAGGCAGAGAGAGGCTGCTGAAATTCCTAGATGAGGAAACTGGCACTGAAAATCAGCCACTTCCCATGACCCTACTGAGTTAAGAGCACTTTTCATTATTCTGAACCTATTTTATTTTTGTATCCCTAGAAATAGAAATTTTCCATAATTGTAACCCTACCTCTATACAGTTGACCCTTGAATAACATGGGGGTCAGGGGAGCCAACCCTCTGCACAGTTGAAAATCTGAGTATAATTTATACCCTCAGTCTATGCATTCCTCTGTATAGGATTCCTCGGATCATATTTGCTATTGAAAAAAAGTCTGTGTGAAAGTGGACTCACACCATTCAAACCATGTTGCTTAAGGGTCAAATGTATATCTTTCTTTTTGCACACTAGGTATATTAAAAGTATTTTCTAAGTTGTTACACAGTCCTCGCAATTGTCATCTTAAATGGCTCCAGAATATTCCATTAGGTGAACACGTTGTTATTTGTTGTCCTATTTCCATACTGTGGACGTTTCGATTGCTTTTAAACTTCTCGTTGTTGTACTAGCATCTTTGGACCTTCCACTTTTGGATTCTTTTAGCAAAAACTCCATGGAGTGTGATCATTCGGTCACAAGGTATCAATAATTTTCTGTCTCAAGATATGTTTCCAAATTATTTTCCAAAATACTCTGCCACTAGCAATATTTGAACTTAGCAGTTTTCCTGCAACCTTGCCATCATTGGGCTTTACTGTTATTCTTTATTTTTGCTAATTTAATAGATGTCATGTGACACATCATAGTTTGTACTTACATTTCTTTGGTAACTGGTGATGCAGTTACCAAACAACTTTTTCTATGGTATTTTATTATTTCTGTTCTTTCCTTGGGAAATTTCCTCCGCATGCCTTCTTCCCATTCATCTTCACATTTTAATGATTTGTGTCGGCTGTTTATGTAGATATTAACTCTCTGATAGGTCTGTCTGTTTATTGATGGCTCACATTGACCCCCCGGCTCGACCTATAATCATGTACCTCTGTGTACCTCTAACTTAGGATGCTTGGTAAATTCATGGTGTTGCCAGAGACTTGGAATACTGCAAGTTTAATTTGCAGTGAAATGAACTGGCTTAAGGTTCAGTCTAGGCAAGAATGGGTTTCTGGGTGCCTGATGTCTCAGGGTGGGTGCCACCTGTGCAGCTGGGCTTTCTGTCTCCCTTGCCCTGTTTTCCCCTTTGCCTCTCAGCTCTTCTAACTCTTTAGCTGAAGAGGAGCCAAACAAGCACAGCCTCAAGTTGACAGTGAGCTTCGCTGCCGCCATCGGTCACTGCCAAAGAAATGACCCTGGGGACCCGATCCCCTTCACCACCTGTTGGGACACTTCCATGCCTCCCCAAGGCGTCCTTCCTGCTTCCGAGGGCCCCAGGCAAGGCCGGCTCTGTCTACTCACCATTATCTGTTTGGTCAAGGAACGTGGGGAGTCAGGCAAACAACAACCCTTAGCGGGGAGCTTTCAGAACGATCACTCTCTGGCTTGTGCCTCTTGGCAATTTGTCAATTCCTTCTTCCACGGCAGGCTCCGGATGCGCAGGCTCAGCGGCCATGGCTCACGGGCCCAGCTGCTCCGCGGCATGTGGGATCCTCCTGCAGGGGCACGAACCCCTGTCCCCTGCATCGGCAGGCGGACTCTGAACCACTGCGCCACCAGGGAAGCCCCCTCCTTCCTTCTTTGAGCTTGTGCTGGAGCAGAAGGAACACTGCACTTGGAGTCTGTAGCCTGGCTGCGACTCCTACCCGTGTTTACTAGCTGTGCATCCTGAGAGGGCCACTGACGACCTCTCTGGTCCCCTGCCCCTCATCTCAGGAGTGTGGATGATGGCAAAGTCCTCAGGTGCTCCCGCTGGAAGGATGTCCCATGTACTATCCCACTGAAGTCACACTATCACCCTAGGAAGCTGCTTTCTATGTCTGATCCCCAGTTTATAGTGGAGGTGACTCGGCCTCAGAGAGGTTAAGAAAAGCAATCGGAACGGGAGCGTAGTGCAAACTGGCTGAATGTCGGCTCCGCCTTACCTCTTGCATAATGACTTTTACATCAGTATTTTCAGAGCGATTCATAGAGCATAGACATTCTAGTCGTTGACTGAATTGAAAAGGAGTCATGTTGACTGGTGAGGCTGGTGTGGGTCCGCAATGCTTAGGGAGACCATTTCACTTGATGGTTTACGTGTTTGCTTCCTCTACGGCATGTTGAAATCATCCAGGGAGTTGACGAGCACATTCTTTGTAGAATGCCTTGTGCCCCGGTGTCAGGTGGGGACCCCGTCTCTTGTCGTGGAGGTGATATTAACTTGGAACCCCACCTCCATCATTCCCTGTGGAAGCCTGAACTCCTCAGTCTTAGTGAGTTCCCAGGAGGGATTCCTTCTTACGGTGACTTTCAGTTCTGAGCTCCTACTTAAATGTATAGGTCATCCTGCTTTCTCTATTTTGCACTTCATGTGCCTGGAAGTAAAACTTCTTACATTTCTCTCCCAATCAAAATCCCGTGCACGCGTGGCAGTTTGGGAATGTGGTAGGCGTTCCCCTGTGAAGATGTGGAAGGAGTGAGGAGAGGGGAGGGCTTGGATTCCTGTATCCTGACTTTGAAGTGGGTGGTGGGCATCTCTGCGCGAGCCCCTGGGCGGCCTCCTGCAGCACTGTACAGAGTGTGTCCTACATTTCTAGAGCCCCACTTTCAGCCATCTCATCTCCATTTCTCTTTCCCCTTCTTCCTTGTCTGCACGTTCGTGGGTAATTCCAAGGAATGGTGTTTGATTCTCCCTTTCTTCTACCCTCGTGGCCTCATGTGACTCCTCTTCTCCCCAAATGTCTCATCGGGGTATTTTCCCAAAAAAAGTTAGGTCTTCATTAAGAAGGTACAATCTTCACCTCCCTTTAGCTGGACAGTGTCAGTTAAACTGCCCAAGTCTTCAGGCCCCTGGCCTCCATCATGCTTACAAAGTCTTTGAAGTAAAGAGAGTTTGGGTCTGAATCTCATCTTTGTCACCCAGTCACCTGGTGGGCAAATCCCTTCACCTCTTTGGACCTCAGTTTTCATATCCAGTCCTCAGTTGACCCGTCGTAACAGAGAGGGGATGGCATTCATGGGCAGCCCTCATTAGTGTTAAAGCAAAAGTAACTCCACTGGGGTCCATTGGGTTGAACATAAACTAAGTTAAAATCACATTGCAACGTTGATAAAGATTACAACTCTCAGAAGAGATGCGTAAGTGCAAAAGTCATATATTTTATCGTAGAAGTGCCTGGCAAAAATGATAACTCCAGGCTTCCTATTTGATCGAGTGTGTATTTTGTAGTTTTTCTTTTGGTCTGTTCTAGAACAGAGCTTCTCTGACATCCGTTTGTCACTGTGCTAACTTCCCGGCTAATCCACAGGCTGGCTGGGCGACTAAGTGCTGTGTGGAACGTGATCTCGCTTTCCGGAGCCAGCAGGTTCCAGTCCTCTCCCCACCATTGTGCGGTGGACACACGGCAGTAACAGCTTCTAACGCTCTCTCACATCTTAACAAATTCAACCATTGAGATGGCCCACGAGACAGGTAGGACAGGGACGAAAATCTTCACTTGACAGCTGAATGGGGGTTAGAGGGTTAAGAAATTCCTCCAAATCAGGCTGTGGGTGAAGCCCATGTCTGGGGGCAGAGCCAGGGTTTGTGGCTGGCTCAGCGTGGCCGAGACATGTTCAGATTCTGTGGAAGTTCTGACCCCCAGACCACAGGGTCATCTGGTTGGGATGTCATCTCTCTCTTCCACATGCTTCTCCCTCTCGGGCTGCCCCAGGCCATTTGCACCTCCCACAGGACCCTGAGTGTGGGGAGAGGGTCAGGGTGCCGTAGCCAGTGGTTGGGGACCTAGGGGTCGGCCCCTGGTCTTCTGTCTGTCCTGCTGATGGTGTCTCCTCAGGCCGTGGGCAGTGAGATCCTGCTCAGACTTGTGCTAAGTGAACTTGTGCTCTGCATTGAGCTTGCCGGTGGCCCTCACCCCTTTCCACGTTCCTTTCTGCCCTGTCTCCCTCCAGATGATGCTTCTAATATCCCTGGACCCCAGATTGCTGTGGTGTTTGAAGCTCTTGGCTGCTTTTCATAGCTTTTCCATTTCTTTCCTCACTTTCAACTGCCACTTCTTGTTGCTGTCGGCTGCCTCTAGTGTCTGCCCCCTCTGAAGTCACTGTTTCTAATCCTCTGGATCTGGGCTATCAGATAACTAACCTTTTTAAAATTCTGTCTCGAGTATGAGTCGTGGCGGCGAGCGCGGCTTTGGTGCACATGCTCGGTGATGACAATGGCGTTGACTTTGCCAAGGCCCTTTTGGCTCTTTTCTGTATTCTGAGTCATATTCTGAAAGGTGAAATTCCCAGATTAAGTGACACCTCAGCATAGGGGGTAAGTGTAAAAGTGTGGCTCCAAGCGGGGGAAGGAACGGCAGCTGAGATGGGCCCTTGCAGGGCTGCCCGTGTTCCTGGCGGCCTGGTGCGCGGGGACTGGGCGGCCCTGGAGGCCCACGCTGGCTCCCTGGCTTCCCCGCAGCACTGGGCCCGGGTGATTCCCCCTTTCACATCCACCGGCAAGTACATACCTTCACTCCATGGAGAACCTCTTCAGGCCATGAACTGAGTCCTGACACTTAGTGGTGGGTTATTCAGAAGCAGTAACCACTGTCTCCAAGGTCATAGGTCATGGATGGCGTTGAAAGGGGACCAAAATGATGAATCCCAGCATTGGAGACTTGAAACGGGAGATAGTCCAATCATCCGATGCGCACACACGTTTAAAAATAAATCCAAATTTATATCTTCTGAAAAATCATCACATTTATAACGGCAAAAAGTCAGACATAAATTAAGGGACACATATATTTATAATGGAAAACTGTACAACATGGTAATATTTAGAGAATTTCTAATGATGTGGGAAACTGCTGATGGTCAACTGAAAAAGCAAGTGAAAAATTGTTAATATAGGGTGATCTCAAATGTAAAATATTATTTGCATAGATGAAGGGCAGGAAAGGTGTGCTCAGTAATTATAACTTTGATGACTACAGGAGCCTGTGGTTAATAGAAACTAGTGGCTTGGGACTTCCCTGGTGGTCCAGGGGTTAAGACTCCACACTGCCACTGCAGGGGCCATGGGTTTGATCCCTGGTGGGGGAACTAAGATCCTGCATGCCGTGTGGTGAGGCCAAAAAAACCCCGAAACTAGTGGCTCAGAGCAGGTGTAAAACAATAGGGAGTGGTGGAGACTGAGGCAAATTGTGTAGAACATGTCCTCTGGAAAAGAGGCTCCTAGCCAACGATTGCTAGCTCTTCAGATTTTTAAAAAGAAGCTGGAAATGGTGGTATTTCTGTGAAATCCTTTAATTTTTCAATGTTAGCAACTAATTTACGCTTTTTAAAATACTGTTTTGGCCAAATGAAAATGTTGGTCGTTCGGCTTTGGCCTTTGATCCACCAACCTGCCACTTTTGAAGTCACCAAAATGCCAACACCTGCTCTCTCTGAGGAGCACATTTATTGGAAATTTAATTTTTCTTTATCAGAGCTTTGGTGATTTTCCAATTTTGTAAATCAATACATAGTATTTCTAAAATTAAAGAAAAAAATCACTGACCCTTGGTTCAGGGGGTTGGGATGTGTGTGTGTGGGCGCACGTGAGTACCTAAGAATTCTGGGCACCTCCCAGAACCTTCCCAAGCTTCAGTTTCCTCACGTGTATAATGAGGAGAGCAGTTTCTGCTCTGCTAACCTTCCAAGATTGAGACTCAAAGGAGGTGTCAAATTGAGAAAGCCCTGCAAATAATCAGGCGTGTAGGGAATGCGACGCAGTAGGTGCTCAGAAAAGATTTGTCACATGAATGTAGGGGGAAGGGAAGGAGGGGGTCTGGTAAACTCTGCGAAGTCTTGGGAAGCACGTGGCCTGAGGAGGCAAACGTGTGTGTTCGACATAGCTTGGCTCTGCCACAAAGTAGTGGTGACACCTTGTTAAATAGTCGTCATTATATCTATTAACTACGTGCTAACACTCTTTGTTGGGCAATTTCTATGCATTGTACCTTTCTGAGCCTCATTTCTCATTAAAAAAGGGGGATAATCATAGTCCTTACTTCCAAGTGTCCTTGTGAGGATTAATTCAGATAATCCAAGTAGCAGGTGGAAGACAGAACTCAACACACAGCAGTTCCCTTTTAGTCCTGGGCTGGGTTTCACCATTGGTAGGATCTGTGTCATTTCACCTGTTCCCACTAATTCAAGGAGACTGAATGGATGAGTCCGAGTGCGACAGATTACTTATTCAAAATACGTAATTTCCCCTAATATTTATTCAAAATATGTATTTTTTCCCTGTCTCGGTTTCTTAAGGAAAAGAAGCTCTCACTGGGGTGGTTTAGAAATGGGAAGTGACATCCAGTCCGTATTCTGTCTTTGGAGAATTGCTCCAGGTGTCCCCTGAGAAAAGCCCAGCGCCACCCGCCACTTTCTACAGCCGCTGCTTAGCCCCTGCGGAAGCTTTGCGGTGCAGTAGTATCTGCTTGCTTTTCTAGCAGAACTGGGTGGTGAGCACTTTCACATATATGACCTTGTCAGATCACCAAAATATCTCTAAATGCCAAATCCATACGGATCCATCTACCTATTTCTGTCTGTCTGTCTATCCATTGAATTTCAGTAAATAGTTTGTGTAATTTATCCTTTTAAGATGGAGGCTTTTTAAAATGCCACTCTCTAGTGTAGGTACTTTACCTACATTAGCTCTTTAACCCTCACAGCAACCACGTTAGGTGGATAATATTATTAGCCCCCTTTTTACATATGAGGACAATAGGCTCAGCAAGTAAGTGGGAAGATTGAGATTCAGAGCCAGGGCTGATTGGTGCCGGATAAAGCTAATTTTGTGTGTGCGTGTGTGGTTGCTGCAACAGAGTATCAAAAACAGTTATTTTGATGACATCCTCTCAGGAGTTAGAATCCCCCCTACTTCTACCTCAAAAGAAATCAGAATAAGGGCGCACGGATCTGCCTTTAGGTTCCATTAAACAGCGGGACGGGAACGCAGGCTGCGGCTCTCTGTGTACAGGGAGACTGAGAGGAATTGGTCCCAAGGATAGCTGGATTCCTGGGACCGCTCTGCCCCCCACAGGTCATCACCGACACCACTCTTCACCCCCAAAGTGCAGCCAGCCCTCTCCTCATTGTTACCTCCGTCCCTTCTTCTCTTGGGGGTGCTGCCTGCGGACTACGGCAGGAAATGCCCCTTTCCCCTAAATTTCTAAGGCTTGTATCAACTACGGATCCATGTTTATCGCAAAGAATGGGATATAATTTCTTCGGGTTGGATTATGTCTAAGAATACTGAGCAGTGTCACCGTATAGCCCTCTTGACTTGAAAACCATTTGAGTCAAATATAGTGTGGCAGGACCAAGATATTGATAAAGTCACAGCTTCCCCGCCGCCTCGAAGGATCCTTTGCTGCTTGCTTTGGACTCTGGTGATGGAGCTCATGCCACTGAGTGGACCGGGGCATTTGCAGGAGCCAGGAATTGGCTCCTTTGGGAAGAGAAGGGAATAGCCATGGAAGACTGGCATAAATTAAGTGGTTTATTGGGCTGGGGAGGGGGCAATGGTGGTGAGATGAATAAACAGGGAAGGAAATCACCGCAGGTTAGAAACTTGGAGGTGAGCATACGGTGGAGAGATAGAGGGAAGGTTTTTAAACAGGGACTGTAAGAGCTCCCGAAATAAATCAGGGTGAAGAGGGGTTCCCTTGTGCTTTGATGGACATCCTACAACAGAAAGTCCATTTGGAGCTTTTTAAAGAGATTTCTGTAAAGGTTAAATTAGTAAGTATTAACCTGTTCATAACAAACCCTTTTTTTTTTTTTTTTTTGGCTGCACCATGCTTGCAGGATCATAGTTCCCTGACGAGGGATTGAACCCAAGGCCCCTGGCAGTGAAAGCGCCAGGTCCTAAACACTGCACCACCAGGGAGTTCCCCAGCAACCCACTTCTAAAAACAAATAAAAAGCAAAGGGAAAACCTCAATAAATGCATACATGGATATACATTATATATGTGTGTGTGTGTGTGTGTGTGTGTGTGTGTGTGTGTATATTCTTATGAGCGAAAGTCACCATAAAGTTAATAGCAAACTGGTTACTTCAAGGGGTGGGCTAGGTGGGGAGGGGAGGGCGAAGTTTTTCTTTCTACCTCTTACTTGGTTCGACTTGTTACAATACCATGTTCTACTTTTTTCTTCTTTTAAAAATTTTTAATGGTGAAATAATTGTAGACTTACGGGAGAGTTGCAACGAGAGCTCTGATACACCCACCACTCAGCCTCCCCCGATGTTAACATGGCACATTTATGAAAACTAAGAATACTAGTGCAAGGCTCCTGAGGAGAATACAGACGTGACTCAGATTCCCCCCGTTTTCCCACTAACGTCCTTGTTCTGACCCAGGACCCCCCATCCAGGATTCCACACCACATCTGCTTCTCACCTCTCCTTGGTCTCCAGTGGGTGACCGTTCCTCAGTCTTTACTGGTCTTTTACGACCTTAACAGTGTTGAAGGGTACTGGTCAGGTATTTTGTAGAATATCCCTCAATTTGGGTTTGATGTTTTCTCATGATGAGATAGATGGCGGTGATGGTTTTTTTTAAATGTAAACAGAGAATGACAAGAACTTAATGTTGTTGAAGAGGATCATGAAAACCATGAATCCTGAGTGTTGCCAAAACTTCATTTGGAGAGAAAATTATGACTAAATTCCAGAGTATTGTTGTGTCTGATTTTATAGTCAAAGGCTGAAAAGAGGGCTTTGCTGAGAAAATCAAATTTCAGGTTAATTCATCATCAATAAAGGGAAACTGTGCTCGTTGCTTGCTTACACATGCAGTTCTGTGGTCCTTAGCCCTGGAGACAGCCCCTTAAATTGATGCTCTCTCTGAAGCATTGTCAGAATTCTTTGAGGTAATGAGCTTAGCTAAAAAAAATAAATAAAATTGGGCGCCTGCTGATGCTCTTTCAGCAGTGCTAGGTTCAAGACCAGCATTTGGGACAAAAATCCAAGGGAAGAGTCGTATTTTAGGATGTCTAAACCCAGCCAAGCATGGGAGTGGAAAACTCTGTGAGGGCAGCTCCTTCTGGCTGTCCAGGTAGCCAGTTGGTAAAAGAGAATGTGTTAGAGCATCAGGTCATCACTTACCTTTCTGTGTGAAGATTTGAGTTCTGATCCCAGAACACTGAGGTTCGTTTATTGCCAAAGGGAAATTAACCTGGTTGGAATGAATGGTCACAGTCGCTCTGTTTTTGGAATAACCAGGGAAATGTCTTCAAACTTCCCAAAGTGTTCACCTGCCACATAGCTCGGTAGAGCGGACACTCTCAGTGCTTCGCCTGGGGCCCCGGGTCTCTTTTAGGGGTTCACAACATTCACGGGTTCACAGCTTCTGCATGCTTCCTTCTTTCGCTCACACCTGCTGTTTTCCTCCAGAACCACCCTCGGGCTGCGGGGGCCCTCTGCCCGCAGGCACAGAGCAGAAGTGCCTCCTAGGGATTTATAGCCCCTGGGGTGGCCGTAGGGGCTGGGTGACTGCAGGGCTGGGTATAAAAGTCCAGCTCTCTCATTGTGGGAGGTGGCCAGGGGGACAAATTCTGAAGTGTAATATCTTCTAGAGGTCCCTAAGGTCAGGTCCTGCTTGAATAGCCCCTTTTCCTGTCCTGATTTCCTCACCCCATGACAGCTTCTCGTTAATAAACCCCTTGGCCCTGCCTCCTCACCGAGGGTCTGCTTCTTGGGAGCCCCACCTTAGATACTTGGCGTACTTGAAGCTCTGAATACTTTGATCTGTGAAACTTTAGGAAATAAACATCCACCTCATTTCTTAGTATTTCGTATGTCAAGAAATTATAGCCAAAATTTGTCTGCAGGTATATTGGTGGTAAAATTTTCTTCTTAGTGTTTAAATTTGGTGACGTTCTTGCTTTTAAGGAAAAAGAAAACATTTCATGGAATGTGTCTGCAGGGTGAATTCAGTTTATACAGTTGTCCCTTGATATCTACAAGGCATTTGTTCCAGGATCCCTGGCCGATACCAAAATCTACCGATGCTCAAGTCCCTTATATAAAATGGCATAGTATTTGCATATAACCTGTGCACATCCTCCCATAAATCATCTTTTAAATCGTCTCTAGATTAGTTATAATACCGAATGCAACTTAAAATGCTACAATTTAGTTGCCAGTGTGTGACATATTCAAGTTTTGCTTTTTGGAACTTTCTGGAAATAAAAAAAAATTTTTTGATCCGTGGTTGTTTTGCAGATATGAAGGACCAACTCTACACTTCTTTTCTGATACTGTGGCTGAAGAGCACATTCGAAACTCTATAAGGAGCCCCATTCTCAAAAGCATTCAGTCTTTACCAGGGCTCCCAGAGGTGTTATTAGAACTCAGGCTTGACACTTAGTGGCCAAGACAACGTACATCAAATTGACTTTAAAGATTTTGTGTGGTGGGGGAAATTTTCTCTCTCATTTTCTGGAAACAAGTCAGCAATTGGTGTATGTTGTTTCCCATTTTTGTCAACATAAAAAATGGCATGCAACAGCCTGGATGCTGAAAAGGATCTTGGTGAAGTCTTAGTTGCCACTTTTGACCCAAGAGAGAAAAGCTGGAGCAGGCAAGCAGATTGATAGCATGTGAATAAAATAAAGACTCTGTTTCCCTTGCAGGGAAAAATAGTTTTGATCTACAATCGCCATAGCCTTGTTTTGCTTTTAGTAATGATATTTAATCTGTTTAGAGATTTCAAGTGCCGTTAAAGGAACCAGGTGGTTTTGGGTTTGTTTTTTGGGGGGTTGTGTAATGGAAAGGGCGTATGGATTGGAAGCTGAGAGGGCTCCGGTAGGGATCTCTGTGATCTTGCCCTACTCTGACATGCTTTGATAGTAAGATTCTTTTTTTGTTTTCTTAGCTAAGATTTGTCTCTAAGTCAGAGTGGCTTTTCCCTTAACTGGGGAATGTTGTGAAAGCCGCATTGAACTTCGATTTCAGGCCAAGGCTTGAAGGATGGAAACTGCAGAGTGAAAACCCCCCTGTGTGAACAGACGGTGCTGATGGACACAGCGTCTCTGGCAGTTCTGGATCCTTAGGATGGGGAATTGATAGACGATCGTGGTCCTTGTTAGCAGAACACCCTCCCTCCCGCTTCCTCCCCCTCCCTTGCTTCTCCTTTCTTCTCCCCCCTTCACCCCCTTTCCTTCATCTTCATCATCTTCCCTCCCCTCCAATGCCTTTTTCTTGTTCATCTTTCTTTCTTTCTTCTTTTTTTCCTCTTCCTGTTGTGGCAACTGAAATGCACCCAAACTGAAGTGCTTGCAGTCAGCGTCTCACCTTTTTGACAATAAATGGTCCAGAGCGTTGACACAGAAGAATTCCCGCAGTTGAACATGGAGCAGAAAATCCGAGGAGTGGGGAGAGGACTGGTGGAGGTGTCTTTCTTGAGAAATGTTTCAGAGTTGGATGGATGTTGATCTTGATAACCTGTCTAGGTTGTCTTCTGGATGACTTAATTTGCTCTTCTGTGAAATGGGAGCGATGATCTTGGCTCCTTCCTGCAGGTTAGAGACATTGTGAGAGTCCGTGGCCAACTGGGGGGCAACCTGGGATGGAGGCCACAGCATGGGGAGGAGCTGGGACAAATGGGCTATAGTCCAGCTCTGCTGTTTTTTAGGTGTGTCATCCTTAATGTGCAAATTGCTTCTGAAGATCTCAGTTTCCTCATCCATGAAATGGGAATGTTTGGTTTCTCAAAATGGGATGCATTAACCCCATTCAGAACTGTTTCCCCCCTTCCCCATGCTCCTGCCCCTGGCACTTGGCGCTTTTGGCTCTATGTTGTTTTAAAAGTAGGGCTGACCATAGCATCTGGCAAAAAGTAGGTGCTCAGAAATATTGTTTAATGAATGAGTGGTTGGATGAATGAATACTTATAATCAGGGCCCCCAAGTATGGCTGTGCTATCCACAACTGCAGGGGGAGGGGGACCCTTAGTTCATGAAGACCGTGATGGGAATCGTGCCCCTGGAATTGTGCAACATGGCGGCCTGCTCCCGATGGACAAGCATTCCATGACCCAAAATTGCCGAGAAAAATGTGAGGCTCTTAGAAGATGTAACATGCCTCACGCCCCTCTGCCTAGGTTCATTTTTCAGGAGCTGCAAAACAACCCACATGGGCTCTCCATCTCTCTCACCTTATAGAAACGCAGACCTGGGAGTGCTTTCTGGGGTAGCAGTATTTTTTGTTTTTTTTTTTTTGCGGTACGCGGGCCTCTCACTGTTGTGGCGTCTCCCGTGGCGGAGCACAGGCTCTGGACGCGCAGGCTCAGCGGCCATGGCTCACAGGCCCAGCCGCTCCGCGGTATGTGGGATCTTCCCGGACCGGGGCACGAACCCGTGTCCCCTGCATTGGCAGGCGGACTCTCAACCACTGCGCCACCAGGGAAGCCCCGCTCACTTTCTAATCAAGGAAAATATTGATACGCAGGCAGAAAGCAAATCCCTCCTTTGCCAAGTGCATTTAGAAGAAAACGAAATGTTCTTAGAAGATGCATAATTATTAAGAATTTTTACGAGTTCATCTGTGTGCCTTTTACAGTTACGTCGTGTTATCTCCAGCGGTACTCCTTGGGAAACCCTTGTTAAGGCGAGGGCATCCCTGTGACTTTGCATTAAGCCTCTAATCAGTTCAGAGTCATAGCGCCCCCTGGTGGACATCACTGCTCTAATTGACCGCGGAATTCTTGGACTTGACCGAATTGGAAATGGCCCTTGCGGCCACACTGCTGTGGTTTTCCTGCTCCATCCCCACCTTCGTAATTTTCTCTGCATTTTATGTTGTTTTGTGTTTGTTTCTCATAAATTACCGATGAAGCTATCAGAGAGCAAAGAATGGGAGCAGGGGGACAGAAGTTTGGACCCAGAGTTATGCGTTTTGGTTGCAGGCGCTTTCTCCGACTCAGCACGTGGCATTGCTATTCTGCAGACCGCTGCTCCTCTGTACGTCAAAAGTGCGGGGAGCAGTGCTTCCCATGGCTCCTTGTAGCAGTGTAACAGTGTGGCCCTGCCGGGAGGCCTGGGTTTACATCTGAGCTTAGAACTTGAGTTCAAGTTATTTCACCTCCATGAGCTTTAGCTTTCTGATCTGTCAAATGATGATCATGGCCGTCCCTGGGGTCCTTGGGAAATGTCAGATAGGAGATGCACTGCAAAGCCCCGGCTCAGGGCCTGGCATGTTCGTTAGCATACTGTGTTTGCGCTAGTGGCTGTTTTCTTTCATGCCATTATGATCTTCCAATGATTTGGTCCATAGCTTGGCTGCTGAAGGGAGCAAATCAATTTCTGAATGAGAATAGGAATAGTAGCACAGTACTTATTTTGTGTTGGAAGATTCCAACATGATTTATTCATTTCTGTTTTCCAGTGGGTAGTAATTTGTCCCAAGCAATGGAGCCTGGATCCATCTGTCCTCGTGGACGCCACATGGGTGTTATCACATGTTGTCACATCACGTCCCATCTGCGAGTGAAGATGCGGATGGAGACCAGATTCAGTGATGTTGGAAATTACATCCACCTGAGTGCCGGTCAGAGCCTGGGGAAGAGGGTCGGTGGGTAATCACGTTCTTTACCTTTCACATCACAGCTGTGATTCTGCTTCCTGTTCCAGAGCAGAGCCAGGCAGTCTGGTCCCTGTGCCCAGCCTTCTCCTGCTTCTGCTTTTCTGGGCTTCTTTCCTTCTTTCTGTTTTGCTGAGACATATAGTACTTACTATGTGCTGGCCTAAGTACTTCACAGGAACGAAGTCATTTCATCCTTCTAACCACCCAGTGAACTAGTTCCTATTATTGTACCCCTCTTACAGATGGGAAAGAGGAGGCCCAGAAGGGAATTCTGGGACTTGCATAGGCACCAGCTGGTAAGAGGCAGGACTGGACCCAGCCTGCTCTCGTGCTTCTCCTTGATCCTGCCTCTCTTCCCCACCCCCATGCATGCCTGAGGGTCCCATGGGTTTGGGGGAACCAGTAAGCTTCCTTATTACCCACCAACTCCTTCCCAGTTTCTCTTGGTAATATCACTGCGAGTCCTGGTGTCCACTGGAAGGGATCCCTAGAAAGGACCAGGTCAGGTCTCTGATGGATACTCAGTCCTGATGTTTGCTCTCAGGAAGGCAGAGTGAGACCAAGGGCAGGCGTATCACAGTCAGTGGGTACGTCTCAGGTTCTGTTGGGGGATGATTCTCCAATGGACTCTGGTGTTTCCCCATGTCTGGTGCTTCCCTGTCTGTTCTTTATTCTGGACCACCTTTACCAGGATGTTTGTATAGCAGACATCCTTGCGAGAAGAGAGAGAGTCTTCCTCTGGAACAGAGAGCTTACTGCCCACTATAAAATATTTGGGTTCCCTTAGCTCAGCGTTGTTCTCCTATAATGTAACCCACCACGTGTACAGGAGTTACATGGTTCTCTTTATGTGGTCCTGTGGGAATTGGGGCTCAGGAAACTGGGGCAAAAAGACTTATTGTCCAGCTACCGCTATTGCTGTGAGTGATACAGTTCTTTGTCTCTGATCCAGGAGTCTCCTGTCTTTTGCCAGCATCCGCGAAACTGGCAGGCTAACCTGTGAGCTGGCAAGTAGGGCAAATCTCAGGCCTTTCACAGTTCTTGAGAGATTCTAGGCTCATGACTTAGAGGAGGCAAAGATTCAGGGTTTTACAGACAAATCAGCTGCAGCCCCTGCCCTTACAGGGGGTGGAGGGAAAAAGACCCCTGAGAGAATAATACAAGCACTGAAAAATGGATGCTTTCTGAGTAGGAAAGGAAAAGACTTTCAGAGGATACAGGCTGTGAGTGTGGCTTGAAGAAGGCAGAGGATTTGATGGGCTTGGAAGCTGGGTAAGGGCGTTCCAGGCAGAGGGGACAGAGTGAGCAAAGGGATGGAGGTGTGAAGGCCAAGGTGGGTTCAGGGGACAGCCATCAGGGATGCTTGGCCGGCTGGGCTGGACAGCTTCCTCTGCCCTTCTGGAGTCAGCCTCTGCCCTTCTCCACCCTGCTGTGTGCCTTGGGAGGCAGGCCAGTTCCCTTGCTCTAGCCGGGTTGGCCGATGTGAGCTTCCAGTGGGAGATCAGGAGGTGAAAGGAGAGTGAGGTTGGTACGGATCTTCTTGGCATAAGTCACTGTTCTTCTCCTGGGGCCTCTATCCACCTGTCTGCTCCTGGATTTCTCTAGACTCTCCTCGTCTTCACCCTTTCAGGCCTAGCGGGTGGTAACTGCTCCATGACAACTAGCCAGGTGACCGCACCGAGCACGTGGTTCCCCCATCTGCCCCTGTGTGGTTAACTGTCCCCCTCGAGTGAGCCTGTCTTCCCTGCTGGGACGTGACTGATATAGTGGCTGACAGGGATGAGGACTTCTGGTCATACCCTGGAGGGACTGTCGTGAGGCCTGCCCGAGAATGGTCTCCTAGTCTCACCTAGTCAATCTCCATTCTTCCTGTAAAGTCCACTCAGGTAACCCCTCCCTGGAAAGTCTCCCAGGACCCCTGTGCTTCCCCTTCCGTGGCCTTGATAGGCTGCATTTCCCTTACCTCCTTACCCCCACTCTCCCCTCTGACCGTAGGTGTCTAGTTGATTTCCGTTTCTCTCACACTGCACACAATAGATATTTGTTGAGTGAATGGATAAATGTATGGCTGGATGATGCATGGACAGAGGGGTGAATATAAAGCCCTATGCCATTGAAGTTTTGGGACAGGGGAGTGATGGGAACAGAAGCACAGATGCAACCTCTGCCTTACAACAGCTCCCAGTCCACCTGGGAATACAGGACTTGGACATGTGACATCTCTAACCCCCAAAGACCACCTCTGTAGAGGTGCCCAGTACACACACAGCAGCTATGATAGGCGGTCAGACAGGAAGAGGCTCACCCTGCTCTGGGCTGGGAGAAATCAGAGAAGGCTGCCTGGAGGAGGTGGGCTGGAGCTGGGCAGTGAAGGATTGTGTCTTAGCTCAGCCTGCTATGACAGAATACCACAGACTGGGTGGCTTAAACAACTAACATTTATTTCTCACAGTTCTGGAAGCTGGGAAGTCCAAGATCAAGGCACCGGCCGATCTGGTGTCTGGTGAGGCCCTCTTCCTAGCTGTGTCCTCACTAGGAATAGGATACTTTCTGGTGTCTCCTAATGGGACGCTGATCCCATCAGGGGGGCTCCACCTTCGTGACCTAAGCATTTTCCGAAGGCTCCACCTCCTATCACTATCACATTGGGGCTTCAGATTTCAACATATGAGTTGGGGGGGGAACACAAATGCTGCTAAGTAGGAGGGGCCAGACTTCATGGGGCCTTGAAGGCCACACTAAGGAGTTTGGAATTTATCTCGAAGGCGCCAGAAAGCCTTTGAAAATGTCTCAGTGGAGTTTCTTACTTAAAACACAGAAAACCAATGAAAGTCAGGCTGAAGGAAGGAGCATAGATTTCCAAGTCAGGCAGACCTGAATCCAGCCTTGCTGATTATTCACTGTGTGACCTTCCACAAGTTGCTTCACCTCTCTGAGCCTCCTTTTTCTTTTCTAGAAAATGGGGCTTGTAATAGGTACCCCCCAGGGCTGCCGTGAAAGGATGATGGAATGAAAGCAACATTCCTATTGTAGTGCTTTGTGGGTAGAAATTGCTGGAAGATGATGAAGATGATGATTCCTGCTGCTACCTTTTTGTGTTTCATTTTGTTTGGGGAACATGGCTTTGAAGGTCATGTGCATTGTCTGTAGTGGTTTTGGCTGCTGTGATTGTGGGTAACAGAAGGAGGAATCATGCAGCCATAGAGCTTTCCTTTCCTTTTTTTTTCTGGCCTGAAAGAATGAGCTAGTGGGCTGTTATTACCGTTCTCTGGGGGCTTGTTTATACAGCCTGAAATAGTCTGGCATTTGCCTTTCCAGCAGGCAGGCTGCCAGGCCGTCAGGCCAGAGAGTGTGTAACCACCCAGTCTAACAAAGCAAAACTATTTTTACCTTGGGGGGTCCAAGAATGCATCACACAGGCCTCGAGCCAGCCCCACCCAGCCTGGCAGCCCGAGACAGTCGCCAGCGCAGGCTGGCTGGTCTCCTGTAGGCGTCAGTGGGAAGCAAACCACTGGGCCCCTTGGGGACCAGTTTCCCTGGCAGGGAGGCCAGGTGTCCCAGAAGGTCCCAGAGTGGCCCACCCCAACCTTCTCTCAGCCGGAACTAGGAGACCAGGATTCTCACTCAGAGGGTTTCTGAAGGCATCAGGCAAGAAGCAATAGGCTTTAGTTTCATCCCCTAATCTAATATGAATAAAAGCAATACTACTGCAAATAGCAACGTCTTCCACTTAGATTCTTCTGGGTCTCAGGCACTGTGCCGACTGCTTTACCCGCGGCATGTCTTATCTTGTAATATCATAGAGGTATCCTGTCATACTTCTATGAGGAATAGCCCCATTTTTCAAGATGTGGAAACCAAGGCTCAGAGAGATTAAGTCACTTGCCCAGGGTTAATCAGCTAGGAAGCTGTTTGGCCCCAGGCGGCCGGCTGCATGCCGGGTGCCCCTCTTGCCTCCCTCACTGCCGGTCCACACTTCAGGGGACGAGGATGGGAAGGAGCCGGGGAGCTGGCCTTTGTCCTGGTCTTCCCTTGACCCAGACCTCACGTTAGTGGCTCCTTCGTGCCTGGGAGTTTTTACAGAGAAACTAATGCTTGTGCTCCTGGCCGCGGAGGGCCGTGAAAGCAGGGTGGATGGACAGAGATTTAGCTAGTGCCGGCAGCATGTTGATGTCGGCCCAGAACCCCTGCACACGCGAGGGTGAGCAAGTCACCATGCCTGAATCTCCAATGAGCTCGAGTTGTGGGAGGGGTGGCCTGGGGTCAGAAACCTGCAGAGCTGAATCCTCTGGGTTACCCTAGAGAAGTCTTGCCTTTCTTTCTCCCTCCCTCTTCTCTTTTTCCCTTCCTCATAACCTTTTCTCTCTCCCTCTCTCTCTTACCCTCTCTTTTTCTTTTCTTCCCTCCCTCTTTCCCTTCCCCTTGCTCCCTCCCTTCTTGACCCACCTCCTGGTAGGATGTAGCTGGATGGTCTGCCAGCATACAGACATCTGTAGCAGCCTGGTCTTTGGAGTCTTCCCTTGTTCCCTCGTCCTCCCCATCCATCTAATTCTTCTCATCCTTCAGTGCCCAGCTTCAGCCCCTCCTCCTCCAGGCAGCCTCCTCTGATTTCATCCCTACCCAGAGCAGTATGGGGTCCCTCCCATCTGATCTCCTGTCACATCCACTGTCTGTAAGTATAGAGCACCTCAGTGAAAGTGGCCTCTCAGTGTTAAGAGACATTTCAAGTGTCCATGCCATGTCTTCCCAACTCGATTAAAGGCTGCTTGAGGGTAGAAGCTGAATCTTGTGCTTCTTTATGTCACATGTCACTTTACATCACTCCCCTGCCCTCCAACTTTCAGTGATTTCTTACTGCACCAGAGTCAAGTATTCATCTGTCCACCCACCCATCCAACCATCATCCATCCACCCACCCACCCATCCATGCATTTATCCATCCACCCATCCACCCATCATCCACCCATCTACCCACCCATCCATCCACCCATCCATGCATCTACCCACCCATCCATCCATCCATCCATCCACCCACCCACCCATCCACCCACCTAGCTGTCCACCCATCTATCCATCCATCCATCTACCCACCCATCCACCCATCCATCCATCTGTCCACCCATGTAGCCCACTCACCACCCACTCATCCACCCATCTATCCATGCACCCATTCAATAAATACTTACTGAGTGCAGTGTTAGAGATGTGGGGAGACATTAGCCTGTACCAAAGGATCTTGGTAATGAGGGAAGCAATTGTAAAACAGGATGGTGGGGCTTCCCTGGTGGCGCAGTGGTTAAGAATCCGCCTGCCAATGCAGGGGACATGGGTTCGAGCCCTGGTCCGGAAAGATCCCACATGCCGTGGAGCAGCTAAGCCCGTGAGCCACAACTACTGAGCCTGCGTGCCTAGAGCCCATGCTCCGCAACAAGAGAAGGCACTGCAACGAGAAGCCTGCGCAACGCGATGAAGAGTAGACCCCGCTCCCCGCAACTAGAGAAAGCCTACGCAGCAATGAAGACCCAACACAGCCAAAAATAATAAATAAATTTATAAAAAGATAAAACAGGATGGTAAATCCTAAGAATGAGAAGGTTGTGAGAGTCAGAGAAACCCATATTCGAGTCATACTCTGCCACTTCCCACCGGCAGGACTTGATCAAGTCAGTTCTCTCCCTGTGCCTCAGTTTCCTTATCTCTAAAATGGGGATAATGGTAGTTCCCACCTCGCTAGGGTGTAGTGAGGACTCAGTGAGCTGATGCATGTGAGGCACCTGGCCCCCACTCCTTTCTATCACATTCGTTCCTCACAGGCAGGGACATGGTGGGGGCGTGATCACTGTTTGTGGAGAAGCTGTTTCTCCATCCCTGAGTCCCAGGCAGTGGCTGCCTGTGGCTGGTCCAGGGGAGCTGGGAGCCTGGGAGTTGAAATGATCCATCCGCAAGCAGGCTTTTTGCCAGAATGGTCCCAAAGACCCTCTGCATCAAACTTCAGCTTGATCAGTCTTTTTTATTTCTCTCCTACCCCTGGTCTGTATAATACATTTTTAGGGAGAGAGGGGGCAGTTTCTGGAGGTCCCCTTTGCCTGGACTAGCTAAGCCTGACCTCACAAGCAGAGAAACTGAAGCCCAGAGCAGGAGGACAGAACCTGCTGGGGTCACATTTAAAGTTCAGATCCAAACTTTGGCTCACCTACTTGCTTTTGCTCTTGCAAGGAGGCGGAGGATGGCAAGGTCACCATGGGGCCGGCTCTTTGCATCCCCTGATTCCCCGTATTTTCCACAGGAGACTCCCTACCACCTTGGTCTGCGTGCACCATTCCACAGCTCCCGGAACCAGTTCGTTTTCCTTGGAAGCTTTGGAATGGTGTCTTCCCAGTGAATGGAGGGAAGATGCCTTCTCTCTTGAGCAGCAGAGCCCTGCTGCCTGAACAGAGGGACCCTGGGACTCAGGACAGGGATGGTGGCAGTGAGTTCCAAGAGGTTTCCCAGGTGTTGTTGGAATAAATACTAACTAACATTTGTCCTGGGCCGGACCTTTTGTTCCCTTTCCCATTAGACTCGTTGATGGGAAATGAGCTGTAGGAGATGAGAAGGGGTGAGGGTGTGTGTTGCCAGAGATGTGAGCTTCTCAGTTCTGAGTCTGAATATGAAGCCTTCTGAGTTGTGTGCTTGGTTTGAGATTTGCACTAATCCAGTCTTTCTCTCTCTCTCTCTTAAAGTCTTATTCCCTTGACCATTGCTGAAATGGGACATAAATTATTATTAAAATAAGAAACAAAAACCAACAACCCTGTTTTTATAGTGGCCCAGGTTTATGTTTAGTTAGAAAAATATCCCTTGGAAATTCAATTTCTCTTACTCCACAGTGGTGCGAGGCGAAGGAAAAACAGTGGAGAAATCTGAAAAATCCCCAATGTCCTGACCTTGCAAAGGAACACAGGGAACTTTCAGAATCTCCATCTATGTCTGTTTGTCTCCTCAACCCCTACCATTAACCAGAGATCCAAGTCTTTTGCTTTAGATCCTGTCAGGCATTAAGTCGGACAAACGCAAAATGGTTAAGAGGCTGTACTGTTCGGCTGCCTGATTTGCTTTTAATAAAGGAACAGCAGTGTTTTCTCTCTGCGCTGTCAGCTCTAGTGTCAGTCAGGAAACTGGCCTGAGGCATGTTTGGGATTCCAAGAAGTTGTGTGCATAAATAATTCCAAGTGAATATTTTCAATGAAATGAAGTCCACGGAGACTGTGTGGAGTCCATGGGGCAGGCATGGGAGGTTAGGGAAGTGTGCTGCGAGCCCTGCCTCTTCCGTTCCCTCACTGTGACCTTGGGGACACCACTCACTGTGACCTTGGACAGACTACTCACTCAGTGTGACCTTGGAGAGGTCACCCACAGTGAACCTGGGGGGGTCACCCACTGAAACATTGAGGTGTTCACGTTTTCCCCCTGAGTCCCGGCATCTGTGTGTGAAATGAGGTAGTTACAACAGTTCTATTTCTAATCATTTAACATGTGGAAACACGCCAGTGCAGGCGTATGTATAAGGATTTTTAAAAAATCACAATGCTTTTCATAATTGCAAAAAATAGGAAACAGGGCTTCCCTGGTGGCGCAGTGGTTGAGAGTCCGCCTGCCCATGCAGGGGACACGAGTTTGTGCCCCGGTCCGGGAAGATCCCACATGCTGCAGAGCGGCTGGGCCCATGAGCCATGGCCGCTGAGCCTGTGCGTCTGGAACCTGTGCTCCGCAACGGGAGAGGCCACAACAGTGAGAGGCCCGCGTACCGCAAAAAAAAAAAGTAGGAAACAGTTTGGGAGTCCATCAAGAGGAGAATGGTTGAATACATCACAGTACATCCCTACAACGGGATGCAATGAAATGTTAAAAATGGATGGGGCTGAGATACCAGGGATAATTCTTACAAGTATAATGTTGTGTAAAAGAAGCCAGACACGGACTTCCCTGGTGGTCCAGTGGTTGAGAATCCGCTTTCCAATGCAGGGGACACGGGTTCTATCCCTGGTCGGGGAACTAAGATCCCACATGCCGCGGGATAACTAAGCTCGGGTGTTCTAGCACAACACAGCTAGAGAGAAGCCCCTGCACGGCAACGAAGATACCGAGCGCCACAACTAAGACCGGATGCAGCCAAATAAATAAATAATTAATTTTTAAAAAGCCAGACGCAAAAGAGGCCCAGATCCGTTCATGGAAGCACCAGCCATGCTCATGTGATGGTATTTGGAGGTGGGGCCTTGAGGAGGTGATTAGTATTCAATGAGGTCATGAGGTTAGAGCTCCCGTGATGGGATTAGTGCCCTTGAAAGATGAGACCAGAGAGCTTGCCCCCCTTCTCTCTCCACCATGTGAATACACAGCGGAGATGTCTGCACACCAGGGAGAGAGTCCTCACCAGAGCCCACCATGCTGGCACCCGCATCTCGGACTGCCAGCCTCCAGAACTGTGGGAGATAAATGTCTGTTGTGTAAGCCACCAGGCTAGTGTGACGGCAGCCTGAGATGACTAACGCTAAGTCCCTATCGTATAAATTCAAGTGTGTAAAGTTCAATAACAGGCCAACTGAGCTTTGGTGTTACAAGTCAGGGGAGTGGTTACCAAAAAGAGGCGCGAGAGGGCTTTGGGATCTGGTCACATTCTGTCCTTGAACGGACGGTTGGTCACATGGGTGCCTTTACTTTGTGAAAATTCACTGAGCTGTGTGTTTTAAATTTGTGCATTATTATGGTGCATGTTCTATTTCAATAAAACAGCAAGAAAAAAACCTGCCCAACTAAAAATGATTAACAATAAAAGCAAAAGACTCATGAACAATATTTCAGTCATTTCTCTGTTATTGGTATCAAGCCCGGTGCCTGGACTTAACCCTGGTAAGTGTACATAAATGTAAAATTTGCTACAACAGTAAAAAAGTGAACAGGGTAAAACTATGTGTGCTGACCCAGAAGGAGATCCATGATATATTTTGTTTTTAATAAAAGGTGCTGAGCAATATTGATAGTATCTCATTTAGTAAAAATATAATAAAAGCTCTAAGGTCACGTACATTTATATGCAGATCTATATATAAATTATATATGGACATTGGAGGTGGGGACCATTAATTTTTTCTTTGTTTTTCTTCCAGTTTTGTTGAGATATAATTGACATACAGCACTGTTTAAGGTGTACAGAACAATGATTTGACTTACTTACACCGTGAAATGGTTATTATAATAAGCATAGTGAACATACATCATCTCATACAAATACAGAATTAAAGGAAAAAATTTTTTTTGATGAGAACTCATGGGATTCTTAACACTCTCTTAACAGCTTTCATATTTAACATACAGCAGTGGTAATTGTATTTATCATGTTGTACATTACATCCCTAGTACTTATCACTGGGAGTTCGTATCTTTTGATCACCTTCATCCAGCTCCCCCTCCGCCCTTCCCCTGCCTGTGGTAACCACAAATCTGATCTCTTTCTCTATGAGTTTGCTTGTTTGTTTTTCAGGTGTAATCGACTTACAACACTATGTTAGTTCCTGTTACACAACATAGGGATTTTTTTCTTATACATTTCAAAATGATCACCACCATAAGTCTAGTTAGGATATTACAAAGACATTACTTAGTAATTGACTATGTTCCCCTCACTGTACATTTCATACCGTGACTCGTGTGACTCATTTATTTTGCAGCCGGAAGTTTGTACCTCTTAATCTTCCTCACCTATTTCAACTACCTCTCCTCTGGCAACCACCTGTTTGTTCTCTGTATCTATAATTGTTTCTGTTTTGTTATGTTTGCTCATTTCTTTTGTTTTTTAGATTCTACATATAAGTGGAAGAATACAGTATTTGTCTTTCTCTGTCTGACGTATTTCACTTAGTGTAATACCCTCTAGGTCCATCCATGTTGCTGCAAATGCCAAGATTTTATTCTCTTTTATGGCTGAGTAATATTCCATTGTATATGTTTACCACGTCTTCTTTATCCATTCATCTATCAGTGGACACTTAGGTTGCTTCCATATCTGAGCTATTGTATATAATGCTGACATGAACGTAGAGTGCATATATCTTTTCTAATTAATGTTTTCATTTTCTTTGGATAAATGCCCAGGGATGGAATTGCTGGATCATATGGTAGTTCTATTTTTCATATTTTGAGCAATCTCCGTACCATTTTCCACAGTGGCTGCACCTATTTCCATTCCTACCAACAGTGCACAAGGGTTTCTTTTTCCCCACATCCTCGCCAATGCTTGTTATTTATTGTCTTTTTAATAATGGCCATCCTGACAGGTGTGAAGTGATATCTCTTTGTGGTTTTGGTTTGCTTTTCCCTGATGATTAGTGGTGTTGAGCATTTTTTCATGTGTGGGGCGGGTCTATTAATTTTTAACTTTTAATCTTTTGTAGGTTTGATTTTTTCCCACAGCATCAGGGTATTTCCTTTATAGATAGATAGATAGATAGATAGGGAAGGTAAATAAAAGGGGCAAATAAGTGAGAAGTTTGGAGCAGATGATATCTGAAGTTCCCCCTTCCTGCTCTGGGGTCTGTGATTAAGGCTGAACCCCTCCAGGGGTCCAGGTTTTGAATTGTATGGCCCTAAATCTCCATTTGTGGTTCTCAAGTTAGACCCACAAATGTGTTCAGCCTTGTCCATTCCTGTGGCTGTTGTCCTGAATTTTCTTTGTGGATTCTTTCTCTAAGTCAGGTTTGATGTTTGGAAGCAAGGCGCCATGGACGAGACTCAGGATGGCCATTCTGGAAGTGATACCCAGTTTGGCACCCCACACACACACCCTCAGGGAGATGTCCCGGGGTGTCAGGGAGGCAGTCACATGCTCCTATCCATAAATAATGGCCCTGTGGAGACACAGAGGATAGAACAGTGGGTTCTGCCCATGGAAATCAGGGTGACTTCCTGGAGGAGGGGGCATCTGAGATGGTCCTTGGAGGATGAGCAGGTGTTTGACAGGCAGAGAGTGGAGGAGGAGAACGTTAGGAATGGAAGGATCTGCATGCACAAAGTCTTGGTGTTGTGACTGACTTGGCTGCTGGGGGCATGTAGGAGTGTAACGTGCCCGAGAACTCAGGGCATGAGTGGGTCAGGGCGAAGTGTGAGGGATAAAGCTGGGAGAGCTCTTGGGAGCCAGACTGAAAATTTGGACTCTATTCTGTGGGTGACATGGAGCCATAGAAGATTTGAAGCCGGAAACGTATTCAGACTGAAGTGTGGCAGAAAGGAACTTCTAATCCTTCCCCCTCTTTCCCCCCTTTCTCCCATCCTTCCTTTCGGGGAGAGGGACTCCCATCAATAGGAGAAAAAGACAGAGTCTTGGGAGATGCTACAAGCGTGGAGCTTATGCTATGGAACGCGGCCGCTACTAGTGACGCAAAGGTTTGCTGGCCTTGTGGTGGTTTTATTTGGAGGAATGTAGAGCCGGTGAAGTCATTTACATTCCAGATCCAGAAGGTTGCCTAGCCCTTCCCAGAGCACCTGAGACCGCCGGGTGTCAGGGAGGTAGTGGTGCGGGGCTGGGGAGGAGACCAGGGAGAAGGGGCTGAGGTGGGCTGGTTGGGTGACTCAGCAAGAAAAGGGAAGAGTCTTGTGTCGCATTCTCCAGACCCTAAACTACTCAGGGTCGTCTGATCACTCGGTTTCCCTTCCAGGATCTGGCGGTGGACCGGTTACCTCCACCCTTGGGGTCACCGCGGAGCACATGCGCATGGTTTAGACGGGCTCCTGGGCTGGCGCTGCAGAGCAGGTGAGCGGGGGCCCAGGCCCCAGGGAGGAGGGGTGGTGACGGCCAGGATGAGGAAGGTGCGGCCGAGATGGGGCAGGAGAGATGGGCAGGAGGCGTCGGGGGCGAAGAGAGGCAGGAGATGAGGAAAGCTAGAGGTTTCCAGTGTGTGTGGCTGGGGGGTGGGCGTGGGGTGGGGGGCATGGTGGAGCAATGGGGCCAGAAGAGGCCAAGGAGGGAGGGACTGGCCTGGGGAGGAAGGCAATTAGATTAGAGTCGTGGCCGCACGTCTGTCCTTCCTCAGGACTGTGTCTCCAGCTGACTTAAGATGGGAGCCCAACATCAGGGGGTGGAGGAGAAATCATTTCTGCCACTTTCGGCTTTGCGGGAGGCAGCTGGATGTGTCTGCTGTTACTTAATGGCTCCAGCACCTGCCAAGGTCTCTGTGAGGGTCGGAGCTTGTTACTGATGATGAGTGGAAGGTACCTACCTGATTCCAGCGCCTCACCCTGCTCCCAGCTCCCCGCATGGCCTGCAGAAGCCACTTCATGTCTGGGGGACCACAGGGCGAATTGCGAGGCGTATCTGTCGTGGAAGAAATCCTGGTCGCTGGCTTGCTTCTCCCTGCCACGTGACCCTGGGCAAGTCCCTTCCCTTCTCTTGGTCTCAGTTTTCCCACGTGTACAGTGGGGAGGTAGGACCAGAGGATTTCTGAGATGCCAACACGTGTTCACCCCCAACGATGACGACCACCGCCCCCCACCCCCAAGCTGTTACCCAGGGCCGTGCAGGGAGGTGCAGGCGGGACCTGGAGCCTTGGCGGTGGAAGCCCCTTCTGTGGTCACACGGGCTGGGGGAGGAGCTGTCCTGAGGCCTGGGACGCTGGCGGCGCCTCACAGGGCAAATTGAATTTGTGTTTGAAAATGTAAGTGACCAAATAGATTGGCCTTTAAAAATTCCAAATTGGTCGTGGAGACAGATGGATTGGATAGGTGGGAAGGAAGGAGGAAGGGAGGGAACTGCTGGCAGCAGCAGCCTTGTGCTATGAGATTAGATTCTGGGACTTCTGCTGGGAACACACCACTCTGTCCTCCTTGCCTGCCAGGAGGCAGGGGTGAAAACCTCCCCCAGGTTCTAGCCCAGAGAGCATATGGCAACCAGGCCGCAGAAGCCGGTCCTGGCTGGTGGAATACGAAGCACCCAGGTGGCGTATCTGCTTGGACCTGCTAAAGAGCTCCGTGAGAAATGTCCTTTGGAGTTGTAGCCATGGGATGGCTCTCGAGCTGTCACCCGTCTGTGTTCCGACCCCGTGGGGACAGAGCTTTCGTCATTCCCAGCTTCTGGGGAAACATCCTTAGTTGCGCATTGAAGCCTCAGGGTCACAGTGAATTTCCTCCTGCTGTCCTTGTAACGAGGCACTGTGAGACCAGGGTCCTCTGTTTTTCAAAGTGTCATAGTCTAGAAAGTCATACAAACTGATATTTTAAAATTACTAGTCGTCTTTCCTTTCCTTGTCTTGCTATTGCTCCATAGATGAAACAGACTCATCTGAGAAATCTTCTCAGAGCCCAGAACAATGGGATGATGAAGTTACTGCGTAATAATATTGACTGTGTATTCATTCATTCATTCCTTTATTTATTCATTCATTCGTGGAGCACCTGGTATTCGCCAGGCTCTGTTCAGCGTGCTAAGCATGCAGCAGGGAGCAAAACAGACAAAAATCTGTCCTCATGGATCCTATATCCTGATTATAGGGTGGTGAGACAGATGTTAAAACAGTAAGATAGTTAAAGTGCTGGATCGTAATAGGTGCTGTGAAGAAACACAAAAGCAGGAAGTAGGACTGGGGAGCTGCAGAGTTGGTGAGGGTGGCGTCAGGGTGTCCAGTTTTTTTTTTTTAATAAACTTATTTATTTATGGCTGCAATGGGCCTTCATTGCTGCGCGTGGGCTTTCTCAGGCTGTGGTGAGCAGGGGCTACTCTTCATTGCGGTGCGTGAGCTTCTCGTTGCAGTGGCTTCTCTTGTTGTGGGGCACGGGCTCTAGGCTCGTGGGCTTCAGTAGTTGTGGCTCGCAGGCTCAGTAGTTGTGGCGCACGGGCTTAGTTGCTCCGCGGCATGTGGGATCTTCCCAGACCAGGGCTCGAACCCATGTCCCCTGCCTTGGCAGGCGGGTTCTTAACTGCTGTGCCACCAGGGAAGCCCCAAGGGGTGTCCAATTTTAAGTAGCAGGCCAGGGATGGCCTCATTGGGAAAGTGACATTTGAGCCAAGGCCTAAAAGAGGTGACGGAGCGAGTTGTGGGATCTGGAATTCCAGCCAGAGGGCACAGCCAGTGCAAAGGCCCTGAGGTGGGACTGTGCTTGGTGTGGCTTTGGAGCAAGGAGGAGACTGAACAGTGGGGACCAGGGCAGGGACGATGGAGGGGTGCAGGGTGCCCCTCACCGGCCACGGCAAGGGCTCGGCTTTCAGGACCTGTGAGATGGCAGCCAGAGGCGTGTTGAACAGAGGAGGGCCGTCACGTGACTTGCAGGTATAGAAGGATGCGTCTGAGGGCTGTGTGTAGCAGAGGCTCGGAGAGGTGCAGGGAGGCAAGCAGCAGCAGCAGGACCCCGGGAGGAGGGGGAGGGCGCAGTGTACACAGTGGGAGCAAGTGGCCACACTGTGACGCGACCCAGACAGTAGATGTGACGTGCTGCGTGGGGAGCAGAGGGGAGTTGCAGGCGGGGAGTCGAGGGGACAGAGGTCAGGAGTTCAGCTGGAGAGTCTGTTACATTGAGCGGACATGTCCCAGCTGGAGAGGGGCCTGGAGCTCAGAGGAGGGTGCAAGGCTGGAAGTCGGTTGTGGTCAGGGAGCGACATGAGGTCACCCAGGAGTGAGTGCTGACGGACACAAGGTGAGTCCAGGCCCCCAGAGTTAGAGACGGGTGGGGGAGGGGGTCAGGGGGTGGTGGTGTGCGGATGGAGGGCGGTGCTCTGGGGATCCCATAGGTCCTGGGAGGGAGCAAAGGCGGCAGGCCCGTGGGGGCGGGGGATTGGAGCTGCAGGACAGTCACAGCGAAGGCCTCAGCTGATTCCCTCAGGGGCTGCGGTCGGGGGGCCCTTCAGAGTTGCCCCGATTTCGGGGCAAGCCGGCCTTGCATGGACGGGTCCTTGGACCTGGGCCCCTCCGGAGGGTGGGGCATGCCCTGGGGCCGGGCAGCTCCCTTCTGCCCAGGGCCATTCCAGAAGGGCCCCCTCTGGGCATTGAGCGGGGATGCTCCCGGGCTGGGGAGTAAGTCCTGAGGGACCTGGGGTTGCGGCGCAGCGACCCCCACCCCCCATCCACTGGGGGACGTGGCCAGGGCCTTGTAAGACAGTGGCACGCCAGGGTCTGTTACAAGAGTTGGCGAGTTTGGGGTTCCCTGGAGAGTCAAGGTTGATGGAACCCAGCAGCTGTGATGCGTCCGACTTCCGGGTTAGGTTTTCCTTTGTGTTCCATAGTTTCTGCAGCTGAATTTTGTAAAGTGAGACAGCCCGGTTCTAGAGACTTGAAGGAGGGGTCTCACTTAAGTCAAGATGGTAAGGGATGGTGAGCAGAGACCCGGAGGACGTGGAAGGGAGAACCCAGGGGCATCCGGCCAAGGTGCCGAGGGGCAGCACACACAGCAAGGATTAGTGCATCGTAGGTGATCCTCGGGAACCTGCAGGAAGACCAGGGAGGGACACTTGTTGAAGTACGGCTCTTCTGTTGTCAGGGAGACAGAGGTTCAGGTTATCGTCACTCCGTGAGAAAAGGGGAGGTGGAAGAGTGACCTTCTGAAGGCCAGGGAATTGACAGCCTCAGAGTTTCACTTTCTTCCATGAAAACTTTCCTCTGTAGTTTACTTGTTTGGTTGATTGGGTAGCCAGGCTTACAAGGATGGAGCCATTTTCTAGCCAGGTCAGTGAAAACCACATCATTCTCTCTTGCCCCAGATGCTAACAATGACAGGTAGTTATGCGTGGAATTGTTGGTAGTCTACATGAGGGCCTTGGTGCCAACAGATCTTGTTCAAATCCTGCCTCTGCCATACATGAGCTGTGTGACCTTGGGTAAGTCACTCACCCTCTCTGAGCCCTTGCTTCTTCACCTATAAAGAGAACACTATCTACCTAACATGTTTCTGTAAGGGTTTAGGTGGGAAGACACCTATGAAAGCATCTCCCTTCATCCTTGGCATTTGGGAGGCTTCAGAAGATCTCAGTCCCTTTTCTGTCCCTGCAGCTGGGAGCTCGTGATTTGACCCTGAAGGGATGTGCCAATTTCCCTGGCTCCCAGGGAGAGGAGGGTGCTCGGGTGCAGTGTTCCAGGAACCTCCCACGTGGGCAAATTTCTTATTTGTGTCAAGACCATTCTCTTCCCCTCCATCCTCAATTCCTGCCATGGGCACCACTGGTCTCCATCCACCCAGCCTGCCGATAAGCCAGGAACAATGTTATCGCAGCTGCCAGGCCCTGTGGGGTAGAGTTCCTTTGTTGGGCAGTCTTGGCTCCCTCGGGGGTTCTGGGCGGATTCAGGTTTATTTACATGGGCTGTTGAGAGGGTCTGGGGCAGGGCCTGGCTCCTAGTAGATGCTCAGGGAGTATTCACTGGATGGACAAGTGAGTGAGTGGTGAGAGCTCTGTAGATGGTGGGGCAAGACCCACATCTGGAAAGAGTGAGACTGGATTTGGAACCAGTGCTCACATGTAGCTGTGTGGCAGGGGGACAATGTAGCACCAGGAGTTAGGAGGCTCCGGCCTGGCTCCTTACTGTGTGATCCTGGGCAGGTCACGTCACATCTCTGAGACTTTTAAAAATATCTGTCAAGTGGAGGTAATAATAATTTGTAAACTGTAAAGTACTGTATAAACAGAAAGCAAGTGTTGGTGAGGATGTGGAGAAATTGGAACCCTTGTGCACTGTTGGTGGGAATGTTACAGTTGCTGTGGAAAATCACATGGCAGTTCCTTAAAGCATTAAGCATAGTATTACCGTACAATCCAGCAATTCCACTGCTTGGTATATACCCAAAAGAATTGAAAGTGGGGTCTTGAAGAGATATTTGTCCACCCATGGTCCTAACAGCATGATTTGCTGTAGCCAAAAGGTGGAAGCAGCCCAATTGTCCATGGAAGGGTGATATAAACATACAGAGGAATATTATTGTAGTGTAAACATACAAAGGAATACTGTTCAGCCTTAAAAAGGAAGGAAATTCTAATACATGCTACAATATAGGTGAACCTTAAAGACCCTATATGAGGGGCTTCCCTGGTGGTGCAGTGGTTAAGAATCCACCTGCCAATGCAGGGGACATGGGTTTGAGCCCTGGTCCAGGAAGATCCCCCATGCCGCGGAGCAACTAAGCCCGTGCGCCACAACTAATGAGCCCGCATGCTGCAACTACTGAAGCCCCCGCGCCTCAGCCCATGCTCCGCAACGAGAGAAGCCACCACAGTGAGAAGGCCGCGCGCCACCATGAAGAGTAGCCCCTGCTCGCCGCAACTAGAGAAAGCACATGCGCTGCAACGAAGACCCAATGCAGCCAAATATAAATAAATAAATAAATTTTAATAAAAAGACCCTACGTGATAAGTGAAATAAGCCCGTCCCCAAATGACAAATACTGTACAATTCCACTTCTGTGAGATACCTATAGTAGTCAGATTCATAGAGATGGAAAGCTGAATGGTAATTACCAGGCCCTGTGGGGAACAGGGATTGGGGAGTTACTACTTAATGGGTACAAAGTTCCAGCTGGGGATGAAGAAAAAATTCTGTGGCTGGATGGTGGTGACGGTTGCACAATGTGAATGTACTTCATACCACTGAACTTGTACACTTAAAAATGGTTCAGATGGGGGCTTCCCTGGTGGCGCAGTGGTTGGGAGTCCACCTGCCGATGCGGGGGGCGCGGGTTCGTGCCTCGGTCCGGGAAGATCCCACGTGCCGCGGGGCGGCTGGTCCCGTGAGCCATGGCCGCTGAGCCTGCGCGTCCGGAGGCTGTGCTCCGCAGCGGGAGAGGCCGCAGCGGTGGGAGGCCCGCGTACCGCAAAAAAAAAAAAAAAAAAAAAAAAAAAAAGTTCAGATGGTAAATTTTATGTTACGTGCACAATAAAAAAGTTAAAGTGCTGTATAACCACCACCACCTTCATGAAAACAATTTGCTTTGACTGGAATTGAGCCTTTCTGTTTATCTACGTGTAGAATGGCTGAATCCTGAGTCATTTGAATTTCTGGGTGAATTCTTGATGCCATCAACTCACCATGTGGTTATGGCGGCTCTCTGGGCTCAGAAGAGGAGAGGAGACGTGAAATAGATAGGGCTTCTGCATTTGAATGTCCTAGGATGCCTCAGGTTGAGGCTGCCACCAAATGAGAGAACATCTGAAAACGCTCCGTGATTCTAAAAAGCTTCACCTGTTCTCACTGTGGTGCTTGCTGTTACCCCTGTAAGATCTGTGCCTTTTTAAAAAAAAGTAATTAATTAATTTTTGGGGCTGTGTTGGGTCTTTGTTGCAGTGTGCAGGCTTCTCATTGCCGTGGCTTCTCTTGTTGTGGAGCACGGGCTCTAGGAGCGCGGGCTTCAGTAGTTGCGGCGCACGGGTTTAGTTGCTCCGCGGCATGTGGGATCCTCCCGGACCAGGGCTCAAATCCGTGTCCCCTGCATTAGCAGGCGGATTCTTAACCACAGCGCCACCAGGGGAGTCCCAAGATTTGTGCCCTTGAGGGAGGAAAATGAAAACCTGGGGGTTGATAGGAGAATGATCTCACTAAAGAACTTAACCCCATATTATGTCTTCATCTTGAGGCCAAGAAACTGCCTCCCATCAAAAGGAAAAATATCTTAGACAGGTAGATGGTGGGTAGCCTCATTAATCTGCTACTGATTGTATCTTGAAATGACACTCGTAAGAAGGAAGTTAAGATGCTGAATTCTGCTGTTGCTTAAGTCAGCGGTTTTTAAAGTGTAGACCACCTGAGTTGGAATCATCAAGAGATCTTATAAAAGGAAACACAGTCCAGGCTTCCACCTCAGGATTTCTGGGGACAGAGCCTGGGGATGTGTAATATTGACAGGCCCCTTGGTGATTCCTGTTGATTGACTGAGAAACGAGAGCCTGGGACCAGCCCCAGCAGATTAGTTGGGAAGCCAGGGACAAACACCATGTTGGGTGGCTGCCATGTTGATGGGAGAAAAACCAGCCGCGGCCTCCGGGGGTCTGAGGTGTAGTCACAGCGGGAGGCAAGCAGGGGCCAGTGCTTGTCAGAAGCGGCCTCCTCTGGCACAAAGCGATCAACCGCCCAGACTGGCTGAGGGGCAAGGGTCCCCCACAGGGAGGTCTGATGTTTAAGTAACCAGGAAGTTCACCCAGTACTCATCCGACAGTTGAGGTGTTACGAGTGCCTAGTGGGCGGTGCATTTTCTGCCACTACCGTGCCAATGTGTGTATCCCACGTAATACCTGATCCTCGAGGTTCCAGAACATCTTGTCTGCTCCTCTGCTGCCGCCTTTGGGCCTCTGAATTTTAAGTACCTGGTTATGAATTTGTCTCCCACTTAATACCAGGAGTTCCTCAAGGGCAGGAATTACCTGGTTTACCTCTCAGGGCTGGGCACACAGTAAGCACTTCCTGAACTGTTGAAGGAGCATCTGGTGAACTTGCTGGTGACTTAAACATGAGACCTACTTGCCAGAAACCTCTGTCCCTCATCCAGACTGGTCTGATGATTTCTTTCATCTTAGAGGATGCAGCCTCTGCCCTTTTTGCTAGAGTCTGGAGATGATAGAAGTATGGTGTGTAGGGAAGGCACGTTTATATTCAGAGTGTCTGTTTCAGAAGAACAAAGCACTACCTCTTCCCTGATGGAAGCTGTTCAGTGTAATCAACCTGCCACCAGGTAACTGGTTGGTCACCATATTGGGACTCCGTGTTGGTTTCTGCTCCTGGCTGACTGGGCGCTCAGCAGTAGCCAGGCCAGCCTTGGTGATTGGAAGCCCATGTTGCTGAGCCCACGCATGACCTGCATCCCTTCCACTGTGACCCACTAGGCAATGGCAGAAGTGGCTGCAGAGGGAGCCTGACTGGTCCCCGTGGGATGGGTCACACCTCAACTTTAAAGGATGATTGAAATCCTCCTCTGCTGAAGTTACCCTTTGATGAGCATTAACATGAGATACAAATGTTTTCGTATTCTTTGCCCATTCAGAGAAATCTATCAATATACCGGTTTCCCAGACCTCCTTGTCATCAGTGTTCCAGTGATATTCCTTCCAAAGTTCCTGGCCATCCAGCAAAACCATTTTCCATAGCCTATAAATTGGTATAGACTCTTTTTTTTTTTTAATTGGAGTATAGTTGTTTTACAGTGTTGTGTTGGTTTCTGCTGTATAGCGAAGTGAAGTAGAGTTCCCTGTGCTATACAACAGGGGTATAGACTGTTATCTGTGGCCATTTCTTCCTTCAGGCAAAATGCACAACCAGGTGCGCTGTTCAGAATTTTCCCCACCAGGAGGATTTCCTTCCACTGTCCTCTGGGGATGCTCCAGAAAGGGACTGTAGTGCTGCAGCACCCACCTTTGAATTTTGAACCCAGTTTACATTGATTCTGAAGTCATAAACTGTTGGGTTCTACTACTGCCCACTTGGTTTCATCGGCAAGCTTCCGCTTTAATATTCTTTGGAGAGGCTCAACCCAGTGGAAGGATCTGTCACTAGACAGATCTTCTCTCTGATAAGTTGAAATGGTCCCCCATCCTGGATCGGCTCCCAGCATGCCTGCTCGTAGGATGAGCGTCCTGAGACTCACCTCCTCATGACAGCCCTGTAAATACTTGCAGGCACTGGCTGAGCCCTGCCTCTAGGAATGTCTCTCAGCATCGTATTCAGCTGTAGCCAGGCACTGTGATGTCTGGTTTCTCTTCTAAAGCCCTATACTGCCCTGACATGATTCCCACAGCCATGAGGTACCCTCAGGACTCAGAGACCAAACTATGAGATCAAATAGCCTTTATTTCCAAGAACAAACGAGATTCTCAGACAGCAGTAAATGGATAGAGTTAGCTCTTAGACAGTTATGTTCATTCAACAAATGTCTCATGAGTATTTAACCATGTGTAAGACCTGAAGAGTGTGATGATGGATCATATCCGTGGACTACCCTGGACCGGTTCAGGAAGAAGAGCTCGAAGCGCCCCCTTCTTGATACCAATAGCACAGATACAGAATGACTGTAAAATGTCCAGAATGCATCTGATGCTTCTCCTTCCCTCCCCGAAGCCCCTCTGATAGTAGCAGGAAGTGGGAACCAGTGTTAGCTTCATGCTGGCCTGGAGCCTAGAATGAATGATGCTCGTTTCTCCTGACATCTGAATACTAGGTGGCGATGGTTACATTGTTTGGCCCGAGTCACTCACGCGTGCCATTGTAGTTGCAGACAGCATTCCTGTCTTGATGCCTAAGCAAGATTAGAAAGGTCTAGCAGTTGGTTTGTTCACTTTCCATGTATTTTTAGAGATATTTATGATCCCATTACTATGTGATCTAACTAGTGTGCAGCAAGGGACTTTCACTGCCTTTGATCAACACTCCCTGGTTCCTAAGATACAACTCATGGTTGTCTGCCTTTTTGCAGCCTCAAGGCTTCCGGACCCCTTAGTGCTCAGCTCTGTTTAACATTCTGTGCTTCTATTTGCCATTTAATAATTTCCTACGATTCTTTCTTTCAAATGCTGAGGAGGGTTTTGGGCATGCATATATTGTTTCTTAAAAAGTACTCAACGTGTAATAGTGGTATATTGTTTTAGTTAAGCCACAGGTAGTTCGTCTATCCGTGTATGTGTCTATGTATTTATCTATCATCTACCGTGTTTAGGCTCAGCTATACGTACACACAGACACAGACGTAGACATAGACACACACACATGTTATGTTTAGAGTAAAATACACACCCAGGCATACACATCCATGGTGATCCTGTTACCCTGGGACAGTTCTACAAGGGCTTCAAATCATTGCTTAATGTCTAAAGGTATTAAAGGCTGTATTAGGATCTCGGTCTTTGTCGTGAACATGCAGTAATGAAACTTATATAACTCTCAAGTTTAAGGAATTTAGTGCTCCGATCAACCGTAAAAACCTATTTGTGGGCGTTGAAGCATCTGACTGTATTTAAGAAGCGTTTGTTAAATTATCACTACTGCTTTCACGGTTGTCACCAGCATTCTGTTGAGGGCGGGCGGTCAATGAGGAGGGTTAGCGCAGCAGAGGGAGACCGAGGGCGCTTTGTGGCCGCCTCGGAGCCCTCTCTGTGCCCAGTGTGACCATTGAAGCCAGGCCATGGACACATCAGTCACAGCACTCCCCAGGTGAAGGCGACAGCCAGTCTTCACTGTGGGCGTCGTGACACATCCCATGGGCATCGCTGGGCTGGGCAGGCAGGGCATAGGGTACATGCTTTGCCCTACGGAGCGAGGCTGTCCTGGCTAGAGAACTCCAGGCCCGGCTGTGAACGTCACTGCCAAGGATGCGGTGCAGGTGGTACCAGCTCAGGGCCCTCTGCCTCCACCAGCAGGTGACCCAGGTCCAGGTGTTCATGGTTTAGACTCCTCTAGAGGAGAGGGGTGATCTTGCGTCGTCTTGCAAGGGTTGGGATTGCAGGTGTTTCGAGCCCTGATGCAGGAGGCTCAGGAAGAGGCCTTTAGAAACCCACAGTGTGGTGTGGTGACATCAGCGGCCCACGCAGCCTGGGTTGGGAGCCGGCTCTGCCCATGCTGTGCTGAGCAGCTTGGGAGCATCACCTCTTCATCCCGGCCTCGGCTCTCCCCCAGCGAGCCCGGGAGGTTGACACTCACGACTTGAGAGCTCCCACCTGCCTCTCCCCTTGCCGTTGGGGAGGTAACCTCCCTGCGGTTATTGCATTTTACATCGTTCTCTGCCCCCTCCCCCACCCCGCCTGCCCAGCGCTCCGGAACCTGCCTCCCTATAGACGAGCCATGTGGCACGGGGGTCGAGAGCTCTGACCTGAGAGCCAAGCAGACGAGAGTCTGAATCCCAGCTCGGGAAGATGGGTTCCATGAAAGTGCCCATCTCTCAGGGCTGCGTGAGGATGCAGGCGATCAGGGGCGCCAGCCGAGCCCGGCAAGTAGAGGGTCTTGTGAGGAGGAGCCCCAAGAACCCGTAGACGGGGGCCAGAGCAGCCGCTCTGATGGCCTCGGGGCTTCCCCACAGATGTTTCCCTCTGTTGTATTCAGATCAGGTAACAATGGGCCCGCTGTTCTGGGCGGGGCCTGGGGTGGTCCCTCAGATCCCAGCAGCCTGAGCCCACTGGGAGGGCAGACGCTTCCCTGGCTGGACGTCTCGACGATGGACAGGGATCTCAGTGACGGTGACAGTAAGTACAACCTGTCAGGGCGAGGGGCGCCCGCCTCCGTGGGTCGCTGAGCTGAAATCTCCCCACTGCCCTCAGCGCTGTCTTGGTTCTGCGTCTGTGCTGCTAGAGCATCCCTTCCTTCCTTCCTTCCTTTCACACGTAAAGCCCGTTTGCAGCCTGCAGGCTGTTCTTCCATTAGGTGCCTCGGGTGAGGACTTTCCTCCCTAACCACGGAACACTGTCCAAATCTTAGATTCTCTATCCTTCCTTCTCCGATTGATAGTCACCCCTCCCCCGCCCAAGCCAAATGTGAGCCTGGATATCAGGCTTCTTATTTCAGTCAGAGTTGCATCAGTTCTTAGATGAGGTTAATTTTTTTTTTTTTGCGGTACGCGGGCCTCTCACTGTTGTGGCCTCTCCCGTTGCGGAGCACAGGCTCCGGACGCGCAGGCTCAGCGGCCATGGCTCACGGGCCCAGCCGCTCTGCGGCATGTGGGATCTTCCCGGACCGGGGCACGAACCCGTGTCCCCTGCATCGGCAGGCGGACTCTCAACCACTGCGCCACCAGGGAAGCCCAGATGAGGTTAATTTTAAAGCAATGTCAGTGAAAGGTCTTTACGCACGATCTCCCTCTAGCAAAAAGCTCACTTGTTCATTACTGCTCAGGAAACATAGTCCAGGTGACCCCATCTTGTCATTAGTGGGACAGAAATACAATGGAATCTAAGAACTAATTAAAGAGATGAAGAAGGAAGTGGTATTTTAAGAAGAAATGTGCTGTGTTTTAAAACAAGAAAGTTGGAGAGTGAGTTTGGAATGGACAACGTGGGGAGTATCAGGTTGGGAATTGGCAGGCTAGGGTTCCAGTCCTAGCCCTGCTGTGAGTTGGCTCTGTGATCTTGGTCAAGTCACTTAACCTCTCTGAGCTTCAGTTTCCCCATCTGTAAAAGGAGATTGGTCAGGAGTTCTTAATTTGAGGACCATGAAGGTGAAGGCAAAATACTGTATGTGGGCTTTGTGGGGGGGGAGGAGGGGGAGGGGGGAGGGGGAGGGGAGGGGAGGGGGAGGGGAAGGGGGAGGGGAGGGGGAGGGGAAGAGGGAGGGGAGGGGGAGGGGAAGAGGGAGGGGAGGGGGAGGGGGAGGGGAAGGCATCCACAACTTTCACTTGAATCCCAGAGAGGCCCGTGACCCTAGTACATTTTCAGAGTTACCGAACTTGGTGACTTTGAAGGTCCTTTGCAGGCCCAACACTCTTTCCTGCCCTTAATGTTGGGGTGTCTGAGCTTTAAGCCTCAGAGCTGCAGTGGGATATGAAATGAACCTATGCTAATCTGAGAGAGCTCAGTTTAAATTTTGTTGGAGTCCTTTTTCATATTGAAGTGAGAGACTGTACCAAGATATTTTAGCATGTATTTGAGGAGGACCGACTCTCTGATGTATTGGACTCTCTGATATATATCTCTAATATATTGGAAATTGTGTATCCATAGTCTTATTCTAATAAGCTTCTACTAACAGTCGAATGCAGTCTTTCCTCTTAAAAAATACTGCTCATTAGCATTCTTTCAGTTTATCCTTGGAGTTTGTTGTAGTAGACATGGGCTATGTCAGATCTGGATTCAAATCCAAGCTCTGCCTCCTAATTGCTGGGTGACTTCGCCTAAGTCACTTGACCTCTCTGAGCTTTATTTCCCCCAATAAAAATAGAGATGGTGTCATCTTGCAGAACTGGTAAAAGATTAATTGGATGTAAAGTGCCTAATATATCACTCAGCCCAGCGTAGGCATGGAGTAAATGTTGACTCTAGAGAATTATCAGATTATGTCCCCGAGAGCTTTAAAATTAAACTGCTATTAATGGAAAATATTACCACCATGGTGTTTCTGTTTTGGCATCAAGCTTTTTGGTAAGCAAGGTAAGAAGAAGGTGAACTCTTTTTAGTTCCCTTAAAATTCTAAAAACTCTGATTCTGCCATAGGGTCACCCTATGTGCTGGTTTCCAACATAATCAAACCTCAGGCCGGCATTTAGGGTCTACTGCAAGATGTGAGATTGTCCAGAAAGTTTTTAGAAACAAGATTGACGAAATCTGAAACTAAGTAAAGTTTTCTCCTGGTTTCAGAAAGGGAGCCTGCTATGGGACTTCTGTAATTTATTTATTTATTTTTAAAGCTTTTTCTTTCTTTTTTTTTAAAATAAATTTATTTTATTTATTGTTTATTTTTGACTGCATTGGGTCTTTGTTGCTGTGTGCAGGCTTTCTCTAGTTGCAGTGAGCAGGGGCTACTCTTCGTTGTGGTGCGTGGGCTTCTCATTGCGGTGGCTTCTGTTGCAGAGCTCGGGCTCTAGGCTCACAGGCTTCCGTAGTTGTTGCATATGGGCTTCAGTAGTTGCGGTGTGTGGGCTTCAGTAGTTGTGGCACAAAGGGTCAACAGTTGTGGCTCACGGGCTCTAGAACACAGGCTCAGTAGTTGTGGCGCATGGGCTTAGTTGCTCCACGGCATGTGGGATCTTCCTGGACCAGGGCTTGAATCCGTGTCCCCTGCATTGGCAGGTGGATTCTTAACCACTGCGCCACCAGGGAAGCCTGACTTCTGTAATTTAAATGTCTCTTCTTAGGTGAGAGATGGTTGTCCACTTTAGCCAGTTGAGTTACCCTTCCCAGTCACTAAAGTGTTGTCCCCTTAGTTTTTGAGTCTACAGTGTGGGGAAGCTTCAGAGAGAGAATATCTTCCTCCAGTAACATAGTTTGGTACCAAAGTAGGCACGGATAGGGACATTCTGGGTGTCGCATCCACTTGGAAGTCACTTTCAGCACCACCTCTGTCAGATTTCAGTGCTTTAACAATGATTAATCAGGGGCAGGAGACGTGCACTCCTTTGATCACCTGAAATCAAGGGAATGGCATTTTAAAAAGGGAAAGATAGGGCGTCCCTGGTGGCGCAGTGGTTGAGAATCCGCCTGCCGATGCAGGGGATGTGGGTTCGCGCCCCGGTCTGGGAAGATCCCACATGCCACGGAGCAGCTGGGCCCGTGAGCCATGGCCGCTGAGCCTGCGCGTCCGGAGCCTGTGCTCCGCAACGGGAGAGGCCACAACAGTGAGAGGCCCGTGTACCGCCAAAAAAAAAAGAGAAAGATAAGGGGGTTATCCACGAATTGTGCCTTTCTCCACCAGAAAAATTCCTTCCTATGCAAAAGAAAAATAGCTGGCGTCTGGTGAGCAGAAACACGACCTGGGTGGCACTTTGCAAAGCTCTCTCGGCAACCACTCGACGTGTGTGCCTGGAGCACTGGCGTATTCACCTGAGTAGAAAGGCCTTGGGGCTTGGAGTCAGGCTCTGAGTTCTAAGTACTGTTTCTGTCTCTGCTATGCGCCTGTGAGCTTTTGCTGTCTCAAATCACATCTCTGAGCCTCATCTCGTCCTTCTACTAAATGGGGAAAATAGTGGTTGTCATGAGGTGCAAGAGAGATCATGGAGCGTCCCTCACCGAGGCAGTGCGTGAATAGGGGGCAGTGGTCCAGCTGGACGGCCACCCTGGAACTCAGCCCAACACTGTGGAAATGGTGACGCGGCTGGTGGCCCCCATCGGAGCACCCCACGCTGGGCGCCACCCAATGTCCCGTGACGTCCGCATTCCTGTTGTGCCCGCTGAGATCTGCCCAGGAAATGACGTGTCTGCCCGTGCTTCAGCCTGGAGGCCTTTATTTTCGTCCACAACATAATGGGGAGTTTAATTTAGCTCTGATGAGTTGCCAGAGGTCATTGTGGCTCCCAGTTGATGGATGGAGCTCTGAGCGCCCCACCTCTCATTCTTCCCGTCTTCCTGCACTGTTGTTGGGTTTCCAGCAGGACAGAGCAGCCACGTGGCGTCTTCTCGTCCAGGGGAGTACTGATGCCCCAGCGGAGACAAGACTTCCGGGCAGGCGGGGGCCCTCCCAGGGGAGGGGGCTGTGATGGCCTTGCCTTTCTTTCCACGCTTGACATTTTCACTCTTGTGCACTGGCTTAAAGGAGCACCGGGAAAGAGGAAGACCCGCCCTCCTCGGTCCAAGGCACTGACCGAACATTTATTCCATGCCAGGCTCGGGGCTGAGAGCTGTATCCACGTTGTCTCGTTAGGTGGGCCCTAATGCCACCCGCTCTCTTTCCCAGCTGGAGGAGCTGAGCGCTGGGAGGGTGCGTGTCCGGCACAGTGCCATGTGTTACCTGGCTCAGACGGCAGCATATCGGAGCCCGGGTTCCTCAACACAATGCCCAGGGATTCTGAGTGCAGCCACCCCCATCCCCACCCTGGCTGCAGTCCAACCCTGCCCCTCACCTGTAATTCTTTTAACTGCGCTCACAGACACTGCATGGACCCTGCCCCAGACAGGTTCAAATTCCAGCCACCACCTTCCGGATCCCCTCAGAGTGCCCCCGCACAGGTGGGTGTCAGGTCAGGGTGGGCAAAATACGCCTCACGGACCAAAGCTGACCCACCGCCTGTTTTATAGTTGAACTGGAACGAGCCACACTTACTCAGTTGTCTGTTGTCTGTAGCTGCTTTCAGGGCACTGCGGCCGAGGTGTGTAACTAAAACAGACTGTACAGCCCATAGTCTGAACTGTTTACCACCTGGCTGTTTGTAGAAAACGTTTGCTGATCCCTGGGTCCCTGGTGGCTGGAGTAGCAGAGAATGCTAATAAACTTATTAGAAGCGAAACAATATTGAGAACCAAGGTTCGAAGAATAATTCCGGGGGAAATCTCATCCTGGGGATTTCAGGACACATTGGCAGGCGTTGCCGCTTTGGGATGACGTCACTTTACATCGCACTCGCGTGCGTCCCAGGCCTCTCACCTGCTTCTTGGCAGAATCGTTTGCTTACAAAGATAAGCTTTCCTGCTAAGAAAGGTACTCTCTGTATCCACAAATGTTCTTCTATTTCAGCTTCCTTTGGAAGTTTCCTGCAAGGAGACAGAACCTTAGAGATGCATATGTAGTGCTTATTATCAGAGGACAAGTGCACCCCTCATGGGGGAGGGGTGGTAGAGCAGGGTTGTTAATTTGTTTCAATGACACCGCCTCCTCCCTCTCTGTTCTCGGCCATGAATGTTCTCAGGCATCAAGAGGGACGGCTTCAGGAGGCCAGAAGTAGGAGCTGCAGTCTCTTCTTTGCTTGCTGTGTTCCCTTGGTGAAGCAGTCACAAGCCTGCCCAGGTTCAAGGGGAGGAAACGGAGACCTGTCTGTTGATGAGAGGAGCAGCAAAGAAGTGTGCCCGTCTGTTATTCAGTGTCTGTCTCCTAGGGCTGGGGAATATGATACTGTTTATACCGCACCTGTCCCGCTGACTGGCACACTTCAGCGGGTGCCCAGTAGGTGGGCTGGCACCCAGTAGGTGGACTGGCACACTTCAGTAGGTGCCCAGCAGATAGGAGCTGCCCTTCCGAATGTTTGTCTCATCGTTATTACTACCACTGCTACTGTCATACCCCCAACCCCATTGCTGGCCGCCCTACAAGTATGTTGTGTGTCGTGAGGGGGCCGGAGTGAGACTGACTGAAACCGTGAGCCTCTCTACGACGCACCTGCCCTCACCCGTCAGGTAGCTGACAGGAGTCGCCTTCGACCCCCTCCTCCCCAAGGCTCAGCACTGCCCGTTCTTCCCCAGGTGTGATGGACCTCAGCTTCGAGGCCGAGAGTCCTCTGGCGCCCCCGGCTGAACTCCTGGAGAGGCTGCCCAGCTGTGACTGCCTTCTTCAAGGGGACAGTGAGTCTGTGTCCCTGGGGGCTTGGGTCCCACAGCCTCTTCCCGGGGCTTATGCTGTTGAGCGGGCATCTCTGGAACAGGCCGGGCTGGGAGAGCTCCCCTGTCCCCTGGGGGCCCTGGGAAGCCCCTTGTCGCCATTGGGAGGGAACGGGAGGACGGGGCATAGGCCCTGTGTCCATGGACATTCCGTGACCACGTCCATCTCCACCTACGACCAGGATGCTGCCGGTCTTGGAACCCAGGATGCCAGATATTCTTCCCACCTTCGGAGGCCCCGGGGAGGCCCCGGGAACAAAGGTGCTGGTCTTCGTTTCTGGAGCCCAGGTGAGCCCCGACAGCCCCCACGGAGCCGTTGCGCGGGGTCACGCGAGATGATCCTCAGGTCACCTCTGTCCCCCGACAGCCCTCCTCGGGGATCTCAGGGGCCACAGATTTCAACCCAGACAGTGCATCAGGACTCCAGACCCAGTGGACCAGAGTCTCCAGGGATGGAGCCTGGGAGTGTGTATCTTTCCAAGCTCTTCAGGTTGTTGGGCTACCAAGCCAGGGTTGAAAACTCTAGTCTAGATCAGGGGTTGCAAACTACGGCCCCCGGGCCAGGTCCAGCTCACTGCCTCCTTTTGCCTGTCAGGTTTTATTGGTACACGGCCGTGTGTTTTTGTTTCCTTACTGTCTGTGGCTGCTTTTACCCCGTGACAGAGGAGCTGAGTGGTGACACAGAGGCCACGTGGCCCGCAAAGCCTAAAGTATTTCCTATCTCGCCCTTTACCGAAAGTCTGCTTGCTTGGAGACAGAGCTCCGGCTGTCCGGCCAGCTTTGGGTGGACAGGAGGAGGAGCCGTGCCCATGCTGGGTCCAGGGTGGCCGTGTCCTGCCGTTGAGGGTGCCTTCCTGGTGCTTCTGGCCCCGCTGCTGCCTGGACCCCCTCCCTTCTCCTCCCTGGCCGCCCTCCCTGCGTGCCTGCAGACGCCCCTTCTTCCGTGGAGTCGTCCCGGCCACTGCTGCGCCCACGCCCTCCATCTGCTGGGCACTGTCTGTGGGCACACGGGCCCTCTGTGCGCTGGGCCGGGGGTGTCGGCGACACAGCGTGCGTTGGTGAGGGCTTACATTTGGAGGCAGGCTGCCGTGGAGAAGAATGTGAAGATGGGGGGCAGGGCGGAGGAAGGGGCCTCAGCTCATGGCATTGGCGGGAGGGCTTTGCCGAGGAGGGACAGGGCAGTTGGGCCTCAGGGGAGTCTTCCAGGAGGAGGAGAGGTGTCCCGAGAGGGGGCCGAGAAAGGGTCCTTCCTAGTCTGCCCTCCCAGCCTGCACCACTGCCGTCCAGCAGGCTCACGGCGGGTCTCTGTGGGCGCCACTGTCAGAAGGTTCTCGGCTGGGGTCTTCCCCTGGGCATTACTCACAATTCCTCTGGCTGAAGTCAAGGTCCCAGAGGGCAGGAACCTTGTCTAGTCCTAACTCTGCCTCCTCCTAGCTGTGTGACATCTTCTCTGGACCTCAGTTTTCCTTATCTGTAAAGTGGCATAATTCATCTTTCAGTGTTTTGTTTCTGTTTTTTCATTTGAGTTCTAAGACCCCATCAGCCCTTCTCCGCAGCTCCAGACCTCAGCTAAAGTGGTTTTGCTGTCCTCTAGAAGGACCTGCCACTTTCCCACTGGGCATCTGTTCACACAGTTCCTGATGCCGGAGATGCGCTCACCAGCTGGATGTCCGAGGGCTCTACCACTGCTGTGGACACGGCCGGGGGACCCCTGTCTCCGGGCCTTGGTTTCCATCGGCACCGTGAGGGGGCTGGCTGGCCTGGGTGAGCCCGCAGGCTCTCCCCGACCCACCGCCCCTCTGCTCGGTCCCCACCAGAGTCCCCGTGGTGACAGAGGAGGTGGCCCGGGAAGCCCTCCTCAGCTTCGTGGACTCCAAGTGCTGCTACGGCAGTGCGGCCGCCGGTGACCTCGTCATCCTGGAGCTGAAGCAGCAGGTCCTGCGCAGGGTGAGGGCTGGCCGGAGGGCGCCTGGCGAGGCCGGGGAGAAAGGAGTCTTGGGGAACAGTGTGTGTGAATAGCGGTGACATTGTAGTGAGTTATAATACGAGGAATCACGGTTGTCAATCACCAGAGAACAGCTCGAATGCCCTAGGCGTCATGGATAGCGCATTACCTATATGTCTCACCGAATCCTCATAGCTACCCTTCATGGTAGGTATCATCGTCACCAGTGAGGAGGAATTGGACATTTAGAGAGGTGGAGTTACTTGCCCCCAAACACGCAGCTAGAAGTGACCGAGCTGGGATTCAAACACAGGTTTGCGGGCACCGAAGCCCTGTTTTTAAAGACACAACTTACCTGCTTCCTGGAGGGGTGGCCTGGAACGGGCCGTCTCCTCCCCTGATCCCAGCTCCCTCTGCCTCCCCCAAGTTTCATCTGTGCCAGGGGTATTTATTCATCACCCCCAAGCCGGAGGCTCCAGGGAGGTCCTGTGCTTGGTACCAAGACCACACAAGGTGACCCCACCTGTGTCACCTTCTGCCTTGACAGGGACAAGTTGAAGTTCACATTTCCTAGTGTCACTGGCATAGCCGTCCCCTGGAGGGCACACAGTTGCAGAAATCAGCCTCGCAGGGAGTGGTCAGAGCAGGGATTTGAGGTACGAGGTCTCTGTGTAGCTGTGTGACCTTGGGAAAGTCACCTGACCTCTCTGAGCATCCCTTTCCTCACATGGAAAAGGAGGAGCCAGGCGATGTCCGAGATCCCGTGGATGAGGATCAAGAAGGAGGATCTCGACCTCAGGCAGATACATTCCCCCAGGGGTGCTCGGAGTGGCTGATTCCAGCAGCCTCCATCTGTCAGAGGGCAATTTTTGCTTCAAAACTTGCCTCATAGACCATTTCTGTGTATAAAGAAATTATACACATTATCCTGAAGGTGCCCAGTGGTGTGTCTGTCAGGGGAGGTTTCCTGGGGCTGAATGACCCCTGGCAGATATGTCCCAGGGCATCTGCGACGCGAGTCCTTGCTGCTGCCAGCCTGTTCTGAGCAGCCCTCGGGCGCTGGCCGTGCTTGGGAACTTCTGTTCTCCCTGCTGAGCCCAGGGGTGGGGAGCTTCATCCTTTCTCATGAGGCTCTGTCTTCCTAAGGGCACGTGTGAACACACTATTTTTCCTTTGTAGTATCGACTAGAAACCTTCAGTGAATCCAGGATAAGTGAATGGACTTTTCAGCCCTTTACCAGTAAGTGAGTTGTCTGAAATCAGTTTGATTCGGAGTGAATATGGCCGGGATTGGTGGAGAATGTCAGGACTTGTGGCTTAGCCGCCAACCCCGAGGAAGATGCTCTGCTGCTCGGAGCCTCAGTTTCCCATCCCGCATCAAAAGAGAGGGTGGCCTTTCCTCCTGGAGACCTTCCAGGGCTGACGTTAGCAGACGCTTCCTGTCCAGGAAGTGGCTTGCAGGAGGTCCTGCAAAAGTCTAGTGTTTGCGTTTGGCCACAGGCTGGTGCTGCCACACGGGGCCAGACTGCAAAGGCAGCCAGTGTGCTCGGGCGTCTTCCTGCCTCCTGGGCCACCCCCAGCGCCTCCCCGAGTCTCTGGATCCCCACCCCATTCAGTGTGCTGTGTCACCTCTGCTGGACCCCCTAGAGGCTTAAGGCTCTCTTTCTGGGAAGCTCTGTGCCCTATCTGTTTTCTGGTTCATCCTTCGAGACTTAGCTCAAGGGTCCCCTCTTTTATGCAGCCTTTGAGGATTTCTTCCCTGCTGTCCCCTCCCCAGCAGAATGAGTCAGTCTTCTGAGTTTTTCAGAACGCCTTATGCAGCTCTTGTCCAAAGCACTTCCCATGTCATACTCTGTTGTATTGTGATGTAGTCTCTCTCCTTGAACGGAGGAGGAGAAAGAAGATGGTGGGCATGGTGACAGTAGTGATGACAATCCTGGTTTATTGCTCCCTCGGCATGTACCAGCCCTGGGCTAAGCTTTGATACGCCTTCTGCTGTTCAGTTTTACTACCGTCCTCCATGGTAGGTGCCACAGTTATCCCTGGTTAGAGAGGAGAGGATTGCAGGGCAGAGAGGTATATATAGGTGGAGGAACTGGTGTCGAGTTCCGCAGCCAGGAAGTACAAGAAGCGGGAGGCAGCCAGGTCTGTTCAACTCCGACGCTTGGCTGCCTAGCCACAGGCTCTAAGGGGACCCTTACCTACCAGTCCCTCGGCCCCAGGTTCTAGCTTAACGCCTGCACCAGGTGAAGGCTCCGTACTATTTGGTGAATAAATGAAGGCTGGTCCTTGCAGCCATTTGCTGCTCTTTGAACAGCCCCTTTCTCTGTCAGACCACTCCGTGGATGGACCACAAAGAGGGACCTCCCCCAGGCTTTGGGACATCAAGGTCCAGGTTCCCCCGATGTTTCAGGAAGATACCAGGAAGTTCCAAGTCCCTCACTCATCGTTGGTCAAGGTAATGTGTTCATTGGAGTCTCTGCCCTTCTCTCGGAGCTGGTTTTCCGGCACCGTAGTTTCTTCAAACTTTATCCTTTTGAAAAGGAAAGCCAAAATCCAGGCTGGTGGTTTATTCCTTGCCCATCAAATAAGCAGAATTCTAAGAAAACCCAGCGTATGGGATGTAGTCCCCTACGAAATTCCGTGCAAATTAGGGAGCGTTCACATAGCAACAGGATGGTACGAAATTGTCACCAGATTCAAATAGCGAGCATTCACATTCCTAGACCATCTGAGGGTTTTTGTCTTTTTTATTTTTTTGACCTGTTGGGAAACAGCTGAATGAAACATATAAAATAAAGTTAAAGCATCCCTGGGATTTTTTTTTATGGAAGTCATTAGGGGAGTAGAATTTGACATCCACGCTGTTTTACAGAAATATAATCAGGACAGGTAGTGAGGGTAACCTAATGTGTTACAGAACCACAGCTGAGATGTTTTATGTTCTGTGCTCATCTAATTAACTGCCTTGTTTTCACTTTAGAGCTTGATTCAAGCGTGTCATTTTACCCTCTGAGTTTTCATAGCATCATAAGACGAAGAGGACTTTGAGAGATCAAGAAAGTGTTTCATTCTGTTCTCCAGGGTGGAAAAGCTGTTTTGATTCAGCCATTGAATTCCAGTAGCTCACTCGCTGCCTTTTGCAAAAACACCCTCTGTTTTTTTATGGCTTCTATTCCCAAAGACCACTTTAGCCACCTAATGGGCAAAGGATACTGGCTTTTGTGGTTTCGCCTGGGAGTGTGAGTTAGGACATGGGAGTCGGAGACCTGGTCTCCCCGTCTTAGCATCCAGGGCCGACTGGGCTGAGGCTCCGGGGAGATGGTAATGTGATCTCCTTGGCTTGGTGTTCAAGGCCCTTTGGAAGCCTAGTCACAAATGGTCGTCTTCCCACCATGGCCTGAATTGTTATACCTCGACCTGGGATGCTGACATCATGGGGGTGGGGTTGGTGAAATCAGGAGCTGCTGGTACTTGGAAAACCAGACCAAGGAGAGCGTTCACTCTCAGGAATGCCACAAATGCCACGGGCATGGGCGCTACAAGTGCAGCAGCTGCCACGGGGCCGGCACGGTGAGTCACATGTGGCCGTTGGTGAGTACGTGATGTGGAGCAGGGCCACCTGGGGATGGAGGGCTGGGCTGGCAGCCTGGGGCTCCCTGCGCCAACAGTGGGCCCTCCGACAAGTCATCCTCCCTCTCCGGGCCTCCATCTTCCTACCTGTAAAATGGGAATGTTGGAGTGGGTGGTCTCTATTGACCTTATTTCCCTTTGATGGTTTATGATTTTCATTCTTCTCTCCTTTTCTGCTCCACCTACAAACATTTATTGAGTACCTGCTGGGTGCAGGAGGACTGAGACCTGGGGTCCTTCTCACAGGGACCCTCTGTCCGAGGGGCAGACTGGCAAGTGACCAGCACTTGTAGTGCAGGGGCCAGTGCCGGCCGAGAAGTGAAGTTCAGGGCCTTTGAGGGACACAATAGACTCGGCCTTGGATTAGCTTCCTGGGGCTGCCGTAATAAATGACCACAAACTGGGTGGCTTAAAGCAACAAATTTATCCCCTAAGAGTTCTGGAGGCTGGATGTCCAATACCAAGGTGTCGGCAGGGTTAAGAGCCATCTCATGCCTTCCTCCTGGCTTCTGGCAGCGGCTGGCAGTCCTTGGCTTATAGCTGCCTCACCCCCATCGCTGCCTCCGTGTTGCTTCCTGGCTTCTCTGTGTGTGTCTCTGTCTCCTCACGGGCTTCCCATAGGGACACGAGTCATTGGATGTAGGGCCCACCCTTCTGCAGTATGACCTCACCTTTACTAATTACATCTGCAAAGATGAATTCCAAATAAGGTCACATTCTGAGGTTCTGGAAGATGTAAATCCGGGCGGGGACGACCACGTATACTATTCAGCCCCGCGCGGGCCCCTAAGCGCCAGCCAGGCCCTCGTGGCCTCAGCGTTCTTTGCAGGATCCTCTAGGCTACTAGCCTTCCCGGCAGTAAGTCCACGCCCCTCACGTGTTCTCAGCTCTCCCCACCTCCCCGTTTGTGCCTAACCCCTTGGACACACACTGACTACTTGCTGCAGTAAACCGGCCTCCTCTGTCCTCTCTCTGCCCACGCGCCCTTGCACCCACCTTCCGCCTGCCGCGTGCTCGTCCCTCTACCCGCTCCGCACGCACCGTGGGGCTCCGCGGTGGCTGCACCTGCTCTGTGTCCTCCGGTGGCCTTCGCTGGTGGCCTTTGCTGCTCCCTCCCGCCCCTCCTCCTCTTACCCCCTTGTCCCTCAGGCTTTCCATGGAATGTCTCCGGAGCGCACCCCGAGCCCGCTGTGAGGGCATAGCCTGGTCCATCCAGCACCAGGGAGGGCCAGCCTGCCCCCCTCTCCCCGCCCCGGCCGTGGTTGTTTGGTCAGGGGACGGTCCCAAGGGTCATGGGGTTGAGAGAAGAGCAGGAGAGGCTGAGGTCTCAGGAGAAACAGGGATGTGAGGATGCAGAGTCTCTGAAGCTACAACTGGAGGGGTCCAAAGATACACTGCATTTTACAGACAAGGGGCGAGGCCCAGGGAGAGCAAGTAGGGAAGTGACAGCTTGGGGAAGGTCACAGGCTGGGTTGGAGCCAGGTCTCAGGTTGCCCTTTGCCTGCTCCCCGGGAGGCGGGTGAGGGCTGAGGCCACGTGTGTCCGCAGGTGCGGTGCCCCTCATGCAGCCGGGCCAAGCGCAGAGCCAGGCCCGCCCGGCGGTGTCAGATGTGCTCGGGGTCCGGCAGGCAGAGGTAAGACGGGGCTCCCCGGCCCCGAGCTGAGTGCTCTCACGGGCGTTCTTGCTTTTTACTGCCTGCCCTCAGGAAGGCAAGTGGGTGCGCTGTCTCGTCACCCCTGTGTCCCCAGAGCTCTGTGCATTGTAGGTGCCCTGTCACCTCAGTGAGTGTTTCTCGAGACCAAGTGGAGCCCATCAAGCAATCTGTGGGTCGGGGGCGGGGGGAGGTACGAGGGTCTGCAGGGAGGAAGGGAGGCCATGGGTTAAGAGAGGAGACCGCTTCGTGCTCACGTGGAGGGGAAGTGAATACAGAAGAGCACCAAGGTGAGATTCTTATCTCTCTGAGGATCCGGGCCCGGGCAAACCCTTATTTATAACCCATTGCAGGGACTAAATGGAGGAAGAGTGAAGGAAGGTTGGTTGATTGACTAAACAAAGTGCCTGTTCACAGGGCTTTGCAAACAGTGGGTTGCTGCCTTTTGGGCTTGACGTCCTTTCATGTATTTATAAATCTTTAAAGGGAAACAAGAAACCATGAGGAGTGAAACTCTTCAAAGTTGTGTTGGGTTAATGATACCTGTGGCTCATCCAGGCCCAGGCCATCCTTCTAACAAGCCAGATGGCGAAGCTTTGGTGGACCTGCCACCTGTGGTTGGTAAAGGAGCTCTTTGATTTGGAAAGAAACTTAGATTTCTTTCACTTACAAGTAAAAGAACTCCAGTTCAAACTGGCTTTAGCAAAAGAGTAAATTTATAGGCCCATGTGATGGAAAAGTCGAGGAATAGATTTCTGGGATGACTTCAGGTACAGCTGGATCCAGGTGCTTAAACAGTGTCACCAGGAATCTGTCTCTGTCCCTCACTCTGCTTTCCTTCATGTTGGCTTCATCCTCAGGCAGGCTGTCTCCTGTGGTGGCAGAGGAGGCCACCAGCAGCTCCAAGCTTGGTGACCTCAGTGGAAAAGGATGGCCCTTTCCTGATAGTTCCAGCAAAAGTTGTGGGGTGGATCTCAGTGCACTCCCCTGGGTCATGTGTCAATCTCTGTATCAGCCACTATGGCCAGAGAGATGGAATGCTCTGATTGGCCAGGCTGAGGTCCCAAGCTGGTCATAGAAGGGATGGGGCCAAGCCCACAAACCATGTCTCCAAAGGGAGATTGGGGCCCTGCTACGAGGAGCGGGAGGTCTAGATGGTGGGCACGCGGAAGCAATCCGTGCCCACCACAGTGCACCTCTATGAGGAAGGATGTGAGGCAGGGGCCTCCGGAGCCACTGGGACACCACGACCATCTGAGTGGTACTGATGGGGCCCCTCTCAGATGCAGCACATGCTCAGGGAGGGGGAACAAGACCTGTGCCACCTGCAAGGGCGAGAAGAAACTGCTGCACTTCCTCCAGCTGGTCATCGTGTGGTACGTGGCACCTCTCAATGCCATGGCCTGGCGGGGTGGCCGGGGGGGACGTGGCCTGGACTGGTTTCTGCAGAGAAGCTCCACTTGGTTGGGGCTTTCACAGTGCAGGGATCTGCTGGGAGAGACGGAGTCCCAGGGTCCTAAGGCCCCACGTCAGGGAAGCTCCCACGCATTAAGGGTTTCTCCTATCGGGTACCTTGCTAGAACAGAACTGTCTGTACTTCACTAGTTTTCCATCTTGCGCGTGAGAATGCTGAGGCCCAGAGAGGCTAAAGCACTTTCCCGAGGTCCCACCGGTAGCACGGCAAGCCGTCCAGCCCTATCTGCCTGACTCCAAACCCAGGGCTTAACCCGACCCCCGGGCTCTGTCTCTCATCCTCTTCACTTCCAGGAAGAACAGCCTGTTTGAGTTTGTGTCTGAGCACCAGCTGGCCTGCCCTGGGGACCTGCTTGCTAAAGCCAGAGGAGAGACGCTCTTTAAGGATGAAAACACGATGGTAAGGAGGGCTTTGCTACCGCCCTAAAGGGAGCTGGGTCCCTCCTCCACCTGTGAGGCCGGGTCTTCTGGTTCTGCAGGCGATGCATTCATTCAGAAAGGCTGGGCGGGGACAGAGGCTGCTGGGACCCCATGGGGCAGTTTGTCTTGAATTTTACATATTCAACCCTCCTTTCTTCCCCTGTTCATTTTCTCTCCCTCTTTTCCTCCCTCCTTCCCTTGGACAAATCTTGAGACGCTCCTCCTATACCAGGCACCATTCTAGGCCATGGGGATACCATAAAACAGAATCTCTGCCCTCCGATCTCACAGTCGGTGAGGGAGAGGGTAATAAGAGCATTTTCACCACACCGTCAGCCATTGAGAAATACACAAGCGAGGTAGAGAGGAAGGGGCAGGGTGTCGGTGGTGGAGAGCGGTGCCTTGGGGGAGTGGATGGTGTGACAGTATGGGAGTCAGGGTGTCCAGCAGAGGAAGCAGCACGACAGAGGCCTCGAGGAGCGGCAGAGGGCAGGGGGCTGGAGGGCAGCGAGCTGGGCGGAGCAAGGAGCTAAGACATGACAGGTGCCAGCAGCCAGATCAGGGAGGGTCTTGTACACTAGCAGTTGGCAAATTCCGGCCCTTGGCCTGCTTTTATAAATAAAGTTTTATTGGAGCACAGCCCACTTGTTTATGTATTGTCTGTGGCTGCTATCGTGCTTCGAGGGCAGAGTTGAGTAGTCGAGACAGAGACCCTATGGCCTTCAAACGTGAGTATTTACTCTGGCCCTGTGGCTCCCTGCTGTCGGCCTGGGAAGGGAATTTGGCCTTTTGGGACATCCTAAGACAGTTTTTTTTGGTTTTGCTTTCTTCCCTTTCTTCTTCCCACCCTTCCTTCCTTCTTTTTTTTTTTTTAACAGTATGTAGCTGTTTCAGATTGGCTTATTAGTTTCAGGTGTATATCATGATTTGGTATTTGTATATTACTGTGAAATCATCACCACAATAAATCCAGTTCACGTCCATCACCACACAGTTAAAATGATTTTTCTTGTGATGAGACATTTTTATGAGCTACTCTCAGCAACTTTCAAATATCCAATCCAGTATTATCAACTGTAGTTACCATTCTGTACTTCACACTCCCAAGACTTATTTATCTCATAATTGGAAGTTTGTACCAATTGACCCCCTTTCACCCCTTTTGCCCACCCCTCCAATCCCCATCTCTGGAAACCATCAATCTCTTCTCTGTATCTAGGAGTTTGTGTTTAATTCCACATGTAAGTGAGATCATAGGGTGTGTATCTTTCTCTGACTTATCTTACTTAACATAATGCCCTCTTCCATCCATGTTGCTGAAAATGGCAGGAATTCCTTCTTTATGGCTTCATAATAGTCCTCACCTTCCTTTCTTTGCCCCAATCACTAGGCTCTCTAAAGGCTCACTTCAGGCATCACCCCTCTAGGAAACCCTGCGCCCAATCCTAGCCTGAGTTAGGCAGCAGGGAAGGCGCGCCGGGTGGGCGGGTAGTCTGTCTACGGCCCTCGTTTATTGGCTGGAGTTCCCGACGCTATAAGGTGGATGATCAATGGTCCGCTTGGGTTTAACAAGCCCCACCCATCCCGCTCGCTCCTGGCCCGGGCCCGTCCCTTTCCGGCCTCGTGCTCCCATCAGCCCTCCAAGGCTCCAGGTGCTGAGGCTCCGGGTCAGGTGGTCTGCGTCTCCCCCCAGGTGTACCCCATCGTGGACTTCCCCCTGCGGGAAATCTCTCTGGCCTCCCAGCGGGGTATCGCCGAGCACAGCGCTGCGCTGGCCTCCCGAGCCCGCGTGCTGCAGCAGGTGAGCTGAGGGGGGTGGGGTGGGGACCGGGGCTGGTGGAAGGTGAGGTGCCGGGTCTGCTGGGGCTCCAGGACACTGTCCCCGTGGACGTAAAGGAGGGAACGGGCTCCTCCCTTTGTGGGGAGGTTCCTTCTTGAGAGTGGCAGGGCAGAAGGAAGGGGGGGAGGGGGGGAGCCCCAGTCGGAGGAGCACAGAGGTACTAGGCACTGACGTGGGGCCAGAGTGACCGGAGGTCAGAGAGCAGGGCTGGTCAGACATAAGGCCACGGGGAGAAGTTTGGACTGTTATATCCTGCGAGCGACAGAGAGCTTACAGGGTTTCACGCAGGAATGTGGCTCAGTGTCGTTTCGATTCTCACCCCCCCCCCCCGGTATTCAGGGAAGGGGAGGGAAAGCTCGAGATATAGGGTGCAAGGGCAGGTTTGGAACCCAGCGTCCGGCCCCCCGGGGCACTTCCCAAATCCCAGGCCCCCAAGGGCAGGGCTGACGGCCCGCGCTGCTGTGCGGCTGTTATCCTGCTTGCCACTAGGTGGCGCTGGTGCCCGTCGCGTCCCCAGGAGCCGCGGTGGGCGGGGCGTGTGCGGCAGGGGACGGGGTAAAGGAAACGGGGATGGAAGATGGGGCGGCGGGTTGGCAAGGGAAAGCCCAGCGCCTGAGCTCCGTGAGGGCTCTGTCGGGGGTCCGAGTCTTACAAACTGGGCGCAGATCCTGGCTCTTCCACGTCCCAGAGTGGTCCCGGGCCAGCTACAAACGCCTTCCTGAAGTTCAGTTTCTCACCCGTGAAAAAGATATTACTACCGCCTCAGAGGGCTTGGTAGGGATGAGATCATTTGCTTTAAGTGCGTGGAACCCGGTGCTCAAAATGTCCCTGTGCCTTCCGTTCCCTTTGCAATGAGTATTCCGCTTCTCTTCCTGCACGCTTACCCTGTTTGCAGGAGAGAAAAGGATGCATTTAATTTAAAATTAATAATGACCGTCTTGGAGCTGGAATGCACCTCAGAGAGGATGAAACGGGGGCACTGCAAACTGAAAGGCCTGGGTGGGGGGTGCTGTGGGTAGGAGGCCCCCTTACCCAGAGGGCCCCGCCTCCCCTCAGCTCTGTGCAGTGCAGGGGCAGAGATTTCAGACCTTCTGAAATACACATTTTTACATGAAATCTTCAAGTTTTTCAATACTGAAAGCAAAATTTTAAAAATGCTAAGAGCACTGTATGGACTGCTGGGCCAACTTTGGCCTGTGGGCATCCTCGGCTACCCCTGGTCTAGTCCAAACCCATGACTTTGCCGATAAATCAGAGGAAGCCCAGACAGTGGAAGTAATTTAGGCAAGGTCACACAGCTTCTCAGTGGAAGAGCCCAGGAGTAGAACTCAGATTTCCCAACTCCAAGGGAAATGTTATTATCTGCCACACTCAAGGCACACAAGCGACTGTGAAAGCCAGCGTAGGTTTGCAGGGCTATCAGCCGGACGAGGCAGTGCCCTTGTCGCCTGGCAGACATTGCAGGGGCGAGTCACTTCCCAGGTTATGTCCTGCTTCCCAGCTCTGGCACATAGTCATGGCTCCTGGCCCTTCCATTCACGGGCCTCGATGTCCTCATCTGTAAAAGGGGCGCGGTTGGACCTTACCTTAGGTTGGGCTCCGCAGAAGCAGCTCTGAGACGAGGATCCGTGTGCAAGTCATTTTTTGTTTATTTATTTATTTTTTTTTGCGGTACGCGGGCCTCTCACTGCTGTGGCCTCTCCCGTTGCGGAGCACAGGCTCCGGACGCGCAGGCTCAGCGGCCGTGGCTCACGGGCCCAGCCGCTCCGCGGCATGTGGGATCTTCCCAGACCGGGGCACGAACCCGCGTCCCCTGCATCGGCAGGCAGACTCTCAACCACTGTGCCACCAGCGAAGCCCGTTTGTTTTATTTTTTATCAATTTATTTTATTTTTGGCTGCGTTGGGTCTTTGTGGTGCGCGGGCTTCTCATTGCGGTGGCTTCTCATTGTGGAGCATGGGCTCTAGGTGTGCGGGCTTCAGTAGTTGTGGCATATGGGCTCAGTAGTTGTGGCTCATGAGCTCTAGAGCACAGGCTCAGAGCTTAGTTGCTCCACGGTGTGTGGGATCTTCCTGGACCAGCGCTCGAATCTGTGTCCCCTGCATTGGCAGGCGGCTCCCTAACCACTGCGCCACCAGGGAAGCCCAAGACATTTGTTAAGGAAGGGCTCCCAGGGGAAACAGGTAAAGGGGTGGGGGAGCCGGAACAGGAAGAGGGTCAGACAAGGGGGCGGTGAGGGTAGTGACGCTCTGAGTGTCAGCCATACCTCAGCGGCTGTTTGCCTGGAGCTGACGTTTGTTCTTCAGCCCCATCCACGGAGGACCCCAGCCCGGTCTCTAAGGGGCCTTGCTTCTGCAGCCCTGGTACAGTCTGGTGGGCATTACAGTGAAGACCGCCCAGTAGTGAGCTGTGTACTGTAGCACTACTGTAGGACTGGCCGGAGGACGAGGCAGGATTGCAGCAGCTTGCGGACACAGGTGCTCTCCTGGGACGTTTCTGCTGCTGAGGCTGACAATTTTGAGTCCTTTTTGGACCCTTCATTTGGCAGAGGGGCAGTGCCTGCCCAAGATCACACTGCATGTTGGCGGCAGGCCTCTGTCTAGACCCTGGGGCTCCCGGGCTTTCCCTGATGGTACAGCCCCGTCTCGGGCGACACAAGCCATCTGTGGACCAGACCTGGAGCAGGGAGGGGTGCACCAGGGGCAGACGTGCATGTTTCTTTAAAAGGGAGCATAAAGGGAGAAGAGGCCACTTCTGTGACTCTTTGTCCTAAATCGTCCTTGGGCCCAGGATCTACAGACAAAGGTTCATGCCAATATTTTGTTCAGGGTTGGGAAGTTAGCGAGTAGAATCCAGGGAGGGGCCCCGGCCCCTCCTCTCAGACCTGGAATCTGCTCGTCCCAGGGGCACAGTCAAGGGGTTCCAGCAGATACACGTCCGATTACGAGATGACCACTGGATGGCCGTTGATGTCCTGGCCAACCTGTGGTCCCCAACCTGGAGACCTTTAGAATCCAAATGGAGGCACGTGGGGTGGGGCCGCTGTGGTTTTGCTCTGTGTCGGGTAGCAGAAGAGTTTGGAAACAAGAGTGGTCTAACCCGCGGCCCAGGCTTTCTGAGCAGAGGTTGGCTCCCCTCCCCTCTTGCCCCGTGGTTCCCATGTTGGGTCTCCTGTGCCAGCATGGCAAGAGGGATCGTCTACCTTTTCATTCCGTAGTTATCCCCCTTGGAGGCCGCTCTCCGGCACATGGAGAAAACTCAGTCTCACCGTCTCATTTGGTTTTCTCAACAACTCCATGACATAGAAGTTTTTGTACCCATTTCGCAGATGAAGAAACGGAGGCCCAGAGAGAGGAAGTGGGAGGTCACGCAGACGGCTTCATGGGAAGTGCGTGCCCTGACCCTGAGTCCCCCGCCTCCTGCTACAGTGTCACTCCCTCTGCCACCCCTCCCACCCGCACCTCCCAGCGTAGGGAGCCCTCTGCTCAACATCCTCTCCCGGCCTGTTCCCCACTTTCCCCAGGGGCCTCAGGACCATCATCTCCCACGAGAGGACTTGGGCTCTTTTCCCAAGGAGGGGATCTTCCTGCAAGTAGGAGGGTCTGACCCTGGGCCAAGCACACCACCTCCCTCCGGGATTGGGGTCCCCACATCCGAGTCTGGGACAGGCGAGCAGCTTGTGCACAAGAACTTAGGGTTTGGGCACCGAGCCTGGCCCACGGTATGTCCCGAGAAAGCTTTGCTGGGGCTGAGGAGTCACTTCGCTCTGTGGGTTGCACCCGTAGTTTTCCGTAACAAATCAGTGCCAAAGCCAATGACCTGGGTGTCTCAGCAGGAGTCAGTGTCAGCTCCGAGGCGGCAGGGCATCCCGTTCACTGCCCCGTGATTCTGGAAGATTGTTGAGTAAGTGCTCCGAGAAGGGGCTAGAGAACAAGGGATTTAGGACCCCTCTTCATGGGGGGAGTGAGTGCCCCGGGCTCTCGAGTAGACAGGGATGCCAGGGAGGAGGTTTGAGCCTGAAATAGGTCCAGCCAGGAGGTGGGGCTTGACCTGGATGATCTTGCAAGCTTGAAATTCCATGGGCCTCAGTTTCCCCATGTGTGAAAGGAGGGGAAAACTTGAGAAAGACTTTTCTCGAAGGAGGGTTGATGCAAAACTCTGGTGCAGGGAGGGAAGCGTCTGAGAAAATAGCCTGCAGCAGCCCACCAAACTTTGGAATTTCTTTGGTGTCAACATTTTATCTTAAAATTTAATTCAAATTGCATAATACATTCCCTAACATCTCCATGGTTGTTTTAATAGAAAAATTTTTAAAATGACTTTGTCCTCCACTTTTCTCCACTCCACTCTGTCCACCCTCCCATCTAAAAATTACCGCTTCTGGAAGATGTCCTGTTTGGCTGGTGGAGTTCCATACATCTTGCAACTCCCCTGGGGATTGCCTGTGCGCCCCCTCCCCCCACCCCACCGCTTCATGAAACTGAGAATGAGGTGGTGGTTAAAGACGAGAAGTCGGTTTGGGCCAGAGCTTAGGGTATGTGAAGAGGCGTAGTAAGAGATACATCTGGGAGGCAGGTTGGAGGCAAAACGCCAAGTCCAGAGCCTGAACTTCATTCCACAGGTAGTAGGGAGCTACTGAAGGTTCTTGAGCAGGCGAGTGACTTGAACAGAACCCTGAGGTTTTTCTTGGCCAATTGTTTCCTCAGCGCCAGACCATTGAACTGGTCCCCCTCACGGAAGTTCGTTACTGGTACCAAGGAAAGACGTACGTCTACTACATCTACGGCACCGACCACAAAGTGTACGTGGTGGATTACCCCGAGAGGTACTGCTGTGGCTGCACCATCATCTGACGTCGCACATCTGCCCCCAGAGCCCGCCACTCACGTTTGCCCAGGAGATTGGCTGAGGTCTCTGAGTTGACTCACTGTTGGCTCCTCTGGACAATTGCATGCAAACCCGGGTGTGTCCTTCCAGAGAATTCAGCTCCTCTGTCAAGCTACAAGTCCTTCTGGAGCCCGTCTGGCGGAATCTATCACGTGTCTAAGCTACAAGAATTCATCTACACACATTGCTTTAGGAGAAATAACTTAAGCAGTGGGGGCTTTGCCTCTGGCCTGTGAACTAAAGCCCTGATTGAGCGTGGGGTTGATTTTACTTTTCCCTCGGTCAGTCTCAGTTCTGGTGTGTCTCTGCTAGTCTGGGCCTTTTGTGGAGCTGAGTGATTCTGAAATGTTGAAAGATAGACAGAAATTAGCTGCCTCTTATGCACACCAAATAGTGCACTTAGGCAAAAATGTACACCATTTTACTCCTCATTCTGTGGGTCAGGAATTCAGACATAGCCATGGTGGGATGGCTTATCTCTGTTCCATGACATCTGGTGCCTCACCTGGAAGTATCAAAGGCTGGGGTGGCTCAAGGGCAGGGGCGCTGAAGGCTGGTTCACCCAGATGCCTGGTGGTCGATGGCGGCTTTCGGCTGGAACACCTACATGGGGCCTCCGCATGCGGCGTGGGCTTCCTCACAGCATGGCGGCTCTCAGGGTAAGCACCCCACACGTGTGCCCCAATTAAAGAGACAGAGATCTGTTCCCAGACTGGAGAACAAACCCGCTGTGTTGGATAGACCAAGGGTCTGTATGCTAATCTCTAACGTGGTGCCTGTGCATGGGTAAATTTTAGAGAGTGGTTTTGGGTATATGCAGGTTCTTACATCACGTGCTGATCTTAGAACCTGCGCACCGAGTAGACTGTGTACCCAGTCCCAGGCAGGAACTCCCACCTGGTGCAGTGAGGCTGGGTGGGTGGAGGGGACACCCTGCACACTGAATGCCCGGTTGGCTTTGGAGGGGTGGTTCGGGGGCTGCGTGAGCCACCATGTACCTGATTGTGAGTAACCGGATGTCCCTGTCATCTTACAATGCCTGCCCCCACCCGGAAGGGGAGTGCTGCACCCCAGGAGGGCCAGTCCGTACCCTCTTGATCCCCAAGCTCCTTCTGGCCTGCAGCCCTCGTCCCCCATAGGGTAGAAGCACGTGGACATAAGAGGCCTGGTTGGGGGAGGCTCAGGTGGGGGAGGGGTGGTCTGAGGCCATTCCCCTGGGGCCTCGTACAACTGGAGGGGACGGTTTTTGGCTGTTGCCATCATTGGTGGACGGAGCCCAGGAAAGCGGGGCATCCAGCAGTGCTCGGGGACGTCAGCGCAGTGGAGTGGCATTCCACGTGTTACGTGGCTAGCAGATACCCCGTGGACACTCACGGAGGAATTACTTCTACAAGGTCTCATCGGTTATTACTGAATGCAGTGCGGATTTTTATGTGGTGTTCGCCTCTGTTCTTTGATTTTCTGGTGTGTCTTGTTTGGAACGGCTTCTGATCCTCCCCCTTCTCTCACGTACAAACGTGGAACTCTGGCGCCTTTGTTGGGGTTCCGCGGGCCGCCGTGCTTGAGCCTCACAGATTGAACTACATGTATTAAAACACTGCTTTCTTCTTACTTCTCCTTTATGTTTCCGTTTGGGCATTAAATTGCTTTTTAAAAATGGTCTGTAAGTGGGTTATGTCTAAATGTCATTTTAGGATAAAAAGGGAGCCTCACGTATGTTAGGGTTGAGGCCACGTGGCCCGTACACGCTGTTGGCATGTGAACTGGACCCAGCAAGAAAATCTGGCTGGAATAAAGTGGGTCATGGGGACACTGTTCTAATTGAGCCTCAGTGAGCCACCAGCCGTAGGGCCCCTTAGTTCTGGTGGTTCTGGCAAAATCCCAGATGGTTACTGGGTCCTCCGGCTGTTTGATAACTGTTGCGTGGTTTCCCCTGCAGTGTTGTCTGTTTTTATGACCTTTGCTGCAGCCAGGATCTGACTTAATTTGCTCTTTCTGCCTGTTATCCTAGGGCTGAGTTGGCTGTTGCTGGTAAGCCCAGACCCAGCTGAAGTCCCTGGAGGGCAGAGAACAGAATGCAAGGGCAGCTGTAACCCCCAAACTGGCCACTGCACAGGGTGGCTCTGGTCCCGATTCAGTTTTGCTGTAGAAGGATGTGAGCCTCAAGCGGCTGGCTGTTTCTTTGTGGCCCTGCCAAAGGACAACACCAGCTCTGTTCTTTACCAGTCACTGGCAGACGCTGGGCCTCTGCCTGGCGGCCGGAGCCGCTCAGGCCTTGGTGAGGGTTTCCCGCGGATCTGATGTCTCTGCCCTGAGACTACAGGATGGGAGGAGAGGCTGTCTGTAAGCAGAGGATAAGGAAAGAATCCATGGGAGTCAGGTGGCTTTACAAGATGAGGATGCCTAAGAGGCAAGATGGCGGTAGTGGTTACAAGCATGTGTATGAATGTGCCTGTGTGTGTATATGTGTGCATGCAGTTGTGCATGAGCATGTGCACATGTGTATAGGTGTGTGCACATGGTGTGTATGCATGCACGATGTGTGTGTATTTGTGTGTATTGCATGTCGCATGTGCATGGTTGTGTGTGTGTGTGTGTGTGTGTGTGTGTGTGTGTTTGCTTGCCAGGGGGAGAGGATCACTGCTTAGAAGGCAGGAGGGACTTCCTCCCCCACCTGGTTTTCCTCCCTTCTCTCCTGGTCCCTGTCATTCGCTCTAGTTCCCTATACCCTGGCCTTCAACACCTATCAGCTTGTTGTACCACAGCCAACTTGAATTTCTAGTTCATGTGCAACCCTTGATACGGAGCGTGATGAGAGAATTGTGTTTTCTCAGTCAGGACTGTGGCATTACGTTTCTCAGCAGGAAAGACCCTTCTAGATTCAGTGGCTGGGACGTTCAGCTTGAATTCCAGTCTCCTTTTGCTGACATTTCATAGTCAGGGATTGTGGAAAGAGCATATACACTCTGGTTCAAATTCTGGCCCTGCCCGCTAATCAGCTGTGTGACACTGGGCAGTTCTCTTAACCTTGCTGAGCCTCAGTTACCTCCTCTGTGAGATGGGATGATACCACTTGCTTTGCAGGGCGGGTTCAAGAGACATCAGGCGGGCAGAGCTCAGCCTCAGTAGGTGCTCAGTACCTGGAAAGGCCATCTCCTCCCAGAAGGAAACTCCTTTGTGGCTACGGGCAGGGCCTGAATGCTTGGCACAGCGCCTCTCCAGGTGACCCGTGAGCAGGCCCTCGTGCACCAGAGTGAGTGCGAGTGACCTCTATTCCGCCAGCTCCCCTTCTTCATCCTTCAGCTCAGCTCACACGCACTACTTCCCCGCGTCTTCACCTTGCCCTCGGGTGGGCGGCATCCAGCGACCCCTCCTCTGCGCTCATGTCTCGGGGCACGTGCGCGTGCACCGGTCCCTGATTTGCCTTGTCTCGGCCTCCGCTGGACCACCGGCCGGCCGGCGGCTGGGTTCTTGCTCGTCACTGCCTTACGTGAGAGTGGTGCGTGTCAGTGATGACCGCCAAGCGTGACCCAAGGGCTAGGAGGAGGTGCCGCACGTTGACTTAACACAAAAAATACCGGATTTTAATTCCAGTCTGGCCTGTCAGCTGTGTGGCCCTGGACGAGTCGTTCAGGCCCCTCTGGGGCTTCAGTTTTCATTGTGTACTTTGGAGAGTTGCATCTGCTCCCAGTTTTCCTTTTAAAATTTCACCTTTTCTCCCGCAAATCTGTGGGACCCAGATACATAAACCCGGCTCACAGATCAAGTGGGGCTGCTTTGGTTGGTGAGGGGGGCCCAGCGGCCTCCCAGAAACCTGCCCCCTCCTCGCCTCCAACCTCCGGCGTCTGGGAGCCCACGGGACACGGCCAGGCAAGCCTCTCGCTCCTGTTCTGGGAGGTGGGCTGCATCTCTAACAGACCACAGGCCAATCCTGAGAAATTTCTGTCTTTTTTTTTTTTTTCTTCAAAGAATTAAACCTTTGACCTGAGCTTCTGTTCTGATTGTGTGTTCCTCAGAGTGAACCATGCGTAGAGGAAGGCACCATAGAATGTTCTGCCTAGCGGTGCTCTAAGCAGTTGATAATTTTCCTGTACTTCGGAGCAGAATGGCCCTGGGGCATTCAGACTGGGGGTCCCCTCCCTCTAGCCTGGTCCCCAAGCTGTAGGAGCGTGTTGCTGCTGGTCTTTATGTCTTCAAGTCTGGGGCATGTCTTTGCTTTTTCCCCATCAGCTAATGGAATTGGGATTTCCTGCTAAAAGAAAGATGGGACCTGGACATGGGGAGCTCATCTTTGAGGCCAGAATAAGTCACTGTCATTTTAGTGACAATCTGTTTTTGTCCCATGATCAGAAAATCTGGCAGAACTTTAAGGGGGCTGGGACACAGGATGGGGCGATACAGGGTGGCACAAAGCCACACAGTGTGGTCTCCGTGGTCACGGCCTGGGGTTCACAGCTTGCAGCTCACTCGTGCTTGCCCAGAGGCCTCCATCTGTAAGACGGGAGTACTGACCATTAGGGCTGTGGGGAGACTAAGTGAATAGTGTGCAGGGTATGCATGGCACACGAGTTCTCAAGGGATTTGGGCTGTTAGTAGTATGAGGGGATCCGGGGAGAGGCACGTGTTGGGAGGAAGAGATTAGACCCTTAGCATTGGGGGTAGAGCAGAAGGAGGGTGCTGTAAACTGAATGTTCCCCCCAGATTCATATGTTGAAATCCTAACCCCCTAATGTGATGGTATTTGGAGGTGGGGCCTTGGGGAGATGCTTAGGTCATGAGGGCAGAGCTGCCATTTATGGGATCAGTGCCCTTATCAAAGAGACCCCAGGGAGCTCCCTTGTCATGTGAGGTTAAAGCTAGAAGATGGCTGTTTCTGAACTAAGAAGCAGACCCTCACCACACGCCGACTTGCTGGCGCTTTGGTCTTGGACTTCCAGTCTTTAGAGCTGTGAGACATGCATTTCTTTTGTTTGTAAGCCACCCTGTCTATGATACTCTGTTCTAGCAACCCACACAAACTCGGAAGGTGTCTAAGCACAGAGTCTGAGGTGGTGTGGTATCAGGCAGTGTTTTCCAAAAGGCAGGCCGAGTATCTGGACCTGACTGCACTTAGTGTCACCTAGAAAGTTTGTCGAAAATGCAGATTCCCAGTCCCAGCCCTAGGTATTTGGGGTTTTAGTGGCTGAGACTCTGTAGTTTTACCCAGTGTCCCAAGATGATTCTTACAAATGGCTAGAACAGGAAATTGACATTTGGAGTCAAAAAACAGCTTTGGAATCAGAACTTGGAGCCTGAAATTTCAGTTCCTAGCTCACCATGGGTTGACCTTCTCTAAACCTGTTTCTTCATCTGTGAAGTGGGGAGAATCCCTGTCCTACCTCCCTTGCAGGGTTGTTTGAAGGCTCATCTAAGACAGGGAATGGGAAAGAGCTTTGCAGACGACAGCACTGCACACGTATGTTTCATGTTAGGAGTGGGAAAGACAACCTCCACGGTTTCCAAGGCTTCCTGCTGCCTTCGACTCTCTCCACCAGGGTGCCACAGGTGCACACGCATTAAACCTCAGAGCGTTTCTCCCGCACGCGGGAGGAGCGCCTTATCCGGTAAAATCAGAACCTGTGAGGGCCCCTCACTCTCAGCGGTCCTTGGGCTATCGGGTCATCTCAGGGAACTCAGGGTGGCTCCAGGAAGTTTCTTCAGAGGTGTATTTAGTATATCTTCCATTATTCATTGGTTGCAGTTAAAACTGCTTTATCCTTCCAAAAAGACACCATGGAAGTCAATAGTGACGCTTAGGAAGGCAGACTTGAGATGCCGGACTGGAAGTTAGGACTTCAGGTCAACACATTAGCTCTCGAATCTAAGGGACAGGGCAAGCAGAGGTGGATCAGGCCCTGATCTCGCCTTGAGGACCCTCGGTGTTCAAAATGGTGGTGAACGTTTCGGGAGTACTTCCCACGTGTCAGATGCTCTCTGGGCTCCTGACGTGTCGTCTGATGTCAGTACTGCAAGGGAAGTATGAACCGGACCTCCACTTGAGAGAGGAACGACTAAGGCCCAGAGGAGTTAAGTCAGAGTCCCACATCGAGGGGAGAAGCAGGGATTTGGACATTTGGACGGGGGCAGTCTGGCTCCAGAGCCCATGCTCTGTCTTGTTTGGTGGGGGAGGGAGATGTGACCGTGACTTAGCGATAAGCATGATGGGAGACTCATGCCTTTGTCACTCCTTGTCCCCAGGCCTGCTCCTGACGGCTTCCTGAGCTAGACAGTGGGGCCCTCATCTTGTGAAGGAAGGTAGCTCGGTGACTAGCTGCCTACCTTCACCCCCCTCCCTGGGTGCCGGGTAACCCTTCAGTCTGATCCTTGCCCTCCCTGTGGCGCTGCGGGTTCCTGCAAGAGATCAGAAGGAGAGAGACGCTACTTCTTGCTTGTTGTTTTTTTTTTGATGTGGACCATTTTTTAAAGTCTTTATGGAATTTGTTGCAATATTGCTTCTGTTTTATGTTTTGGTATTTTGGCCACGAGGCATGTGGGATCTTAGCTGCCTGATCAGCGATCGAACCCACACCCCCTGCATTGGAAGGTGAAGTCTTAACCACTGGACCGCCAGGGAAGTCCCATTCGTTTTTTTTTTTTTCGGCTGCCCCCAGGTACCTGGTAGAAATCCAAGCCTCTCACCTTAGGGGCTTGTGGCCAGTCATCGCAGTTCCATGCAGGAGACCCAGCCCAGTGTCTGAACCTTGTTATACTGACAGAACTGTTGTCTCTTCCCACCTCAGTCATATTACAAAGCTCTGTGAGATTCGTCTAATCTAGCCTTGGGAGGTGCTGTGACCCCTCCCAGTTCCTGTTTCGCTTTTTTACTGATTGCAACGGGAGTAATTATGGCAAATATAAGACTTCACTAAGCTTATCATGTGCTGCTGTAACCATTTTATACGTATTAGACTCTAAATCTTCTCAACAGTTCTAGGAAGGAGGGAGTTTTTTTTTCTTTATCATGATTAATGTAATCCTCCAACACTTTCTATTGATTATTTAAGGTATTCCTAAACTGTACTGTTTGTTTAGGAAAACCAGTCCCCTTGTTCAAAGCCTTAACTCTAACTTTATTATTATTATTACTATTGTTGAAGTATAGTTGACTGACTTCAGAAATAAGTTGATTACTTATTGTTGAAGTATGGTTGTGTTAGTTTCAGGTGTATAGCAAGGTGATTCAGTTATACCTGTATACATATATCTGTTCTTTTTCAGATTCTGCTGTATTGTAGGATATTACAAGATATTGGGTAGAATTCCCTGTGCTATACAACAGGTCCTTGTTGTTTATTTTATATACAGTAGTGTGTATCTGTTAACCCCAAACTCCTAGTTTATCTGTACCCCCCTTTCCCCTTTAGTAACCATAAGTTTGTTTTCCATGTCTGAGTCTATTTCTGTTTTGTAAATAAGTTCATTTGCATCATTTTTTAAGATTCCACATATAAGTGATATTATATGATATTTATCTTTCTCTGTCTAATTTACTTCACTTAGTATGATCATCTCTAGGTCCATGCATGTTGCTGCAAATGGCATTATTTCATTCTTTTTTATGGCTGAGTAATACTCCATTGTATATATGTACCATGTCTTCTTTATCCATTCATCTGTTCATGGACATTTAGGTTGCTTCCGTGTGTTGTTTAATTGTAAACAGTGCTGCTCTGAACATTAGGGTGCATGTATATTTTCGAATTAGAGTTTTTGTCTTTTCTGGATATACACCCAGCAGTGGGATTGCTGGGTCATATGGTAGCTCTATTTTTAGTTTTTTAAGGAACTTCCGTACTATTCTCCATAGTGGCTGCACCAATTTACATTCCTACCAACAGTGTAGGACGGTTCCCTTTTCTCTACAAGGAGGGACTTTCTTTATCCCCATCTTACAGGTGAGCAGACTGAGGCACAGAGAGTTTAAATCACTCTCCCAAAGTCACAGAGCACGGGCGTAGAGCCAGGCTGTCTTTTGATCCTGGGTACACATGCAGTGTGCCGGTGTAGCTGGTATGCTTCTGTGTGGGTGTGAGAAGGGGCGAGCCCCCGGCACTCCTGGGGATAAATGTGCAAAGCAGCCAATGCGACAGCAGGCTCCCCGTCTAGGGCCCGCCCTCGGCTGGGTGGGCAGAGCAGCCCGGGGGTGACTGGGGGCAGCTGCTGAGTGGAAGTGAGTTGTTCTTCTTGGGTAGAGGGTTGGGCCCCAAGTTTCTCCAGGTGGGTTGGTTCCAGGTCACCTCTTCAGCTACACAGGAACAGAGCTTCATTTTGGAACGCACATAAGGGTCCTGTCTGTGGCTTCCTGTTGGTGTCATTGTCCCGGGCGAGGTGACTGACAGAACCCGTGTCATCCTTCTCTTGCCCATCATTCTCGGGACTAGAATTACTTAGGTATCAGACAGTGTATGATAGCTGTAGCACACACACTCACAATGTACTTATGATACATTGGAGAACCAGCCCTGCATCTGAGTGAATCCCAGCTGTGCCGTGCTTGGCCCTGTGACCTTGGCTTATCAGTGCCTGTGAACTCAGCCTGTCCAGCTACAGGATGGGGAGCTAATTAGTACCTACTCCTCCTAGAGCCACTGGGGGAGCTAGAGGTAGGAATTACCTGGAAAGCCCTTAGAACGGGGCCTAGTGCATGGTGAGTGCTCAGTAACGAGTACTGTCATCAGTCCAGCGTCAGCGATTGTCGTTGTTACTACCGTTACATCTGGGAGCGTTGCTGTGGGCCGTAGGTGAGACAGTGCTTGGCCCAGAGCAAGTGCTTATTAAGGGGTAGGTACTACTCTCTTTCTGTTACTGTATTTTACTGAATTCTTTTGTCTTCATTTGGTCCTCACTCTAGATCTGAGGGAAAGCTGGAATTCTTTTTCTCACTCGAAAAATGTTGAAACAGATGCAGAGAAACCCAAAATGTCTTGTTCCAGGTTTCCTAAAGAGTAAGGGTCACAGTCACATCTAAAATTCACAGTACTCAGGCTCAGAATCCTTCGTCCCTCCTCCCAACCGCCATGCATTCCTACTTTGGGATAAAGCATTGACGGCTCCTTCGAGGGGCCCTCCTGTTAGGCGGGAAAGAACGTTTTAAACCATATGAGCTACCAACTGCCTATTTGCAAAACGTTTTTCTGTCTGCCGTCTCAGTCTGATTCACTTTTTAGTCCTCTGAAGCCCATTTACTTTAAGACCCATTTCAAAGATGAGAAAACAGGTTCACAGAGGTTGAGCTTCCTGCCTGCAGTCATGTGGCAGGTCGGACTGGGGCCAGGTCTTCTGGTTTCTAGTTCCCTTGTGTGGATTTGAAGGGAGCTCCTTTAAGCCCAGAGGAGGCTTGGGACTTCCCTGGTGGTCCGGAGGTTAAGACTCCACGCTTCCGCTGCAGGGGGCGCGGGTTCGATCCCTGGTCGGGGAACTAAGATCCCACATGCCGCGCAGCATGGCCACAAAAACAAAAGGCTTGCGTGTTCCAAGAAGCTCCTCCCTCCATGGAGCATAGTGCTTCCTTCCCCGTCTTTGCCTCCCTGGCCACCCTGGCCGCTCCGATTGCCCGTGAGGTCACTGCCTCTGATTCTAGCTCTGTCCGCTCTTGTAACTGATGACTCCTGGTGAGCCAGCCATGACCTAGAGCCCAGACTCGCCTCACTTCTCAGGGCACGGACCCCTTTGGACATCCCCAGCCTCGTTTCCTGGTGTCTGACCCCCGACCATCCCTGGGTCCAGCTTCCGTGCTCTCGTCCCGGAGCCCCCAGCTTGCTGTCACCTGTCCACCGTGTGGCTGAGCTCAGACTCGTGCCCATCACGTCCCACTGCCTGTAGATCAAGGCCGGATACCCAGAGATGAAAGAGGAGGGTGCGCAGAGGACAGCTGTCACTTAGAGACAGAATGAGGTCAAGCTGGGCTGCAGAGCCAGTGTGGCGTGGCGCCGGGCAGGTGGCTCCGGGGCTGTGTCTCTTGGTGGGTGCCAGGGGATCTAGATTCTTGCAGGGACAGACCAGATCTGATGATACCAGCATGAAACTCCTTCCAGCTCCAAGCACCTGCTTATTTTTCTCGTTCCTCCAGCTTGTCTCGGAGAGGACTTTCTCAAAGACAGATCCACTGAGCCTGCTTGGCGTTGCCCTGGGGTGTATAGCTGGAGACGCAGCAAATGATCCGTGAAGGGATGGGATCTGTATCGACAGACACATGTTTATCCAGATCAATTAGGGAAAATACGTTTTGCAACACTGCCCAGATAAGGCTTTGCAGCGAATAAGGAGTTTGAGCTGTGCAGCGCGAATGACAGCAACGTGAAATGAGACGAGAAGATAGTTTGCCAGGTTGCCTCCTGAGGAGAGCGCTGTATGGTCAGGAAGACAGGCGTGGTGACCCCTTGGACCAGAGGGCAGGATGCTCTCTAAACTGCTCTGCATGATGAAGGAGGGAGGGGTTTGCAGCTGGGGAGGGAGCGACTGGTTTACAAAGCTGGCCACCAGGTGGAGGAAGGGCAGGAGAGAGGGAGAGAAATAGCGTTGCTGAGGTGAGAGGGGCCTAAGGAACGTAGACTGCCAGGTGGGGAACTTCCCAAGGGAAGCTCAGGGTGTGCTGGCTGACGTGGGCCTTCCCTGTGAACACACACGCTGCCGTTAGAAATTATTAAGAAATCTCCTAATGCTTGGTGGGCAGCATCTCTTCTCTTTGCTCCCCTCGCCCCGGGAGGCCAGCCTGCATGGGCTCCTTGCCCTCTGGCTTCCTTTGGGTTTGGCCAACAGGGAGGTTTGGGTTCGGCCAGTGGGGCGTCCCCATTTACATCTGGTCAGGGCATCAGGGGGAAGGAGGAGAGCGATAAGGGGGGATATTTGTTTTCCTACATCCTCATCACCTTGGGTGGGCTGTTGCTAATGACAGAGAAGCACATGGTCCCTGGGGGTGTCTTTGCACCCTGCCCACACCGTTGTAAAATTTCCCTCAATTAAACATTCCCTAAATGATCCTAATTTGAGCATGCTGGCTGTTTCCTGCCGGGACTCTGGCCAACCCACATGGGGTGAGTGCATTTCTGTTGGAGGTTTGTAAAGGGATGGCTTCTGCATCCCAGGCAAGAGGCTGAAGCAGGAGTTCACTCAGATGAAGGAAGAGCTGACTTGGGTTACAGCAAACACATTCAGAAGCCCTCCGGGGATCTGCTGGCATCCTGGCTGCCCCTTGCGGCCATGGTCACTTGGAAATGTGAGTCACAGAACATCAGAGTGGCTCCGGGAGGTCACCCAGGCTGGGACCCCTTGGGCCATTATGGAGTGGTCCTCCTTTGACGGAGGCTGGGAACAGCCAGGATCTTAAGACACAGAGGGTGGGGAATTGAGATTAGCTGGGTGTGGTCGTTTCACTGATGTGGAAACTGAGGCTCTAAGTGGTTCAAGGTTACATGTCAAGTAGAAGACAGCATTGAAGGAGCTGGAGTGAAAACGGGGCCTGGCCCAAGATCAGAGGAGATGTCAGACGTAAATTCAGAATGGGGCCGCTGGGAGTTCCCCGGGTTTGATCCCTGGTCAGGAAACGAAGATCCCACAAGGTATGGCCAAAAGAACAAAACAAAAAAAAACCAAAATAAAAAACCCACCCAGAATGGAGCCCCCAGGTAAGGGAGGGGCAGAGCCAGGGCGTTTACAGGGCTTGCAGGGCAGGGCAGCTCAGAGGGCTCTGCGGTGCTGAGACTGAAAAGATGTTCCTCCCTTTTTCTGATTATAAAAGCAATTCAGATTCATTACAGGCCGTTTGAAAACCACAGCATAAAACAGAAACCATCCAGGATCTTACCACCTAGGCATACCGTAGTTACTATTTTGGTTTATTTCCTTAGAGGCTTTTTTCTTCCACAAAGTAGTTGTTCTGTTCTTATAACTTTGCATTCTTCTTCTTTCTCCTGGTGTTATGAGCAAACATTATAGATAAACATGATTTTTTAAGCTTTCAAAAATTTTAAATATCATATAAATTGACAAAATTTGTTTATGTAACTTTTCCTGTGACAGGAGGCATCTAATTTTTTTCTTTTCTAATTTTTATTTTTCTGTTATTGTAGATACATATATATATGATATCTATATATGCACATATATTATATATTGTTCAATATATAATATATGTTGAATATAAAATATATATTGAATATATAATATATATTGAATATGTAGTATATATTGTTCAGTACACATATATATGCGCATGGCCTTTGATGCCGTCATTCCACTTTTAAATTCTGAATGAAGGAAATAATCAGATAAACACAAAGTTTGTGTGCAGCACTGTATGTCGTTTTTGAAGTCCCCTGTTGTATGCTGATATCATGCCTTGCAGAGGAGCTGTACTAGCCCCATTTCAACTGCCTGTCAGCCAGGAGGGTGCAGGTCTCCAGGTAGCTTTGCCTGTGGGGAATTTGGTACAACCTCTCCTCAGGGCCTGGCCCCGCCCCCAGGCCCCAGCCCCGCCTCCCCCAGGTCCCACCTCCATAGGTCTTGAAGGGGAGCCAAATGCCTGTCGTGAGGTGCGGTGGGTGAGAGCTGCTCTGCTTCCAAGAGTAATACGTATCCGTTTTCTACTTTCCAGATGTTTCTTCTCTCTGGGGCCAATTCCATGGCTCCCTGGAAAGTGATATGATGACCTTGGGCTTGAGCCCAAAGAACACAGGAGATTTTTGGCAGGTTGAGAGTGGGTTGGTGCCAATCCACTTAGAACAAAAAACACTGTATGTTGTGCTCATGTGGCAGAACGTGTCTGCACCTGCCTCCCATGGGCTCGGGCATACCAGGAGACTGAGGGGGCAGCCAATCCCCATGGAGGAGAAGCAGCGGGATGTGTTGTAGAAAGAATTCATGGGTGGGAGTTTTATGAGAGAGCAGGCACGCACTGGCAGTGGAATCAGGACACCTGGGCTGTAGAGACCATTGGTGCAAAATCAGTGGTCACGTCAAAAGCAGGTATTTGAGACTTTCTGAGTCTCGGTTTCCTCACCTGTGTGGGTTAGTGCTGGAAGGGTTTCTAGGGCCTTTTCCATCGAGTGCACATGTACTCACGCACGCATGTGTGCAAGCACACACGCGTCCAAAATATATGTTCTAAAAAAAAAAGAAAACAAAATATATGTTCTATTGTATAATCCACTTGCTGGATAGTAGCTAGATCCCAGCTCACTCACCTGTAATTTTCAGCTTCCTCCTGCTGCCCTGGTGCTGTAGATGCACTTGGTGGATTCTTAGTAGCCGCTATGGAAACCTAGGGCCACCTTTCCCCTGAACAAAGCCCTCTTCCTGTGAGTGCCCACCGTGGCCCCATCGTTTCTCTTGGCTGGGTAGAGTTCATTTTAATGAACTCTAGAGTTTATTTAATTTTAATCAAATGAGTTTATTTTACTATTTTAACAGTAACTCAAAATACAAGTGAGAAAGTTGATTCTCAGAGCTTGTGTTTGAATTTATCCAGGGTTTATGCAATTACACTCCATTACTTTTCCCTCTGAGCACCGGCAACTTGGAGTTGCTGGATGTGGCCATCTTACAGATGTGGAAACTGAGGCTGAGAGAGGGGACGTGTCTAGCCCAAGAATGCCCACCCAGTGAGTGGTGGAGCCAGGACTAACGTGTAAATCTCTAGGTTCCAGGCTGGCGCTTTACTTATCTTACCTGTGAATGTTTTCTGGGAGTCCTTACAACTCAGAAGCAGATGGGAGTAGTGGGGAGGGGGCTACGTGTGGTTCAGAGCCTCATCCACTAGGGGCTTTTGAAGCAATTCCAAATCGGGCTAAAAACCAATGATGTTCACCAAGCAGCCTGCCCTATTCATTCTCTTATTCTCTCATTCATTTATCCATCCAGCAAACGTGAGATGAGTGCTTATTTTCTCTTTGGCCCCGTGCTTAACAAGTGAGCTACCTCGTGTCTTTCTGATACATTCCCTGCCCTTGCCTTTCTTCCTTTCTTAAATTACCCAGAATCTTTGTATCACTTTCTATCAAGGAGCTGCAATAGGTGCAGGGGGTTTATACCATCTAGTGGTGAAACAGCTTTGGAAGGTTTTAGGCAGGGGAGTCTCTGGGGCAGATTTGAGTGTTATATAGGTCAGGCTGGTGCCGAACAGTGGATGGCTTGGTTCCTGTGGGGATAGGGGTGGGAGATAGGAGGCAGGTAGATTGGTTAGATAGTTTTGATGACCAGAAAAGAAATGCTAAAGGCCTAAGCTAGGTCAGTGATTGATTGCATTAAAGGCAGGAATTTGTCACGGTTAAGAGCTTGGTCTCTGATGGCAAACCTGGGTTCAAATCCTGACTCCACCACTTACTTGGTGTGTAAACATGGGCGAGTCCCTTAACCTCTCCAAGTCTGTTTCATTATCTCTAAGATAGGCTGGATGTGATCATCTCTGCTTGTGGAGTGCTGGGAGGATTTACTGAGATAAGTGCCTGGCTCTTAGGAAGCATTCAGTAGATGCCATCCATTGCTGACGGTGATGCTAGTGAAGAGGTGATGGTGATAATGATGGTGATAACAGGAATGGGGATGGCAAGTGGGGTTTGAAAGAAAAGTCAGGGACGACTCCTGGAGTTGTAGGCCTGGCGACCGAGAAAATAAAACCCAAATAGAATATATTCAGATGGTTCTATGCTTTTGTAGAATTTGAAAAGTTGGCTGTGGGATATCTTAACCCCAGTCAGTGAAGATGCCTTCCCTGTCCTCTCTGATCTCTGCGCACTGTCCCTTGTGTTGGATGGAGGTGGGGCAGCTGCTGGAGGGGCCCGTGCAAACTTCATGAGCTCCATGTTAATTCTGTCTGTTTCTTCACACTTTGCAGAACACCTGAATTATATTTGCTGAACATTTCTTTGCCTTGTCTTACGGTTGTGCATGGGACGCCAGCATCATTTCCATACATGGAAAGCGGCTGCAGAATTAGACATGATGAAAATCAAAGTTGTTCTATCTTAGCTAGATCTTGTTGTCTGCAAGGACCCCAAACCTGAGGTTTGCTCTCTGTTTGTTAAAAGGGAAATTAGCTATTCTTAGAATTAAAGACTTACTGGCAGCAAAGTGAGACTTTTCCTTGCAGTAACCAGCATGATTTGGAGAGAACTGACGACGAGAATGGTAAACCTCCTGCTGTGTGAGCCAGTGTCATTTCATGCTGGGTCTGTGGACCACCCAGAGCCATCCCTGAGCTGCCAGTGGAATTCACCCTACACCAGGGACAGTCCTGTCCTGAAGTCAGGCTGTCCTATCACCACACCACACGGCTGCATGATTCAGGACCTCTGGAAATTGACATTGACAGGTGGATGCAGGTAAAAATAAGCTCAGGATTAATCAGTGTGGCCTGCCGGCCTGGCTTCCTCAAGCAGGCAGAGGGAGGCATCATCACACAAGCCTTCTATTTAGAGAAGGCATCTGAGCAACTGGGTTTGGATGGGCCAGGCTCTGTGGAGGGGTTGCTGGAATCTCCAAATCAGGCTTGCTGGTGACGTCGCTGGAGCCAGGGTACAATAGCTCTGCTCCGAGACCACCACGGAGCGATTAAAGGGACGGGAGACCCGCCACATCTTCTAGGAGCTTCCCCAGAGGTACTCCCTTCCTATGAAGGAGGCTGAAACCAGCACCTTGGTCTCCTGGAAAAGAGAAGTGAGGATGAACGATGCTTTGGCCGTGTCTTTAATTAGCGCTTTTCTCAATTCCGCTCAATCGGAATGTGCTCACATGCCTTCCAGAAAGACTAATAAGCGCTAACATAATCACGGACCCCAAAATTGACCTTTGCATCCTTTACAGATTCTCTTTCTAGGCTGTGACGTTAGCGGTGATGCTCAAAATATTGGCAACATCTCCTTTCTAAATCTTTAATTAGAATAAATTCCAAACATATCCAAGAGTAGAGAGAATGGTAAGTATAATGAGGCCCTTGCACCCGACACCTGATCTCAGCAATTATTAACGCAGGGCCAGTCTCGTTTCATCTCTTAGCACCTCCCTCCTTCTGTTAATCCCACTGGGTTATTTGGAAGGAAATCCTAGAATTGTGTTATTTCATCCACAGATACTTCTGAATGTACAATATTAGACGGAACCATATGCAATCGCTAATCGGCAAACATATTTCTGTATAGTTGGTTTGCTTGAGTGAGGATTTGAACGTGGTCCTTCATGTTGCTGCTTCTCCTCCCACCACGTGTCGTGTCTCCATCCTTTTTCTCATGCCCCCCAGGTTTATAGTCATTCCAAGATGGGAATTTGGGAAGGAGGTAGATTTGTCTTTGGAACCCCCAAGCTCTTCTGGGGGTTATCTGCTCTGCGGGCTTCCCACCCACCTCCTTTACCTGCTTAGGACCTTTGATTCCCAGCAAATTCTGATCCCCTGAAAAAGAAGAGGATCCAGGGATGAGAGAGCCAGTGGATTGCTTGGTAGAAGGGCCTTCTTGGTACTTCTGGGCCTAGTGGGGCTGACAGTTCTGTTTAAGAATTGACTGAGGCCTCGGCACTGCTCTGTGACCCTCGCCAAGTCACTTAACCTCTCTGGGCTTTAGTTGCCTCCAATGCGGCAAGAGAGAATATCTGTTCACTGGTTATTCCTTTCTTTTCCTACTGTTAGACTCGAATCACTGTAGCAGAATGCCTAGCACGTAGGGAGTGCTCACTCATCCGCTGGGTGAGTGGGTCAGATGCCCAAGACGTGCCAGTCCTGCCCCACTTCAGGATGTTTCTCGTCCTACTCCTGGCTGTGGGGCATCTCCCATATCTGACTTTGCTTGGCTGATTGAGGAGAAAACAACTGCATACAACAGTGGAGGGAGAAGAGGTAGGCAGGGATGTTGGAGGCCACGTCCCCAGTGTCCTTGACTGGACGTCCCCTTCCTGGGTGACAGCCTGTATCCCAGCACTCAGCTCTATTTCGGTTACTGTTTGGCATGGGTCGCCTTACAGGGTCCTGGGCTCTCGGGGACAAAAGGCCAAAATCTGCTACAAGAATGGTAATTTGAGGACCCTTGGCGCCCTGCCCCTGGGGCTTCGGTGTTCTTGGGACAAGTCAGTGCTGATATCATGGACTTAATTACTTTCTAGAGCACGTAGGGCCCTTGTCTCTGGTCTCCAGCCGGTGTGAGGCCCCAGGGAGCCTAATTTAGGAAAAGGAATCAGTGGGATGGCAGCTGTTGAAAGTGCTTGGCTCCTGCCTTTAGCCAGGGAATTTAAGGGAAAGGCCTTTGGAGACATGCCGCTCAAGAGAGAGGTCTTCCCTCCTGAGGTCTCCCAGGAAAGGCTCAACTCGGAGATGAAAGGTCCCACAGAGGTCATCTTGGCTGGCCAGTACCCTTCCCAACACCCCTAAGGAGGTGGTCATCCTTCTTGTACTTGATTACTTCCAATGACGGGGAACTCATTCTCTCTGGAGACAACTTGAAGTGCTAGACAGCACCAACCTGACTTCTGACAGGCCAGTTTGCCTTGATGCCACTTCCGTTGCCCTGATTTCACGCTGTGGAGCCACAGGGAACCCACTAAAGTCCCTCTTCATTGTGACAGCCCTTCAGATATTGGAAAGCTGCTCTCCTGTCCCCTCTGAGCTGCTTCTCCAGGCTAAACATAGCTCTTGCTGCCATCGCTCGTATGACATGACTTCAGTCCACCCCACTGTCCTCATCATTTTCCTGTGGATGGGTACCAGCTCTTTGCTGTCCTTTTGAAAGCGTGAGGCCCTGGAGGCGCTGCTCGGAGCAGAGAGAAGCCGGGCACTTCCTTTATTCCGACTCTCGCGTAGCTACAGTCACAGCCCTGCTTGGCAGACACCCCGGCTCTGGACACACAGCGCAACCCCCATGCCTTTCTCACACACGCTGCTGCTGTCAAGTGCTCCGCCCCCTCTGGGATTTGGGCAGCTGTATTTCGGGGCCCAAGTACAGGGCTCCCAAGCATCTGTCCCATTAAAGTTTCGCCTTGTTGGATTCATTCTCTTCAGGCTGTCTGGATATTTTTGGGTCCTAATTCTCTTGAGGTTGGCAGCCCCTCTCAGCTCTGTGCTGTCCACACCGTGGATGAGCACGCGGCTGTGCTCGCCCCGTGGCTGAGAAACACGATCTGTGGGGCTGGGCACGTGCGTCCCTGTCAGGCTCTGGTGAAGCCATCATTCAGCGCCCTTTTGCTGGGTGCTCGTTCAGCACCTTACAGGCCGGACATCACGTAGCTCCCGTTTCTTCACTCACCCACGGGTGCTTGGGGAAGCCGGGCTGTGAACCAGGTAGTCTGTGTGTATGCATAACCCCCACCAAAGTGACTTGTCGTTGTGTTAAAGCAGGGAGGGGGTCGTCCTCTGCACGGTTAGCTGTTTCCCGGTAGCCCTCGCCATCTGTCTGGAGGACCAGGTCTTCAGGTGCCCCTGGAACCCAGAGGGAGGCAAGCCCGACACAGCCGCCGCCTGTGTGGGTCCTGGGGCCTGAGGTCACCAGGAAGGGCTGGGTCGGGGGTGACAGATGCAGGGAAAAGGGAGCCTCCTGCCTACAGGTCTGTTCACGTGTGGAACCTTTTCCAGGGGTTGGACTCAGTGGTTTTATAACTAGAGTGACTGTAGGTCTCACATTTCTCGGGTTTATTTTTTCTTGCTCCTTCCCTCCTTTTCCGCTTTCCCTGACTTCCTTTCCTTTTTCTCCTTTCTTTCAGTGCCCCCATCCCCAGCGCCCCCAGCACAGTTTGTCTCTGTACTCGCCATCACCCAATATGCCTCTGTCCTCCAGGTTGCAGGCCATTGGGTGAGGCACATGTCAGTCACCAGCATCCATGACCCGGTGCGAGGCGGGCCCAAGGTGTCGCAGGATGCTACGGGAACGCGGGGTTCCTGGGTAATCCCAGTGTCTGAAGTTCTGTCCCGTGGTCTTCGTAAACCGTTGAACTCTCCCTGGAAGCATCACACTTTGGTGTCCAAATGACACCTTCCTAGATTGACTGCACACTTGAAGGAGAATAAAATTCATCTGTTAGACTCTGAGCTTGTTTTTTGGTTTGGAAAATGTGTCCCTGTAATAGGTGACCTTAAAGTCAGCCCAGGTCATTTTGGGATTCAGAATGCTTTTGAATTTGGGAACAAAGCCTGATAAACTAGGTCGCTGTGATAAATTGGAACCAGGACCTCCTAGGTTGCTAGGAGCCTGGGAGAGCCAGGAACTCTTAGGACCTTCTGGAAAGAATACAGATTCTCACATCAGTCTTGGGTTTGTATCGTGGCTCTTCCTTTCACTGTCTGTGTGACCTTGAGCCTCTTAACCTCTCTGAGCCTCAGTTTTCCACATCTGTAAAATGGGGGTAGTACTTTGCAGTATTAACTGTGAGGATTAATTGAGTTAGTGCAGTTTCTGGTATATAGCAGACATTGTATTTATAACTTCACTCTTATGCCTCTAATAACACTGTGAGCTCTTTCAGAAAATCTGACTCTTCTAAAAAGAAAACAAAATGTTGGAGAACATGAATAATATAGATCCCATAGGGTGCTTGAATTACGGTTTCAAAGTGATTTGTGTTTTTTATGCAGGTAACTGTAAATTGGCCTTTCTTTGCTCTTAGGTTTTGTTAGAGTCTTTTCAGAGGGGAAAGTACAACTGCCTCTCAAAAGAAAAATGCAGACCTTGCCTTTGTTTGGGACAGCTGGACACCACGGAGCAGAGGTCTGGGAGTTTGTCCTGATGACAGCGACAGGTGGGCCAGGGCTTGCCCTGACCTATGCTATGAGATTGGGGGAAATCAGGGCGCCCCCGGGGTGCTGAGCTAGAAGAGCTTTTGCATGACTAGGACAAGAGGACAGATCAGTGCCACGGAGTGCCACACAGGAGGGACTTGGGGTTTTGCCATTGACTTCTCCTGGGCTCCTGTCTAGGGTTTGGGGTGGAGGAGTATCAAAGTGGGGACATCCTCGTGCTCCTCTGACCTTCACCTCCCTCCCCCATTTTCAAGGCCAAGATCTGAGTTCCATGTTCTCCATCCCAGCCACCATCCCCACTTATCTCCTCCCAGGACTCAGCGCAGCCTGGCTGCCACTTAGCCGGAGGTCAAACGGACCCTTGTCTGAGGGTCATTACTCTCCTGGAGTCACCTCCTTCCTTCCCATTGCTCCTGGGTCCCGGCGTGCACCATTTTATTAGCATTTCCCAACTCCGAATTCCATGACACGGTCAGCCCATGCCATTCCTCACTGGGCCAAGGCAGCAGATTTCATCCTATTTATAGGATGAGGCACTTCAGACCTGGCAGCCACAATGGACTTTGTTTTCTTTCCTCTTTTTTCTTTATTCTCTGAGGTTTTAAAAGTAACTATTCTCACAAGTGATATGCAAATATATTCTCACCAGAAAAGATTTTAAAAATAGAGAGATGCAGAAAGAAAACAGAGTAAAATATTCAGGTTACACTTCCTTCTATTCTGACTGTGCACAGTCTGTAAGTTTCCTTCCAGTCTTTCTTCTAGGCATTTATATATGTATCTGTGTAAGTACCAGCAAATACATGTGTGTATATGTAGTCAAGAGTTTCGCCTTGCCCCTGGGGAGGTCTGACCTTTACCCTCGGCTCCTGGGAGGCGATCTTTGTTTGCCTGGGTCAGCCAGACAGTAACAGTGTGATTTCGGGTGGGGCTGGCCATTCCAGAAAGACCAACAAGGTGATTTAGGGTGGGTAGGTCAGTCTACCAGTTGACCTGAAGATTAGACCAACCACGGGGCAGTCAATCAATTAATCAATCAGATCTAATGGCGCCGCAGTGAGCGTCCTCAACTCTGAGGCTTGGGTGAGCTTCCCTTGCTGGTGACCTCTGCATGTCGTCCCATGTCAACGTCGGGCGAATAAACTGTCCATGACCCTGTGCAAAGGGGGCAGTGGAAGCTCCACGTTTGGCATTTCTCATGGGCTCTGCCTTACGCACTTCCTCTCCCGGCTGATTTCAGTCTGTATCTTCTCCTTGTAGGAAACCGTACCTGTGAGTCTAAGAGCTTTCATGAGTCCTGTGGGTTCTAGCAAAGTGTTGAACCTGAGGGTTTCGGGAACCACTCCGAGTTTGCAGCTGGTGTCAGAAGTGAAGGTGGTCTTGGGGACAGTGCCCTCTAACTCTATATTTGACTTACACTCATCGCGGTGTGTGAATTTACATGTATGTGTGTGTGTTGAAAAGTGCATGATTGGGAATTCTCTTCGTAGTTCTGGGACTTGAATCCTTTCATCTTTCATATGCTAGGAGACCTTCTTTAAGGCTCCTGTGTCTTACTTAATGTGTAAAATGGGGTTAATAGCAGCACAGGCATCCGTAGGGCTGCTCTGATGAGCAGATGAATATTTGTAAAGCTCTTAGGACAGTGACTGCCATGGAGTTAGAGCTACATAAGTGACGATGATGGTGATCATGATGATTTCCACATCAGATCATTGAAATCTAGCTTATTGCTTTTATCAACTGATGAAAGGATATCACTTCTGTTAGTTCCCTCTGGGCTTCCCACAAAGAGAGTAGTAGGTTGGGGGCTGGGCCGCTTTATGGGAAAGTAGTCTTTTTGCATGACAAGGTCGGGTGAATTAGCCAGCGGGTCTCGAGCAAGTATTGATCAAACACCGATCATCTATTGAGCAAACATTAATTTGCCCACTCTGTGTGCAGAGGCCCTGCCCTGATAACTGTGAGGTCATAAGGATAGTGTATTAGGGGAAGAACGAGGAGAAGAGAATGACCCTCCACGGGAACTTTGACTAAGCGTCACACACTGTCAATCCCTGATTTCATTTTATCCTCACGGCACCCTAGGAGGAAAATGTTATGACCCCCATTATCCAGTGAGAGTTTCAGATTAAGAAATGGACCCATGTTGACACAGCCAGAATATGGCAGGGATAGATCTGAAGCCCAGGTATGTCTTGTGTCAAAGCCTGTTCACTTTGAGCTGTGTTTCACTGCTAGATAAGCCATGGACCTGGCCCTGAAAGAGCTCATTGTTTCTTTGGAGGAGGGGTGGGAGAGGGGGGAGACATGAGACAGTTAAAGAATGCCCAAACTTGGGGAAGCAAGGTCCCACTTCTGAAGTTGCCTCGTCACTCAGCATGTCATTGGACTGCTTAGAACACCTCTGACCTAGGCAAGCATTATGATTCCCGTTTACAGATGAGAAGACTGAGGCCCAAAGGGCTAAGCACCTTGCAGCTGAAACATTTCATAAGAACTTGCAGTTGAGTCTGCCTGCTGTGTCATGTGGGGGTAATAATATTGTGAATGACCATCTCTGTGACCGGGAAGGTCATGCTCCTTCAGGCAGGGGGCTCTTGTTCAGCCCCAGGACCTCTCCCGCTGTCCCTGGAAGGCGGTCTGCATCTTCTTTGACTCCCAGCTCCTTTCTCCTCTGGTCTAGCTGCTCAAGCCCTCAGGACCCTGAAAGTAGATTCCTCTGGGCTCTTGGTAATGGAGCATTCCAAAATTGAACCCAAATGAAAAATAAAAGCCTTAATTAGGTTCCTTTGCAGCTTTATCTGACGACAAATAAATGGCTGCCTCTGGAGGGTTTCCTTCGTTTTTTCCAGGCATGATTCATTGTCAGATATACACATCCTCAAGATACAGTAGAAAACTAATGAGAATTTAATCTCTGCTGACCAGAGTAGGAAAAACCCAAGTTGAAAGCAAGGATGGCCACAGGGCAGCCAGTGAGTGAGTTAGAATGCTTCTCTACATGACCTGAGTGTGGGCTTCGAAACAGGGGCTGAGCTCTGAACTGCTAAAATAAGGTCCTGAGTGACATTGGCGTTTAGTTTTCTATGTGAACTTCAGTTCGTGAGGCACCCCATAGACTCTCCCCGCCCTGTGGAGGGGGCCTCCGAGGGCAGGCGGGGTACAAGCGCCACGGCCTTTGCAAGGATACCAACCGTTCCTCCCTCTGGCACAGCTGCTGCCGGCAGAAAGGTGTCCTGATCTCTCCTGGATTTTTCCTCTTTGGAATCACAGGTAGACCTGGGACAGATGTTGTGATCACCCTCTCAGGCTCTTGTCCTGAGAACCACAGGATTGCTGGGATTTGGGGAATTATTCAGGAAACTTCCGCTCTGAGCAAAACAATTAATTTGCCCATTCATCCAGCTTCTTTAAATTGGGTACCTGCTACGTCCCCATCCAAGGTGCCAGCAACTGGGAGCACAATCAGGAACACAACAGATGCAGACCTCCCAGGCAGCTTGCGTTCTCTTTCATCATGACAAAGGATTGCACAGCCACAGTCTCAGCAAGGACGCTGAGGATGCAGGGATCGGTTACTCCCAGCTTCCAGATGAGGAAACAGGCTGGGGAGAAAGCAGAGTGACTTGCTGACAATCACAAACCAGTGTCGGAACCAGGTCCTCCAAGTCACAGCTTTTTCTAAACCCTGAACTTCTCAGCCAATAAACTGTGCAGACTTCGGGGAAGTTTATTTAATGTTTCAAAACCTGAGTTTTCCCTCCGATAAGGGGGATGATAGAATATGTTCTGCAGAGTTGCTGAGATGGGTTTAATGAGGTAGCTGGATATTAATAGATAGACGTCTATCTGTAGAAAGAGAGAAAATAGACAATGATATGCTTAAACCCCTTGACATACTGCTGAGACCGTAAGAATAACCACCAATGGGCTTCCCTGGTGGTGCAGTGGTTGAGAGTCCGCCTGCAGATGCAGGGGACGCGGGATCATGCCCCGGTCCGGGAGGATCCCACATGCCGCGGAGCGGCTGGGCCCGTGAGCCATGGCCGCTGAGCCTGCGCGTCCGGAGCCTGTGCTCCGCAACGAGAGAGGCCACAACAGTGAGAGGCCCGCGTACCGCAAAAAAAAAAAAAAAGAAGAACCACCATTACAGTAATAATACTAGCTAATAGTTATTAAGTGCTTCCTATGTTTCGGTCAAGTTCCACTAGTATCTCCGTTTTACAGCTGAGAAAAACTAAGTGTAAGGAAGTGGGATCACTTGCCTAAAGTTACACGGTTTATAAGGTGATAGAGCAAGGATTTAAGGTTTATAATACAGGTATATTATATATGTATCTCCATCACCTCCTTCCCCTCTTATTTGTCCAGTGGAAAGAAAAGGCAGGGCTTCCCTGTTGGCGCAGTGGTTGAGAGTCCGCCTGCCGATGCAGGGGACACGGGTTCGCGCCCCGGTCCGGGAAGATCGCACATGCCGCGGAGCGGCTGGGCCCGTGAGCCATGGCCGCTGAGCCTGCACGTCCGGAGCCTGTGCTCCACAAGGGGAGCAACGGGAGAGGCCACAACAGTGAGAGGCCCGCGTACCGTAAAAAAAAAAAGAAAAGAAAAGAAAAGGCAGTTATTTTGGAACCACCAGAGGAAAGGATACAAACTTTCCTCAAATAATTTTTAATACCCATAGACTTTCCAGGGCTCGTGTAGGCTCCCGAAGGAAGACTGAGGCCTGTTTTCTTATCTGTTCCATGGGGACTATTGTAATTCTCTCAAGGTGGTTTTGAATATGAAGTGAGAATAGCTGGATTGTATGGTAATTCTATGCTTAGCTGTTTGAGAAACTGGCAAACTCTTTTTCTGCAGTGGCTGTGCTATTATACATTCCTGCCAGCAAAGCACAAGTTTTCTAATTTCTCTGCATCCTTGCCAACACTTGTTATTTTCCTTTTTTTTTTTTTAAGATATGTTTCTTTTAAAATTCTTTGTTCCATCAGAGATGTTAAAATCAACAAGGACTTCCACTTCTGGGATGGCAGAGTAGGCTCCTAACAGGCTGATCCTCCCTCAGAGAACAACTATAAACTGAATAAAATACGTAACCATGGGCTTACCCGGTGGCGCAGTGGTTAAGAATCTGCCTGCCAATGCAGGGGACACAGGTTCGAACCCTGGTCCGGGAAGATCCCACATGCCACGGAGCAACTAAGCCCGTGTGCCACAACTACTGAACCTGTGCTCTAGAGCCCTCAAGCCACAACTCCTGAGGCCCACGTGCCTAGAGCCTGTGCTCCGCAACAAGAGAAGCCACCGCAGTGAGAGGCCCACGCACTGCAACGAGGAGTGGACCCCACTCGCCGCAGCTAGAGAAGGCCCGTGTGCAGCAACAAAGACCCAACGCAGCCAAAAATAAAATAAATAAAATAAATTTATTAAAAAGAAAAAGAAGAAAGGTCAGCCAGAGGAAAGCTGACTGTTTAAAAACAAAACAAAACATAACCAGGACCTCAAGCCTCTGGAAAGTGCACAAAGTAAGTAGATTTTGGAGAAAACTTGAAAGAAGGGACCCAACATTGAGTAGTTTCCAGTTTTTATGGCTTTAGCTTGAAGGTACGGTGCAGTCATGGTGAAATAAACAGTAGCTAAAACTCCAGTAGAAATCCTGCCATATCTCTGGGCTGGGAATCAGAGCTTGGTTCTGTGGGGCTACTGTGGCCACTGGAGAGTGACGGAGTCCTGGGCAGGAGAGAGCTGGAGGGGAGAACCCCTAAATTCTCCATATTCTCCAAAATGTCTCTGGCTGAACCTGAACATACATGTGCAGGGCAGATGTAGGCAGCTTCCAGCTAAGGCTAAACAAGATCACCTGTGTTTTTATGTATTGGCAGTAAACAATTAGAAAATGAAATTTTTAGAAATTACAGTATCACCAACAATTTAGGAATAAATTTAACCAAAGATAGCCAAGACTTTTGTAATGGAAGACATCTGCAATAAGAGAATGAAGGAAGACCTGAATAGATGGAGTGGTATACCATATTCATGGATTGGGGTACTCAGTGTTGTTGAGATAATTTTTCCCAAATTGAGCAACATAGTCCCAATCAAAATCGCAGCAGGTACTTTTGTAGGAATTGATGAGCTGATGCTAAAGTTTATATGGAAATGCCAATGACCTAGCATCAACCAAAACAATTTTGGAAAAGAACAAAGTTGGGAAACTTCCTTTTCCTTGTCTGAAGACTTACTATATCAGGACAATCAAGACAGTGGTGTAGTATTGGTAAAGGGTAGACACATAGATCCGTGGAACAGAAGAGAGTCCAAAATAGACCTACATACATATGATAACTGATTTTCAACAAAGGTGCCTAAGCATTTGGGTTGGGAAAGAATGGTCTTTGCGTTCTGTTGGCCAAGGCAGGTCCCAAGGCTAATCCAGGTTCAAGGAATAGGGAAACAGACTATATCTCTTGGTGGGAGGGCAGCACATTTGCACTGCAAGGAGTGTGGAGACAGGCAGACACAAAGGACTGGAATCCTTCATGATGAAGGATGGATGAAGATCCACCTTTAAGATTCATTGGGAGCACTCAGGAGATAACTCTGCCCATGCAAGTTTCAGGTCAAAGGCCACCTCCTCTGAGAAGCCTTCCCAGATGGCTCTACCTCAAGGTGACCCACAATTACCATTTATCACACTGCCCTGTTCAGCTCTTTCATATCTCTTTTATAATCTTGTTCGTTTGTTTCTTTGTTCATTGTCTGTCTTCCACATTAGGATACGATTACAGTTTAAGATGGCTTTGAAGAAAGCCAGAAGAATTGAGGCTGGAAAAGTAGCCAGAGGCTGGGCCACAGCGGGTTAGGATGCCCCAGTAAGGAGTTTAGATATGAAGTTGTAGAGATACAGAGAATCAGAAGTTCACAGCAAGGGCATGACCTGATACAATTGATATTTTCTAGAAGATTCTTGTGACAAGGGCAATGGTGTAAGATTCTTCTTTGGGGGATGTGTCAAGGGAGGATTAGAGGGGGTGAAAACAGGGGCATCTGAGGCTGTGACAGTCTGAGTGAGGGTGGACAAAGGGTCAGTGGGAATGGGGAGGCGCGTCTCTGAGCTCTGATAAGACCAGACCTTCTGATTTTTCAACAGAATGTGGACATTTAAATGTTTTCTGTGGAATCTCACAATGTTTCATTGTTGGCAGCTAAAAAATGCTTAAACTCTGTTGGTGGGGAGTGGGGCTGGGCTATGGCCTGAGTCCCATTGGACAGCCTCTCTGCCAAGCATAATATAGTCATGATTTCACAGGCGTAATTGTAGTTTAACTTGAACACCCGGAATCCAGGTCATTGCTCCGAATGGCTTGTGTGTGCAGCCCAAGATACGGCACCCAGGAGAGCAGGTCAGGAGGTGGGCGGGCGAGGAGCCGGAGGGGGCTGGGGGCCCTCAGGGGGGTGGAGGCCCAGCTCTTGGCCCTGACTGGGGGAACCTTGGACTCTAATACACGATGAATAGTCAAGGTACAGCTCTGCCACTTCTTCGCTTCAGTGTCTTTCTCTGCAAAATGGGAATAGTAGTCTGTCCTCAGAGCTGGTTGGTGGAGAAAACAAGGACATGTAATTACATATGTGGTGATGCCCACGTGCCACACGCAGCTCTGTACCCCCTGCCTAAACAGGTTCACTTAACAGTCACAGCGGCTCTCTGAGGGCATTATTACCCATCCCTTTTCCCTATGAGGACGCACAGAGAAGTTAAGTAACTTGTCCGAGTCCTCACAGCTAGAACGTGGCAGAACAGGATTCAACCCAGGCTTCGAGATCCGTGCTCCCACCCACCGTGCTATCCTCCCAGATGGGAATGTTCCTGGCACTTAGTCCGCCCTTATTATTCATTTATTCAACTGGTATTTCTCATGTGCCCGCTGTGGGGCGGGCAGTGCGCTAGGCTCTGGAGGTAGAGCGGTGGGCTGGGTGGGCATGGCTTCTGCCCTCGTGTGATCTTGTGGCATGTTTGTTGAGTGCCAGGCTCTGTGTTTGGGGGTAGGAGACTGCATGAAAATGTAGGTTTCATTACTAGTTATGTAGGATGAGGCCAACAGATCAGGAGAGGATGGCCATTGAAAAGAGAGTTGGGGGACTTCCCTGGTGGTCCAGTGATAAAGAATCCGCCTTCCAATGCAGGGGACGCGGGTTCAATCCCTGGTTGGGGAGCTAAGATCCCGCACCCCGTGGGGCGACTAAGCCTGCACGCCACAACTACTGAGCTTGCACACCTCAACTGTAGAGCCTGCGCGCCGCAAACTACAGAGCCCACGCACCGTGGAAACCCACGCGCCACAACTAGAGAGAAGCCTGCGCGCTGCAATGAAAGATCCCACATGCCTCAACGAAGATCCCATGTGCCACAACTAAGACCCGATGCAGCTAAAAATAAATAAATAAATAAATAAGCAAACAAATGATAAATCTTGAAAAAAAAAGAAAAAGAAAATAGAGTTTGTTACTCATTCCCAAGAGGAGGGGGCACACCACGCCATGGGGGGCTAGGCAGGGGAGCGCCACATTCATCAGGCGAAAGGAGCGAGGAGAAGGCGTGGGCAGGGTCCTTTACTGTGGTTTTCATGGGAAGGCACGGGAGGCAGGGTGAGTAAGCTCTGCTGCCGAGGGCTGGGTAGTTTGGATAATTTGGTAGGGCTCTGGGCTACAGGAGGGTTTTGTGAATAGCCAGCATCCTGAATTGGACAAACAGGGTTTTCCTTTAGTTAGTGTAGAGGACTTTTTCCATCCCAGGGAGGGATATGGTGCAGAATGACCAGGGACGGGACTTCCCTGGTGGTCCAGTGGGTAAGACTGTGCTCCCGGGGCCTGGATTCGATTCCTGGTCAGGGAACTAGACTCTGCATGTATGCTGCAACTAAGAATTCACATGCCGCAACTAAGAGTTCACATGCCGCAACTAAGAGTTCACATGCCGCAACTAAGAGTCTGCATGCCGCCACTAAGAAGTCTGCATGTTGCAACTAAAAGATCCCACATGCTGCAACGAAGATCCTGTGTGCCACAACTAAGACACGGAGCAGCCAAAATAAGAAGAAAAAAAAAAAAAAGAATGACTGGGGACGGCCTCTCTGAAGAGCTGGCATCTGAGTCGATGCCCAATGGCAAGATGTGTGTGACGATCTGGGGAAGAAGGAGCATCCCCTTACACAGCAAGTGCAAAGGTCCTGAGGCTGTTACCTCTCAGTGCCATGGAGAGGCCTGTGTGGCTGGAGCGTAGTGAGTAAGGGAGGGAGTGGTGGGAGATGAGATTGGGGAGGTTGGCGGGCACCAGATCATCCAGGCCGTGACACGGGGACTGGACTTGATTCTACGGGAGACACCACAGGGCTGTGAGTAGGGAGGGACTTAGGCGTGTCAATCACCACCTGTGGAGAATGGGTCATGGGGGGACAAGGGTACAGACCAGTTGGGAGGCGACAAGTGCCAGGTGCTACGCCGGACGATGAGGGTGCCCCAGGACAGGTCCTCCGGACTGAGTGGAGAACAGAGCACCAGGGAGCAGACCCGTACAAACCGGGGACAGAGACATCCCCCCACCCCGTGCTGGCTTGGTGAGCTTGCCTTTCTCACTGGGCCATGGGGTTCCCAAAGTGCTCAACTTTCTCTTCAACATTGCTCCCCTGCCGGGAAACCAGCAATGCTTCTTATAAAGTGGCCCCTTGCAGAGCCTTCTTGAGGGCTGGCAAAGCTGGGCTCTTCCCGGAGTGCCAGGGAAGAGCCCATGATGGAACGTCCTGGGCCCCGAGCTTCCCGCTCCACTGCCCTTGGAGTGAACTGTGAACAGAGTCCAGGAACCTGGGCCGGTGCCTTGATCTGGGCGGCTCAGCCGGGGTCGTGAGCCGTTTTTCTTGCCTCCTGTTAACACGTCCTCATTGGAGTACGAGGCTCAGAAGTGTTTGCCGGGCCAGCCAATATTTTAATGTGGATTCTGTGAGAATGGAGGTCATATTTGCCTCTCGGTTCATTGAACTGCAGTCAAAGTGGCTAACACAGGGTTTCTGTGAGCCCCTGGGGACCGGGCCAATGTGGATGAAACTAATTGGGGTGGTGGGATTTTGTTTACTTTTAAATTGAGAGCAGAGGACCAAATTGAACTGCAGGCAGAATATATGGGCAGAATTACAATAAAACAAGAAAAATGTGAGTGTGTTTAGGATCAATTCCTCCTTTGCTTGCCAACCTCAATTAAATTCTCTGAACTTTGGTCAAAAAATTACAAGGAAGACAACAAAAATAGTGGCAAACACATCCTTAATAATTGCTACTTGCTTCGCCGGTTATTAGCACTGCTTTTACAGAGGAGGTGAAAAATCTCAGGACCAGGAACCAGGAAAACGGGCGTCCAGTCCCAGCTCTGCTACGTCCCAGTCGTGTGGTCCTGAGCGAGTCACAGTTGACTTGGGGCTTCAGTTTCCTCATGTATAAAATCCCTACCACCCAAGTTATCACCTCTCCTGCTTTGCCAGCTCTCCACCAAGTGACCCTCGGCTTGTTCCATAACCTGTCTGAGCCAGAGTTTTATCATTTGCAAAAAGGAGATGAGTCACCCCTACTGCGGTGTAGGTAGAACATGTGTGAGGGTCGCCAGAAACAGTGTTTCTAGGCTGCATTACGGTACAGTAATGCCTGCCTACTTGAACTGTCCTTACATTTTCCCCGGTGTAGTCTTCCTCAGCTCCACACTGGATATCTGGCAATGTTCAGTGACACAATCAAGGAAATAAACACCGTTGTTTCGAGCTTGCTTTTGCAAGAGCCACAGGGTGTGTCGGTTTGGGGGAAAACCGGGACTGCGCTAGTAGCCCTTGCTAACTATGTGAGGCCAGGAGCTGTGATCGTGTTTCACGTTTAGGACCCGTCGTCTCCTGATCGAGTGTGAGGTCGGTCAGACAGAAGGGGCGACCCCCAGGGTAGCTCCAGGTCCTTTTCGAGGCTAGCTCGCCTCCTGACGTCAGCATCGTGGGTGGGATGGGGCCCCAGTCCTCTACCTGCAAGACCCTGAAACTGGCCTGGGAACCGGCTACTCCAGGGCCAAAATGCTTCTCCACCTGGTTGGCTGGTTAAGAAAATGGAACACGTGGGAAGTTCCCTCCATTCCCCTCGCGTCCATCACCACGTGGGCTGTCTGGACAGAGCTTGGGTGGTAGTTTTCGCTTGCAGCGTGTGACGAAAGGCTGAGCTTGACAGGACTTGAAGGGGAGTCATGAACCTGACCTTTACAACCTGGGCCCAAGTTGCCAGCCTCGTTTCAGGCCATTGGGCGTTTCGGAGTCCTCGCCCCCAGTGACACCCCTTTCCGCCCCTCTGATTTGAACCATGTGGTCAAATAAATGGTCTGTTCTGCCTTCTCTTCCCTCCCAACGTCCTTCCTTAAGGAACTTCCAGAAGGAGATGGGTCTGGCTTCTGTTCCTGTCTCTCAAGGATGAGCCTTAGGGCACGATCTGGTCTAGAGCCCCCCCCCCCCCCCCCCGGTTCCTGGGAGCCCTGGGGTCTGAGGGGAGGCCTCAGCCGTTGCCGTCAGTTTGATGCATAAGTGGATTGGGTGGGTCTCTGGCTGCCTGCCTGTAGCTCGTGCTACAGCCCTGCTTTAATTGATTTCATATACGAGGAAGCTATATAAATATCATTGACATGAAGAGTTCGAAAAATGTTTGCACGTGCCTGAGTTAGCCCATTAGGGGCTGCTGAAAGAATGTTCATCTCAAACCGGATCGGGAGAAAGCCAGTATTTCTTCTGAGAATGTCAGATAAGCAGACTGTGCGTGAATAGGGCTCTTTACGATTCACACACATCCTTCCTCTCCTGTCTCCCATTTGGTCCACAGCAGTGCTGAGGCGTGGGCGTGAGGGACGCTCAGCCCCACTTTGCAGGTGATACTGAGGTGAGAGAGCTCCCGTGACTTGCCGGGGCGCAGGAGAGCCCAGGGCTGAGCCCAGGCTTTCTGCTTTCTGGGCTGGTTCCCTGTTGTCCCCTATCTAAGAACCCCCAAGAAAGAGGGCCCTGGCTAGAAAAGGTCTAGGTTAAGGATGCTTGTGGGAATGCACCACCCCCAAATGAGCTGAAGGCCATGAAGAAGCAGCAGATGCAGGAAAAGCTGTGAAAACAGGGCGCAGAAGGACGTTTGGATTCACAAAGGAAACTTCTATTTGTAAAGGTAGCTCCCTGTCTCATCGTTTGAAGAGGAGGACTCTTAACAGCTGTGATTAATGGAGAACGCTTGGCCTTAAACCTGCCTAACAAACCCTCCTCAACAGCTCTAGTTCATTGGACTTGTCCTGGTTACCTTCCTGTAACTGCCCTGCCTCCATCCCCCAAAGCCCAAACCCCTTTGTTTTTGTTTTGCGGTACGCGCCCCTGTGGCCTCTCCCGCTGCGGAGCACAGTCTCCGGACGCGCAGGCTCAGCGGCCATGGCTCACGGACCCAGCCGCTCCGCGGCATGTGGGATCCTCCCGGACCGGGGCACGAACCCGCGTCCCCTGCATCGGCAGGCGGACTCCCAACCACTGCGCCACCAGGGAAGCCCCAAACCCCTCTGTTTTGTCTAAGATGCTCCATAAGCCTCATTCATCTGGCTGCCTTCTTGAGCCACAGTTTTCTTTGTGAACTCCTGGGCACAGGTATGAAATTAAAAGATTTTGTCCTCCTATTAATCTTTCTTTCATCAGTTTGATTGGTGGGCCCCAGCCAGTGAACCTAAGATGGGTAGAGGGGAAACGAATTCTTCCCTGCCCTACCCTAGTCTGCCAGCAGGGCCCAGATACCAGGCCAGCAGAGAGATGGGTGTAGAGTGGTGTCCTCGTCATCAGGAACCTCAGAAAGTTCCTCTCTGTATGTAGCAGCTGGGATTCACTCCTCCAATGGGTCATTTGGGGCTGGGGTAATAGTGTGAGTTCTGTTTCCTCTTCCTAAACCTTTTCCTGCAACACTGCAGCTAGAGTGTTTGCAGAAGGGAAGGAGAACCCAGATGTCTGGCCTCCAGATGTTATCTAATGCAAGTTCGTGTGCCTGACACACGTCGAGACCAAACCAACTGAAATGTCGGAGTTTGGAGCAGAGAAAGGTTTATTGCAGGGCCACGCAAGGGGTGGGGGGTGGCTCGTGCCCAGAAAAGCCCAAATCCCTGAAGGGTTTCAGCAAAGCGCTTTTAAAGGCAAGGTAAGGGAGGGGCGTGGTTGTTTGTTGCAGACTTCTTGGTGTTGGAATCCTTTGTTCTTGCAGCTGTCTACCTAGGTCGTAGGTCAGGTCGTGACGTTCCTGTAAATTTCCAATAAGACAAATGTTATCCTCTGCTCTGCAACTTTTTACCTTTATATGAATGGAAAAGTGTTATAACCTTAAAGGTCAGAGCCTTGAGCATGGGTTATCCTATATATTTCAGGCCATTTATATATATATATATATATATATATATATATATATATATAAAGGTTTTTCTATATATTTTATATATTTATATATATATTTTTCTATATATTTCAACATTCTTAACTGAAGCAAAAGCAATAGAGCACAAAGGTTAAAGTAAAAGAAACAGATGTAATAGGGAGTCAAATTTGTTCTTCCCTATTACAAAGTTACCAGGGAGGGGGGATGGCAACCTGTCTTCTACCCCGCCGACAGGAAGCCCAGCGCTGCACGCATTTCTAATAGGGTCCCTGGAATAATCATTCAGGTCACTGCACGGTTGCCCGCAGATGACTTAGCCTTTTGAATAAAAGCCATGTAATTTTAAAGAATTAGAGAAAATATCTGTAGTTCTTCATTATAAATGGAACAGATAAGGTTCACCTTTGCTCTCTTTCTAAAGACTATTCCTTTCCTCTTGGAAAGTTTCCTAGCATGGAGGATGTCACATGGTGTCATAAAACCTTTGGAAGTGGGTTTGCCTTTGGGATAGAAAGAAGTTTCCTAGAGTGAGCAGTGCCCCGACACCAGCGTGAGCTTCATCCCCAAGTCACTCTCCGTATGAAGCCGATGGCCGAGTTTTAGGGCCATGTGTGCATTCTCCTGCAGGATTCTCTCGCCAGACGTTAGAAGGCAGTCACAATTTGGGCAAAATCTGGAAGATCTCACCCTCACTGGCAGATGGACAGTGTCTCAACCACCGAACCGAAACAGACACGTTTACCTATCAGAAGGCACTTGACGCTCTGAATATGGAAGAAGCAATAAGAGTTAGAAGAAAAGCCGGCCTCCAAGGCCGTGGCGGGCTGCCAGGTATTTTCTGACTTCACACCAGTTCAGCGGACGCGTCTCTGGAGCCACGTAAACTGCTGTTCGTCCTTCCAACATGAGGTGTTTTCGCTTTAGGATGTGGGTGTTTCACCTAGAACATTTGGCATTTTCTTCCAGGCCCTTATTTTAACAATCTTTTGATTCTAAAAAATGCTTTCTTAAAAAAATTGTGAATATATAGATGCAATCATGGCCCATTCCCTCAGGCCCACACGCTCATTTGGAGCTTGTGATAATTCAGCCTGTACTGAACTGATTCCTTTTAGAGAAGTTACACCGGTCATATATGGTGGGAAAACCACTTTGGCGGAAGTGGGGCGTTGTGGTGGGTGGTGGCGGGGAGACGTGCAACTTCTGAAAGTCGACGACAATTTTCAGTCTCTGGTTCCACGTGAATCCCGTCCGGTTACCAAAGCCAGCCATGCGGTTTCTCCTAGATGGAAAAGCGCTGGTTGCCCTGACCTAGAACTCCGGCTTGCCACACTCTGTCGTGCTGTGACAGAAGCCAAAGAACACCATGTCTTAGAGCAGCGCCCTTGGAGGAAGATTTCCTTACGCGAGTTGTTTCCGGTTGATGTGATGTCACCTCATCTGTGGATTTCAGCTCACTGCACGTACCATTCACTCAAGTGACAACTTTGTAGGGGGCTGGAGGGCGAAACTCAACCACGGTGAACGTGCATCGTCCCTCCGAGATGAGTCCCCATTCTAGGAATGCCGTGTTTTCATTTCATGTGTACCTTGGAACCAAGGAAACAAGATAGTTAACCTCTGCAGATTCACAGAGGACAGCACTTTACATTCACAACTGTGTGTGTGTGTATGTGGAGCAGGATGCTGAAATGTCTCTCTCCGCGGGCAGGTTGGTCATATTTGGGCACTCGCCAGGTCTCAGAGATGAGAAATAAGAAAAGGAAGTTTGCTGATGAACTTAAAATAAAAATACAAAATTAAAAACAACAGCAGAGAAAGCAAACCACTGTTTCCAAGAGTAGAGGAGATTCCAATTAAGCCATCTTCTTCCAAGGTCCGCTGTTGGGTAATAGAAGCCACAGCGATGATGAAAGCCAGTACTTACTGAGCACTTACTGTGTGCCAGGGGCTGTTCTAGGTCTTTTAACATGCATATGCCCACTTAATCCTCAGAACAGCCCTGTAAAGGAAATGATGTTACTATCCCCATTTTATAAAGGAGAAACTTGGGAACAAAGCGAAATGACTTATCTAAGTGACACAGTGGAGTTGGGTTTAGACTTGAGGTACCTAGCTCCCAAGCCCGTGCCGTCAGTGGCTGTGCTGGCACTACCAGACGTGTAGGATCTATTTGGTGAGCAAGGGAGGTCTGTTACTGGTCGCTCTCCTCTGATAGATGTTGATGCCATGAGTGCAGAAACCATGTCTCCTTTGTTCACTATTGTACTTCCCAGGCCTAGCACAGTGCCTGGGGCATAGGAGGCCCCGGGTAAAAGCATGGTGCATGAGTGAATCAAAGAATGAACCAGTGAATGAGTTTTGCCTGTTGTTCGGAAGACAAACGTGGAGTCTGACATAAGTACAGTCTGGTCAAGGGCCACATCAGGTACACAGTTGGTTGAGACTCTGAACATCTGGAGGAATCAGGAAGGGCTTCCTGGAAGAGGGAGCATTCCTGCTGAGCCTTGAAGTGGAGGCGGCTGAAGGGTGGCTTTTTGGGTAGGAACAAGCACTGAAAGCTCAGTGTTTACAAGCTCTGGCTTAAGATGTCACAGACACCTCCCCTGCAGAGGGGACCACACAGGCCACATATTGAACAAACACCTTCCTCCTTGGCCGGGGGCTCTGGCTGGAGCATATTCTTCTGTCCAGCTTTGGCACAGATGGTCTCTTTGCATTGGCCAAAGATGCCCGCCCACCCGCTGGCTCCTGCTTCCTCTCCCCTTATCAGCTGAAGATGAACTCCACAGAGCTCTCCTGTCAGACGATGCACAAACCATTCCCTTGTAGGGCAAAGGCTTGCAATTCCTTGCAACAATCTTGCATAATTTATATATTTGATTAAAACCCAGAACCCGTGCCAGCAGCCTGCATAATCTGGCATATTGGGATCATTAGCTGCTTGTGTCACTCTTCTATTTTAAAACTTGCCATATTTGAACTCCTGGAAGTACATCCTTCACATTTATTAAACTTTTCCCATAAAGACCGTTTAGTAAGTCTCCATCATCTTTCATGTCATTAAAAAAAAAGGTCCCAATAAAATCCTTTAGGGAATACCATTTTATGCAGACCTTTAAAAACATGTCTTTTCTTGCCAGTAATTTAAAAGAAATCAAGACAAATGAGAGTTTTAGTAGCATGATAATTAGTTCAAGATGAGTGTTGTGACTTGGCTTCTACCCTTGCTGTTTGCTGTGCTCCCCCGGGAGCCTGCATTCCCCAATCCCGGGATGGTCTTATCCTTAGATTCCTTGGCTTGGCTCTCTTCCAACTTCTCGAACTGCTCCTTCTCTGTGCTTTGCTCCTGTAGTTTTATCCATCCTGCCTCTCTTTGCCCAGAAGGATTTCCTTTGCCACCTGCAGTTCTAACAGGGACTCTCTTTTCTACAAGGGGCCTGATTTACGTGATTTGGGGGTGGCTGTCTTTTCTTTTTTTAATTAATTAATTTTTGGCTGCACTGGGTCTTCATTGCTGCGCGCGGGCTTTTCTCTAGTTGCGGTGCGCGGGCTTTTCCTTGCGGTGGCTTCTCTTGTTGAGGAGCACGGGCTCTAGGTGCGTGGGCTTCAATAGTTGTGGCACATGGGCTCAGTAGTTGTGGCTCACGGGCTCTAGAGTGCAGGCTCAGTAGTTGGGGTGCACGGGCTTAGCATGTGGGATCTTCCCGGACCAGGGCTCGAACCTGTGTCCCCTGCAATGGCAAGTGGATTCTTAACCACTGCACCACCAGGGAAGCCCCAAGGCGTGACAGTCTTTTCAAATCCCTTCTCCTCCCCTCAGGGGTTGGCTGGTTGGCACGTGATCAAGGCACTGCCAATCAGGGTACCCCGGCTGTCTGGGCACAATCATTGGTCGAGGGATAGGCACGTGACCCATGTTGGGCCAATCAAAGTCGTTCCCAGAAAGCCCCAGAAAGAGACACTCCCCTTTCATTGGGCTCACTGGCTCCAAGGGTGAATGTGACCTTTATTGGGTTCTGGGGGCTGCCATCTGCTACCGTCTGGGCTGGTCTGCCTGAGGACGAAGCTGACATGGAGGAAAACGGAGGCGAGAGATGGAGAAAGGAAGCAGATTCTCAACGAGAACGTAGATTCTAGAATGTGGATTCCCTCCAGGTTTTTCTTTTCATTGTTGTTGTTTAAACTGGTTTGCATTGGACTTCCTTCCCTTGCAACAAGAGAGGCCTGGATAATATTTCTTCTGTCTGCAAGTCCAAATCCTTTCTACTGTTTAAGAACCAAAGTTGTGGGACTTCCCTGGTGGTCCAGTGGTTGAGACTTCACCTTCCAATGCAGGGGGTGTGGGTTCGGGGAGCTAAGAACCCACATGCCTCGTGGCCAAAAAACCAAAACATAAAACAGAAGCAACATTGTAACAAATTCAATAACGACTTTAAAAATGGTTCACAAAAAAAAAATCTTAAAAAAAAAAAAAGCACCAAAGTTGTCCCAAACTCAGACCAGAGAAACACGATATGCTGATGCGTGCGGATTCTATTATCATAGGACCGGGGGAATCAGTCCAGGAGATCATTTTGCTTCAAACAAGTAGCATCTGAATGAACACAGATCATGGTTGAGAAGGAGCAAACATACTTCTTCCTTCAACATCGTCATCTCCAGGCTCAGCTCGTCAAAGGCATGGGTGGTCTGCACACATGCCGTGGCACCCTCTCCGCTTCCATGGAACTGTCTCGTATTTGAAGCCAAACTTTTGGAGCCAAAGTCTGATAACCCAGTGAGTCAAGCCCTCATGTCACTATCGCCTGTGTCCTCCCCAGACAGATTTGTTGAAACATCCAGATGAAGCAGAGGGTGTAATGGCTTCAGAAATGTTTAATTCACTCGAGCTAAAATGTGAAACATCTTGGGTATTAGTCCCATCGTTTCTGGCTACGATGAATAAAACCTCACTAAAGAGAAACTATATGGTGAAGAAACGTATTACACAAATAATACATGTATAACGCAGCATAAAGAAGAAGGAAATTGTCTCAAGTAACAAGAAAGCCAGAACTAAGTTCACTGGCTTGATGATATAACCAAGGATCTAGACACTGTTTGAGTCCCAGCTCCATCACTCTCAGCTTATTAGCTTGGTTCACTTGTGTCTTCAAGGTTCTAAGATGTTCCAGCCTGACAGCACCCAGCTTAAGAAGACGAGACTCCTTGAGAAATGGCTGAATCCAAAACTGGGGCAGGAGAAGTATAAGATGAACTGAGAGTTCCTTGTGGTGTCACAATGTAAAATTATGTTCAAAGGATGGTGGGGACCTGTTAAAAGGACATAGCAGCCAGCTTGTAAGAGCTTTTCATTGGCCTAATTTGGGACAGTTTGAACATCAAAATAAATAATGATAATAGATTATAAACAATTTAATAAAATAGAAGTCCATCACTCCAAGCTGATACGAAATATGAATAAATACATAAATAGGGAGAAAACAGAGCTTTTCCTTATAGTAGAATGCTAAGTAATAAACATGGAAGGAATGATTGAATTAGAAAAAACATCAACATTTGGCAACTGTCATAGTAATAATTCAGTCAAGAAACCTCAGTGGATTCTGACAACCTATGGGTGGAATTTTGATGAGGAACCAGGAGGTTAGCATAGTCTCAAAGCACCCTCCCACAAACTGCTCGTTAAACACCAAGGGAAAAGGAGTCACTTGACAATGGAAAAGTTCAGTATCATCAAGTGCTGAAAATTAATAGCAACACTAATGGAACAAATAAAAATCTTGTATTATCCGATAGCATCACTTGCATGGCCTTCCTGCTAAAAAAGCATAACCTGCATCTGATTATGAGGATGTCAGACACAGCCAATCTGAGGGACGTTCCACTCACTATGTGGCTTTTAATCTTTTAAGATGTTGAGATCATAACTGTCAAGGAAGGAACTAGAAACACTTCCCAATTGAAGAAAACTAAAGAGACAAGTTAACTAAACGCAGCGCATAATCCTGGAGTGGATCTTTTTTTTTTTTTTATAAAAGACCTTATTGGGACAACTGGTGAAATTATTATAAAAGACCTTATTGGGACAACTGGTGAAATTATTATAAAAGACCTTATTGGGACAACTGGTGACGGGGATCTGAGGATCAGACTGGTAGAATGTTAGTCCCTGATTTTGATGGTGGTTTCATGGTTAGGTAGGAGAATGTCCTTGTTTGTAGGAATCACACACTGAAATATTGATGGGGTGATGGGGCATAGTGTCAGCAACACCCTCAAATGGTTCAAGAAGACAAGTTCTTTGTTGTGGCTTTTTTTCTAAGTTTGAAATAATATCAAAAGAAAAAGAAAGTAGGGCTGTTCCCTCCAGAGCAGCTCTTTTCATCAAGGAAGAGAATATTTCTAAGTAGCTCCCCAAAGGGGAAGCCCCGTTGGCCAGCCTTGAGTCACACGCTGTTTCCCCAGCTGCAGAAGAAGCTGGGAAAGTGAGTTTGTATCGCGGGAAGTGGGCTCTCCCCACAAAGAAGGAAATGGGGCGGAGGACGGCCGCACATAGGCACCCAACGGCGTCTGCCTCATTCTGAAGTTTTCATCGTTGATTTAGGCCCTTTTGGAATCCAGTGCCCTGAGCAA